>NC_089844.1:119350599-119690956 GCF_035609145.1 Eleutherodactylus coqui | reverse complement strand
AATTGTATGTGCAAGGAAATACAGCGATAGAGAACTGTTGGCTTGTGTCTTTAAATCCATAAATTGTGACGCCAGTCCCCTTCAATAGCTTTAAAACCATCTTAACAGGAGTTATTCCTACTAATACCACTGAAGGACCATAGCAGCTCTTTGGTATGTAAATCAGAAGGCTACTTGAAACAAGAAGCAGAGAAGATAAGTGACCATCGTGGATGTAAACATTTACGCATTTCCTATTATATGAACGTAGCATTAAATAACAGAAGCACAAATCACCTCAACTAAACTGATGGTTAATGAGATTACAAAGAATTAGGCATTAGGTTTACAGTGTGGGCTATATTTGTACAGGAACATCTGTTTAATAAATGGAGAGCCCTTGAAGACTTATTTTAAAGTTAGTTCCGTCTTCAGGCTTTCAGTCAAGTCATTTCTACCTTAAGTCCTGTTTTATTTTTTCTTGGCTATTCCTCCTCTATTATCCCTCATTATCTGCTAGCATCACGCACATTTGTAGTGCAGACAGAAAGCTAATTAGTTAGTTGGTGTCAGGGACATATATAGAAATCATGGGGCATTATAGCAAAACTTAGACTTGCCCCCTACCCCTAAAAAATATTAGAAGCAGCATATCTATAATGCATCGGGTTTAGATACAGCAGCTCTGTTCTAGGATACCTCTAAATAATGCAGTCACTATATAATAGTCAGATACCAGAGCTACACAGTGATAGTGATTACAGTGCAGTTACCTCCAGTGATCACAGCTGGCATCTTCTCTGATTGATTACATCTGTTTTTGTTTTTTTAATTTAAGCTAAGATGACCATGAAGATTTCCTCCAGCCACAACTTGAAACTGGCTCCGCCCCAACTCGCTCCCTCCCATTGCAAACAGCCAGCAAGGGGTGGAGAGAAGGAGGAAAGAGGAAAGCTGCTAAACTCCCTCCCACGTTCCTTCTCCGGCAACTGCCATAGGAGTCTATGGCAGCGACCATATTCCGTCCGGGAAAGATAGTTCCTGAACTATCTTTCCTGGCTGGTGTAAAAGCTATGCGCTATCTTGGCCGGCCGGGCGCTTTTATGCGGAAGAATATTGCCTGTCTACGATCTGATGCATTGGAATCCAATGCATCAGATGGTAGCATATATCAGACGGCCGTGAAAACAGCGACCGATATACACTCATGTGAATAAAGCGTCAGCCTCATTTAATAATAATACCCGATTTGGCCCTATTTAGCAATAACACCTCTAATGACCCCATTTAATAAGAAAGCCCCATATGACTCTGTTTAGTAATAATACCCCTCATGGCCCCACTTAATAAAAATGCCTATTATGGCTTTGTTTAATAATAATGCCCAACTTGGCCCCAATTTAATAATAATGCACCTCATGGCCTTTTTAATAATAATGCCTTACTTGGCTTCATTTAGTAGTAATGCCCCTCATGGCTCCATTTAATAATAATGTCCCACTTGGTGCCATTTAGTAATAATGAACGTCGTAGACTTATTTAATAAAGTCCCATTTAGTAATAGTGCCCTTTATGGTCCTATTTAATTTTACAAATGCCCTTTGTGGCCACTAAAACAAAAACCTGCATTGGTCCTCGCACTTTTGGCCTCTTCAATACGTACCACTGGTCGCCTGGTAAATGCTACAGCCAGTCCTGGACCTCAGTGCTAGTGAGGCCAGGACTAGATGACGTAAAAACGTATTTGGCACGTGATCAGTCTACCCAGAAGCAAGCTGGGAAGCAGCAGCATTGACTGCAAATGCTTGGAGCGGGAGGAGTGATGCAGGTGAGTTAGAGATGAGTGAGTATACTCGCTAAGGCTAACTACTCGAGCGAGTAGTGCCTTAGTCGACTATCTGCCCGCTCGTGTCTAAAGATTCGGCTGCCGGCGCGGGTGACAGGTGAGTTGCGGCGGTGAACAGGGGGGAGTGGGGAGAGAGGGAGAGAGGGATCTGCCCTCCGTTCCTCCCCGCTCTCCCCTGCCGCTCCCCGCCCGCCGCCGGCACCCGAGTCTTTAGACACAAGCAGGCAGGTACTCGACTAAGGCACTACTCGCTCGAGTAGTTAGCCTTAGCGAGTATACTCGCTCATCTCTAAGGTGAGTATAAATACAGCAGCGAATTTCCACTAACGGCGGAGTATTAACTGGGGCAGTTTGGACTGATAGACAGAACAGATGTTAGGATTGAATTTCTGCCCGCAGGAGGAGGCAAAGTACGAGCTGCGGCCACCAAAGGTGGTACGACAGCGGCTGCAAATTTTAACTATATATATATATATACATGCGGATTAAAGTTAACAGTCTCCGAACTATGTCAGCATTAGGACAGGGCAATATCTCTAATGAGGTTTGGCTTGACAGGACAAGAGTCCTCAGTATCAGTCTCTCTATTTCCCTTGATCTAGTTGCTCCTTACACCAGGTGCCCTTGATTTGATAAACTCATGATGACTTTGATCAGTACCTGACTCTCTGTTACATGGCCAGACATTCTCATGGATTGCTGCTGTGATTCATGACTGTCTTTCCTTCAGTGTAAACTCCCCACGCAATAAGTGTCTGACTCTCCCTGCAACATAGCCCTTGCAGTTGCCTCAGAACACTGCAGCTGATGACCGGTGTCCAAATTGCTGTAGAACTCCTCACTGGACAACACACCACTCCAACATAAGACTTCCTCTTCCTAGGCCTGACCAGAACTTTGGTACCTTCTACTGTGGGAAACAGGTTACCTGAGCTAGACAATTCAGCTGTGTCTTTCAATGTATTGTCTTTGAGCGTCTAACTTTTAAAGAGCCATTCTAGCAGAGACCTACATACGAGTGACTCTTCAGTGTATAAAGCAGTATTAGACATTAGATTACAGTTAATGTGACGCTGTATTAAGACATGTCACTTCTGAGGAGATTATAATCGAATGTGCCATAACCAATATAAGAAATTAGCTTTGATTGATCCATGAAGTTGCTCTCCGAGGAGCTCATTGTCTGCTATAGTTTACAGCCTATTTGTACTAGTACTTATTAAAAAGCTGTCCCGGGCCGCAGAACGCCATACGTCTCAATAGTCAGCTATTGTCTCCAATTTTCTCTTCCTGACTTCCCTCTCATTGACTTCACCTCGGTTCCCTTATGCCGGAGGCCCATCATTTTAATCTGTCTTTGGCTTCTCATTTGCCTTTTAATTTAATTACAATTTATGTCAGATGCGAGATCGTAACCTTAAAGCATTAAACATTAACATTAAGCAAGAAAAAGCAGCATAAAGAGAATAGACACGTACAAGAGAGGGAAAGCAAATAATCGTGACTGTTTGTTTAGAGCCGCGTCACATGACGAACAGGCTTAGCCGTAACTAGCTTACATCATTCCTGAGCCACAAATTAGATCTGTCCATACCACTTTATCTGCACTGAACTAATACATGTTGGATTATATAAGCCTTGTTCCTCCAGCCGGCTATCCACAGCCTTCATTTAAATCATGACCCAGTTTCTGCCGAAAGCCAATAAAATAACGTTGCAGGACGTTTTGTGTTGTGGCATTGCATATTCAAGTCATTTCAATTTCTAGAATTCTTATTTAAGGGGTTCTCGAGGAATACACAGACAGGATGTCAATAACAGGAGTGCTAGGGGGCGGTGTAGCTATAGGAGGTCATAGGCACACAAAGTCCCCTTTAAGGCTCAAGGGGTCCATATGAGGAGACCCACCCTGAAAATGGTACATGCTAGTCAGGCCCTTTACAGATTTTGTATTAGGGCCCAAGTTATGCTTTGATCACTAGATGATGTCTAACAATCTTAGTTACATTTTATTATTATTTACTTCACTTCTGTTTCTAAATCCCATAATGGTCTCTGAGTGAATCAGTTCGGCAAGTAGCCCTGCACCTCAAGAGAGAACCACATTGGCACTGCACCCCAGGCTCCCCTAGCAATTAAAACCAGACTGCTTGCCGCAAAAATACCAATAAATACTACTAAATATGAGGTGTTGGTTAATATTTTTGCCAAAGTATACAAGCTCACAACCCAACGTCAAGGGTCCTCGTTTTTTTGACTAACATCACAAACAAATCATACTTACACTTGGATGAATCAAATGTGGTGCAATTAATATGCTGTGGTCCACCACACGTATCAGTTGGTCTGGCACCCTTTGTATGTGCAAGTATATACTGCTAAGCAGTCATTGCCCTCAATATGTGATAAGTGTGAGTGCTTGTTCATCAGCATTCTGCACCTGTGCAATGCTCCTCCATATAGCAATGTGCCTGTCTGCATGCTGCGGGGATGTGGTTCTATACCTGCATGGGTATATTGTATCAGTATATCAGTAAGCATGGCCGCTGACAGTGATTTTTGAATTGATATGTACTTTTTCTGTGATTTGTCTGTCTATGTAGCTATGAAAATATCCTTCCAGTGTGAATAGGATAAGTAAGAGGTAAGCAAAAGAGTATGTTCACATCTAGCAAAAATGCTGCAGATTTCCTGCAGCGGAAGATTCCATGGCAAAATCAGCTGCTCCTCTCACGAGGCCGAAATCAGTTGATTTTGGCCTACTGCTCCTTCTCACCTTGCAATCACTCACTGCAGCACACAGAGCAGCCCTCACCAAGAAACCACTACTAAGCGCCACGGCTGCCAGTCAGGTGATGCGGAAGTGGAAGTGGGCGCATCACTTGACCGGTGGCCGCAGCTCTTAGTAGCAGTTGTCAGGTGAAGGCTGCTCTATCTATTTGCAGTGAGGGGCTTCTGATTGCGAGGTAAGAGGAGCGGCAAGTCAAGATCTGCTGCAGATTGACAGCTGAATTCGAGTCAAAATCCGCACCAATGATTTTTGCAATGGAATTTTCAACTGCGAAAATCCAGAGCATTTCTAGTATGTGTGAACGTACCCTAATTAAACCTACACCCCCCTTACTCTAATCCCATCACTGTAGTCCAGGGATGAGCACATGTCCGCCTATCCATCTACCCTTACATAATATGGCTAAAACAGAACACGTGTCAATCCAGTTTAACCGAGGGGGGGTGGAAAAATCTAATTTATCTATCAATCTGCCTGCTTGGATAATACCAGCATAGATTCTTGTCTGCCCTGTGGAATAAAATGATCTGTGAGAAGAATGACCATGTACATTCTACTCATTGACTCCACACGGTTTAGTCCCACATGGATGTACCTCACTGAATGGGACTAATCCTCGTCTGGATCCACTGTCACACCCGCCGTATATCCACAGCAGAAGTCTAAGCATCAGCCTCGAATTTCTACCACAGATCCTCCACTAAACACATGTTGGTAAATCCATGATATGTGAACTTGGCCTTGGAGCATTATTGCCGGTTAGGAGAGCACTCTGCTGGTGGTTGACCTAATAAAAGAGGCTCCTATGAAAATGAATGTGGGAAACGATGGCTGCAAATACAATGATGTTCAGTGTGTCAAATAGATATGTGTCCGTGAACAATGCGCGACAATGCACACATCGATCCCTCCGTCTGACAGATGATAGTGGCACAGCTGGCATTTAGAGGGTGCTTCTACATTGCGGGCAGGTCGTACCAGACAACTGTCTTATTGCTGTCTGAAATCTTTATCTTAACATAACTGTTTGATTTTTTGTGGCTCATTCTTTCAAATCTGCTCTGATGCTGCAATCCACTGAGCCCGTGATTGAAAAACTCCTAGGGGTCCATTTCTCATAGCTTCTCTTATGCGTCACGTGACAGTACTAAGACGCCTTGCTACTTATTTCTCAGGGACTTACGTAAGCTTCGTAATATCACAGAGAGCAATGTATTCTTTTTCCTAATGTGAGAATCGGAAAGTTTGATGAAAGGGCACAGGGATCCTGGAATTCATGTTTTTCTATAATAACTCTCAATCTAGACCCCTTGTCTTTAGCATGCGGCTCAACAATTCGTCTCTGTATTGCAGGGCACAGACTCAACCTCCATTGACAATCTCTACTTAAAAATTTCTCGTGGCTGTAGCCAATGCACCTGGAGCAGATCCCAAATGTCTCTCTCTCTGCGTATTAATGCCCCTTCGGCACTTTCTTTAGGTTCAGCCTTCATCTGCAGGTGTCAAACTTTTCATTGCTTTTTGATGTATGGCTGTGGATCTATGCCAGTGGGCGAGAGGCATGACAGGGCTGCAAAATATATTCATTATTACATTGCATTTCTCTCTTCTTAGGCTTCTAATAGCTATGGGAATCATTGCGAATAATTTACTTTGCACTGTGCTGACTATGTGCACAGCACTGCCCAAAAGCCTTTAAAATCTAATTGATGATGTCTAAGATAGGCTGCCATAGTGTCACGTAAGGTAAGAAGACTGAAAATAAGTTTTTTCTTCTTGTTAACGGGGAATATTTTGGCATTCATCCTAGTTTTTGTAAGGTAATATTACTTAAAGCAATAAAAGAGTGGTTGCAAAAGTACGTCCACCTTGTGCATACTTTTACAACCATGTTTTTTTCGGTCTAGTGCATCTGAAATAATAACGGACACAACTCTGCAAGTAGTATGGATGAAAAATATCTTGCTTTGTGTTTACAGCTTTGATGCACAGTTATGTGTCGGCATAGTTACAGACTACAAACAAACCCGGTGTAGTCAGATCCTGCAGTCTTTCATCTTATTATCTGTCTCTTCTGCTGTCTGTGGATTAGTAAGTAGACGGAGTAAAGAGAGTGGAGTAACAAAGTAGTGTAGAATCAGACTACACACAAGTTTTGTTTGCAGTCAGTAATGTGAAGACACATAAAGGTACCTTTACATGGGGCAATTATCGCCTGAGTATCGCTGGAAGCAGCAAACTTGCGCAATAGTCATCCCATGTACAAGTGGCTCTTAAGGCTGGTTTCACGCAGGCAAGAATCCTGCGTCAGTTTTTTGCTTTGCGAGACGCACAAAACGTGTGCAAATATGAACTCCCTTCTTTTGAATGGAGTCATACACATGAGCAATGTTTTTCCTGCAAGGGGAAAAAAATTGTGGCACGTCCTATTTTTTCATGTCCCTTGAAACGGATCACCCATTGGATTCAATGGGCCCTTAAATAAATCACATGGCTCTCACATGCTGTGTGATGTGCATGCGAGTATAATGGGCAGTCTCCATTGAAATCAATGGAAAACACTTCTGATCCTCAATTGCGCGTGAAACTCATGTGGAAGGATCTGAATTTCACAAAAGCGATGCGAGGCATTTTTGCCTGAAAATGGTCTTGAATCTATGGGTAACACGCATGTTGATGAGCAAGATATGTGTAAAACTAGCCTTAGGAGAAACGTTACCCCTTCTGACTAGAGATGAGCGAACGTACTTGTTAAGGGCGATTTCGCAATTGAGCACCGCGATTTTCGAGTACCTGGCTACTCGGGTGAAAAGATTCGGGGGTCGCCGGGGGGTGGGGAGTGGCGTGGTGGAGCTCTCTCTCTCTCTCCCCCACACTCCCCTCTGCAACCCCCTGCTCACCCCCGGCGCCCCCCGAATCTTTTCACCCGAGTAGCCAGGTACTCGAAAATAGCGATGCTCGATTGCGAAATCGCCCTTAACGAGTACGTTCGCTCATCTCTAGTCAGAAGGGATAACGTTTCTCCTAAGGCTAGTTTTACACATATCTTGCTCATCAACATGCGTGTTACCTGCAGATTCAAGGCCATTTTCAGGCAAAATGCCTCGCATCGCTTCTGTGAAATTCGGATCCTTCCACACGAATTTCACGCGCAATAGAGGATAGGAAGTGTTTTCCATTGATTTCAATAAGAAACTTCCCATCATTTCACCCGAGTAGTAAGATACTCGAAAATAGCGATGCTCGATTGCGAAATCGCCCTTAACAAGTACGTTCGCTCATCTCTACGTTCTGGCCAATGCGTGAATAGCAAATATAGAACATATATCTCCCTCCCTTCAACACTCCAAAAACAGCCAACTTTTGCACGAACCTCAAACATTTTGCAGGTCAAATAAAACTATTACTATCTCATTTGCGTAAAAATATAGTTTTGCAATATTTATATTTTTTTCAATTGAAGGCACCTCCTCACCAAACCCACAGGTCAGAAGATATTTTCTTAGCAAGTGCCTAATATACCTAAGATGTAGAAAAAATATCTTCAAGCTTTCTTTTCCCATTCTTTCGTGAAATAATATTAACTATTTTTCCCTTTCGTACCACGAGGCAGTGCGCTGCTGATTTTGTTTTATGCCTTCTTTTCTTTGTGTGAGGAAATACATCAAAGCAAATACCAACTATATATATAAAAACATATTTATAAAAATGTGAAGCTTCCATTAAAAGAAATAAATATGCCTTCTGAGAACAGACATAAACCATTACTTTCGATGGGGCTATTACTTTACATTACAGTTGTTCTTCTAAAATCTTATTTTTACACTACGGAAAATGATTTTACTTTGGAAAAAGAATTTGGCAATGAGAAAAAGAATCAACTCTGGAAGATAAGTTGAGCTTCTTTCATATATACATAGATATGAGGATACGGCAGATACATTTATACTGAGTGCTGACTGATGTTAATTGGCAAACTGACGATGATGATGATTATTATTATCACTGTTATTGGTATTTAATTTATTATAGGCTGATATGACATAATGTTGAAACTGTTGACAGGTGAAGCTAATTATATGGCCCTTGTCAAGAGGTGGGATATACACTGACGGGAGACTCTATTATAGACTCATCCAGTAGTCCGTTGCATCTCTTTTGGCCTTCAGAACCTCAGCAATGCCTTGTGGCACAGATATCAGAGGACACATAGTATGCAAAGAAAACATTTCCCCCACCAGTACTGCGCCTCCACCATCCTGAACTGTTGATATCTGACAGGAAGGGGTCATCGATTCATGCTGCTTGCTCCAAATTCTGACCTTCCCATCAGCACGATGCAACAGGAATCTGGATTCATCTAACCAGCTGAGGTTTTCCCACTGCTTAGAGATCCAACTTTTATGCTCTTTTCTATTTCTCTTATACAGAAGTGGCAATGGAACTATTCGTCTGCTGTTGTAGTCCATCCATTCTAAGGAAGGACAAGTTGTACGTTTGAACACATTAGTTGGGGCACCAATGTTATATTTGGCTGCACTTTGCTTGACTGTGCAGTGCTTGTCCTTCAGAATAATTCTTGACAGCCTACTCTGACCCTTTGGTTGATGATCTACTCTGACCCTTTGGTTGATGATCTCTTCTGACTCTTTGGTTGATGAGTTGTTTCCATCAGTCCATCAGAAAATGCAGTCCATTCTGCAGGCAACATGTGATAGAGCAGGAGGAGCTGAGCAGATTGACATGTAGTTTTATGGGAAAAGATTCAATATAACGTTTCAATTATTCATTTTAATCCATGCACACTCTGAGCTCAAATTTCCAGTGGGCGGTCCTATGAGTGATTGATAGCTACTACTGCATGCACAGTCATACACAGATAGGTGACAGTCACTGACAGAGGTCCAGTGGGCGGTCCTATGTGTGATTGACAGTTATTTCTGTATGCACAGTCCTTTACAGATAACTACCAATCACAGATAGGACCGCCCACTGGACCTCTATCAGTGACTGTCACCTATCTGTGTATGATTGTGCATACAGTAATAGCTATCAGTCACTGATAGGACCGCCCACTGGACTCCAATTCAGAAGGAGCAAATATATAAATGAATAAACTACAAGTTGTATTGAATCTTTCCCCTTTAAACTATGTATCAGTCTGCTCAGCTCCTCCAGCTCTACAGCATGCGGTTTGGACAGAATATTTCAGCTTAATGCTCTTTGCGATAAAAAGAAGAATAATGGGCTAAAAAAAAATTGCAAACCCAAAGAGATAGAATATTCTATTTGCTTCAGAATTCTGCGTTTTCACTCATTCTCGTATTGCTCAAAAAAATGCATGATTTTATTGCAAGTCTGAAGGCACCCTAAGGTGGAAGGAGCCCCTTTACCTATTGGGCAGCTGCACAGGTTGCACATATGATATGTCTGCCGCTGTATTTTTGTACCTTGCAAAGTAAGGTTCTTCCTTATGCAAGAACTAATGTCTTAAAAAATCTGCAGTTACATTGTGTTACTTTGTTACTTCTGCTTGCTGAGATCTGGCTTGGTGCACACTTTGTTGGCGCTTGTAGTGCCAGCTTTCAGCAGAGATCCTGGTAATGCCAGTTTATGCTTCATATGCTGCCTTGCACTGGTAAATAATCTAGTTTTATCGGTTGTATCAACATGATTGAGAGACGCCAGGAGATGCAGCTTTCCCACAACAGGGCACAGTTGGTGCTTTGTGACATTTCCGCAGTCATAGCTTCCCCTCAGCTGCTTCTAGTTAATGCCAGTTTATAATTCAGCTGTTCGCCCTTCCAGTTTAGGGATGCCATCAATTGCTACTAAGGAGAAGTGAGAACAGCTTCACAGCGGCACAATATGGGGACAGCCCCAGGTAATTTTCCAATAAAGTAAGATACCGTGCAGTGGTGCCCGTCTGCTTGGCAAGTGGGAATCTCACAGCGGCATCCAGCATTGTTCCAGATGCCTACCTTCCTGCCAGTGTACTAGATCTACATTGCATCTCAGTTCTTAACTCTTGCAAGGCTGATAACCTGAGCAGCTGATATGTGACAGGTTTAATGTTCAGAGATATCATCATATTACCAAATATTAAAGGGAATGTATCTCCAATATTTATTTACTAGTTCAAACTAGACAATCAAATGTTTTCCGTGTTTTAATCTGTTTTTATTTTCCAATGGTAGAATGTTGTATTCTGTTGCCTGTATATGGCTATCACCATCTTGCCTAAACTGCAGTCAACAGTATTTAAAGATATGCTTTACAGCAAAGCTCATGGGCCATAGACACAATCGACAGGAGCTGATCTGTTGACTTCTATGGGAGAGCATTATGGGCATACTCTGTGACCTGTGAAAGGGAGAAGAGAAAGTGAGCTATGACCATCATGTATTATGAATGGTGGATCCTTTGTTATTTCTCTATAGGTGTTATTCTGCTTGTGATGATGATGAGATGATTGCTGAAAAGTTTTCTCTACAGAACAGGAAGTGTCAGGCTATTAGGGGGGGGGGTTTAAATCTGCATTGAGGTTTATAGTTTGCTTCTGCATTTGGAGAGCAGATAAGGGGAATCCCTTGACTGAATGGATTTGTCATATGATGGAGCCGAACAGCGTCAAACGGACCCCATTGACTATAATGGAGTAAATTCACTTTCCGCCCGTTTTTCTGCCGGAAGAAAAAGTGCTGCATGCAATCCTTTTTTTTCGATATTTTCTGCCGAATCTCCAACAGAACCTCCAATCAAAGGTTCCAACGCAGATGTGAAACCACCCTTATTAGGCTTAGTGGTCAATGTGTAAAGTGCAAGATAGTAGAGGTTTATTTAAATATAGAGTGCAACAGTGAAAATGTTAAAAAAACAATGCCAAAAATAGAAAAATACGTTCAATAGAAAAACTTAAATTATACAATTGATCATTTTCGGATGACACATTCTCTTTAAGGCCATTTTCACAAGAGCGTATTTAACCCGTATTTGTTCCATGTTTTGCAGACTATAATATGAGCTAATTTAAATCTATGTGTCTATTTACATGATCATATTTTAGGAAACGCAAAAATGTAGCATGCCCTACTTTTGTCTGCTTTGGGTGAAAAATATGCCTCTTATAGTCTATGGATGGTAATTAAAATACAGATGCAGCCATCATTTGCCCAGTAGAAAATAAAACCAACAGCAAATACAGAGGAGTACCAAGTGTATAACCATGCAAACACATGGAAATGTTGTCCATGGTCAGTATTGAACCTAAGACCCCAGCACTTCATCACAGCAGTGCTAACAACTACTAGTTGAGCTCCCCTAGTGGAATATCAGTGGTGTGACACATAGGGGAACTGTAGATGGCTGATGGTATTATAGGAAAGCTGGTCAAGAAATGGTCTGGTACATGAGAGAGCTGGGTAAGCAGTGGTATGGCACATAGAGGGGTTGGTTAAGCAATGGTCTAATATGTATGAGAGATGGGAAAGCAGTTGTGTGACACATATGGAAGATGCAAATAAGGGAGATGGAATAAATCCTCCACAGTGCCACCTATTGAAAGGCAGCATTCCTTCAAGCCAAAGTCAGGCTTTTTATACAAGCCTTGTTACAATGACCGGGAATTAAAAGCAAAGCCAGACTTCATGTACAGACAGCTGTTTCAGGGGTTTTGCCCTTCATCAGTGTACAGTAGGAGTCTGGCTTTACTAGTGAGAGGCCTGGGACGGGGGTCAGAAACTCTATCTTTTCTCCTTAGGGAGAACAACTATACTATAAACTAAGTGAGGAGACTCAAATGGCCATGCACGCTTCTCTGGGTAATATGCAAATAAGGGAGATGAAATAAATCCTCCATAGTGCCACCTATTGAAAGGCAGCATTCCTTCAAGCCAAAGTCAGACTTTTTATACAAGCCTTGTTACAATGACCGGGAATTAAAAGCAAAGCCACACTCCATGTACATACAGCTGTTTCAGGGTTTGGAAGATGAGTAAGCAATGGTTGGAGGCATAGGAGAGAAAGGTATGCAGTTGTGTGGCACATAGAAGAGCTGAGTAAGCAATGATCATACACATAGGAAAGATGGAACAACAATAATCTATCACATAGGAGAACTAGCCAAGGGTAAGTAAGGGTCCGGTAAGTAAGGGAGGTGGATGAGCAATCTGACACATAGGACAACTGGGAAATTGGTGTTCTTGCACACAGGAGATCTGAGTAGGGAGTGGTGTGGCATATGGGAGGGCTGAGTAGGCAGCGGTATGGCACATAGCAGAGCTTGGTAAGCAGTGGTGTAGCACATAGGAGAGCCAGATAATCAGTGGTTGTGCACATAGAAAAGCAGGGAAGGCAGTGGTCTGGGAATGAGGAAAACTTGCCATGGGTGATCCAGTAAGTAACAGTGGATGACAGGTCTGGCACATAGGACAACCTAGAAATCTGTGATCTTGGCACATAGGAAAACTAGGAAAAGGGTGGTCTACCAGGTAAGACTGCTGAAGATGAAGTGGTCTGAAAGATAGCAAGGGTCAAGAAGCAGTGGTCCAGTACATAAGAGAGCTAGGAAAGGAGTGATTGGGGAAGAAGTGGCCTAGCACAGAGGATACTATAGCTCAAATATTAGTAATCTGGCACATAGAAAGCCCATAGTAGAGCTGCCTTACCCACAAATTAGTCAGGAAGTAATTACTGGTATATGACAAATAGGAAGGCATAAGCCTGAAGAAAACTTCTTACCACTGTCATCATGCAAACAACAAATGTGTAATTGCCGCTCACCAAGAGACCAAAAGGTAAAAGATGCCTCTGCCCACACCTCACAGATAGGTTTTAATATTGCCTAGAGATTGACTTGAACACAAATGATAATCAGAGTTCTTGCCAATAGCTCCGACTGCTGATCTCAGCTTTAATTACTCCTGTTCGGAAAAGTGAAAGGGATGAATACAATCTTTGCTCCTTCTCTGTTCACTGACTGTGTCAGTAATTATAAGAACACAATTTATAATTATGGATGGATGAAATACAGTATGCTTATCGGAGCCTGCAGGGCACACACATTAAAGGCCTTCAATATAGGATCTCACCGTACCTCTCCAGCCGCCTGAACTCTCAGCAGCTTTTTCAGTGCCTAGACTAATGTGGGCCAATGGCACGAAGCAATAGGCTTCTTTCGAAAGTGTGTTCTAGAAAATAATTAATGTTCCCGCTGTACATTTGGAGCTTTGAGACTTGGCTAAAATCAAATTTTCTTGCTCGGTATAACATCAGGTGTGATATCCTCACCTGCTGCAGTAATATGCTTTTACTCTGCTGGTCGGCTCTACAGGCTTTCAGAATAAAGTTCAAAGATACATCCAACGAAGTTCTGACGTTTTTTGGCCAATAACTTTGAGAGGAGAGCACCTGGGGCTGTAGAGTCTATCGAAAAGAGGGAAACATATCTGGCCAGCTATAACACAAATTAAAATAGATGGATCCGGGCTGCCGTCAAATTCCTTTTTTTTGTTTTTAGGAAGAAATAACACTGCGGCTAGATTTGCCCTTTTTAACTAATGTTTTCAAATATGATAATTGATGTTTGCAATTTGGAGAAAATTAGAAAAATGGGACTGCTTATCTTTGGAAAGGTGAGCTAGCCAAGGATGTAGCTGAGATGTGTCACAGCAACAGAGAACACTCAGGATTTGCTGGATAAGGAGCGTTCCCAGCTCCAAAACACGTTGCATGCTACATCCTTGGACTCCTCTTTTTCCTTTGTCGCCTGTGCTCCATTTGAAACATTCAAAGTTTTTCGCATTAGAAGACAAAGACTCTATTATTGCCTGAGTAGGGCTTTTTAGGGGGGTCTCCATGAGAGAGACCTCCCACAGCAGTAAGTACACCTTCCTAAAGCTGTCTGTACTTTACTCTACGAGCACCAGATCATCCTTTCTTAAGATTTGTTATTTAAACATGAGGTATTTCCAAACTTCTGGAATTTGGAATATTTATAAAGTTTACACATTTCAATTGTTTTTTATTTTCCACCTAACAAAAGTCTGAATATATTGAGTAAATATGCTCTACAACCAGAGTCATATCTAGGTTTGGCTTGGCTGTAACCCCTTGCCGATTGTCAAGCTATTTGCCCGATCAACCCCCTCCCTGTTAAACACTTTTACAGTTGTATAGTAGAAGACTAGTAATAATTAGGAAATTATAGTACCAGTGTTTCTGGTGGCGCAATGCGCCACACAGCTCTGCTAGATGCACATCACACACACAGCTCTGCTACATGCACATCACACACACACACAGCTCTGCTTTCGCATATGAGCTGCATGTGATTTACAAACTTCAGCAGCTCACTGAGGAGACATGTTTGCTCGTAGCTTTCGCATATCTGCTGAGATTTACAAACTTCAGCTGGTGGCTGAGGTGAAATGGTGGCTTGTTGCTTTGTCATGTAAGCTGCATTAGCTTCATAGCGGCGTTGAACCCTCTGTGGTGACATGTTTGCATGACAACAATGGTTTGTTCCAACACCGGACAACGGTTGACGATTAGATGAAGGCTGGACTGGTGTTGGCGGCATTAGCACTTGAGATGACATGATATCATGTTTAGGAGTTATGAAGATAGTGATGAAGGACTATGCTTTAATGCTGTTGGTTAGTATTCACCGACAGCTATCTATGTGGACATTTGTGAGGTGTCATTTATTGGAGTCTCCACACAGGTGTCCAGCTGTCTCACAACCAGCTACAAACTGACAACAGAGTACTGCTATATCCATAGCAACGGAGGCAACGGGGTTTTGTGGGGGATGTAGTACGCCCATAATCCCATATTCAGCTCAGAGACCATGTGACTGATCACATGACAGTGACATCATCACAGGTCCTGTCAGCACATGAGCTATGTATATGTAAATTTGTGAGGTGTCATTTATTGGAGTCACCACACAGGTGTGCAGCTGTCTCACAACCAGGTACAAACTTAGGCCTTAGTCACACGGGCGTTTTTTCACGCAATTTGCGCATCGCATGATGGATGCGCATGCGCAAATCGCGTGACCGGCGCCGGAAAATCGGCCCAAAAATCGCCCGAAAATCTGCTCCTAGCCGCGTTTCATTAGAAACGGGCCGGAGCTGTCCAGCGCATTGCATTCAATGGAGACAGCAATACAGCGGCTCTATTGAATGCAAGCGCTGCGGGCGAGTGTGGGATGAATTGTCGGGAAGGGGTTAAATATATAACCCCTCCCCTGCAATGCATCCTGAAAAGTGAAAAAATAAAAAAAATGTATGTACTTACCTGCTCCCGGCAGCTGGAGATCCCGGCGGCCGGCCTACAGTGGGTGTGAAGGGGGTGTGACTCAGGCTTGCCCCTGATTGGCTCAGCGCTGAGCCAATCAGAAGCAAGTCTCAGTCACACCCATTCATGAATTCATGAATGGGTGTGACTGAGATCAGCCTCTGATTGGCTCAGGCTGAGCCAATCAGGGGCAAGCCTGAGTCACACCCCCTTCACACCCACTGCAGGACGGCCGCAGGGATCTCAGGCTGCCGGGAGCAGGTGAGTACATCCTTTTTTTTTATTTTTTCACTTTTCAGGATGCATTGCAGGGGAGGGGTTATATATTTAACCCCTTCCCGACAATTAACCCCGCGCACGCCGGCAGCCCATTGCTTTCAATGGAGCGGCTGTATTGCCGCTCCATTGAATTCAATGGGAAAACATCGTTCTTCTCTGCCACAGCTGTTACAGCTGTGGCAGAGAAGAATGATTTGTCTTCTATATGTTCTCAATGGGGTCGGCGCTGCTGCCGCCGGCCCCATTGAGCGCATATAGAGAAGAGAACAGGAATCGCAGATCGCAGATAGGTGCGATCTGCGATTTCTGTTCTCTAATTTATCGGACGAGCGCATAAAAAGTGCTCATGTGTCCGATACCATTGCAAAGCAATGGTTTTAAAAAATCGCCGGACGCATGCGCATGCGCAAATCGCGGCAATAAACGCCCGTGTGACTGAGCCCTTACAGAGTGAGTTCTGATGTATTCGTAGCAACTGCAACCACAGAGGTTTATGGGTGATGTACTCCGCCCATAATCCCTCATTCAATGCACAAGGAAGATAAAGGACCTGTGATGACATCACTGTCATGTGATCAGGGGATGGAGCTTTGAGCCGGTAACTGATTACATGATGGTGACATCATCATAGGTGCTGCCAGGCTCTGCATGTAACTCACACAGCACACACGGACTGACGGACAAGTGGTCATTAGCACTTTGATTATGTATGCATAGACGAAATAAAGATGGCACCCAATCTTCTGCGGTTTCTAGGTTCTTGTAAGAGAAAGAGATGTGATGTCATCATAAGTGGGCGTGGTTTAATTCTGCTTGGACAGTAATATGACATAACATCCTTTTTCTTAATCAGAGATGTTGGTTTATGTGTACTGGTCGATCTGTTACCTACTGTACAGCCCTAGAAAGACATTCACATTGGGTATATAATGCAATTGTTTATATTTCTATTCAGTCATTGACTATTGCCAGCTTGTTAATGCTAGTTTGTTTTTTTAACTAGGTGGCACTGCATTTCATCCATGGAGCATCTCCTGTTGGCTACAAATTGAAAAGACTTTAATACTATTTCCCCTTCCATTTTAAGGTAAGAGAATATTACATTTAAGTATTTTAGAGATTATATCTGGTGCCAAGAGTTAACTTGATATAGCAGATGCTAATCATATCTTACATGATGTATCTTCATAAAAACTCCCAAAAGCTATCAATTTCCATTGTGCTGGAAGACTTGAGAGATTATTCCCTCCGTTTTGCACAGTAATGAGAGTCAACAACTATCATCCTGATTTATTGCATGTTTGTAGAGATATAGGAGAGTTTAACGTATCTGTGACAAGGTATCACAAAAAGTTATCTTATCTTAAAGATGTATTCCCATCTTGGGAATCCTATTTCAATGTGTTCAAAATTGCAAAGCATTGCACTTTCCCATTAGATGTTTATTTCCAAAATGCTCCATTCTCCAGATATTTCAGATATTGATTCCTCTGCTCTCTGGTTGTTCCCTGCTCACTGTCAGGGAAACAGAGCACCTCTTCTAATTAAAGAAATAGTAAAGGAGTCCGGTGCTTGCGCACCTCTTTCATCCGAATCTGGTGGCCGGGATATTAGGAGTGCATTCGCACTAGCTTTCAGTCCGGTCACCAGCTACCATTGTGCTCTACTATTTCTTTCCATCAAAGAGGTGCTCTGTTTCCCTGGCAGTGAGCAGGAAACAACCAGAGGGCAGAGGAATCAATATCTGCAATATCCGAAGAACGGAGCATTTTGGAAATAAACATCTTAAGGGTGAGTGCATTGTTCTGTGATTTCTAACACATTGAAATAGGATTCCTGAGATGAGAATAACCCTTTAAAGGAGTATTCTGGTTGCAGGTTATTTTTTCAGGTTTTCACCCATTCACTGGATCTCAAGAATGGGCGATCTATATCCCTCCCGTTTTACATTTAAATATGTATTATCCCATTTCTGTAGTGTAGTGGTGGAATGGAGCAACTAGTCGTACATGTGCAGCAGCTGCTGCATTCCTCTCATTCTCTTATCTTAAAACAACAAAACCCATTATAAAGTATAAAAGGTAAACTTATTGTGGCACAGTAAGTTAGCATAATGCATTAACCCTTTCCAATCCACTGTCTGACCTCTGAAGACATTATGATTTAAGGCTGTACAGCTCCGATGTTGGAAGATGTCATTCGGGGGGGTTCTTACTGTATATTGCCAGCCTCTCTGTTGTCGGAGCCTATCCAACGTGTCAGCTCATGCAGTACTGGCTTTAGCCAGCATATAGCGCCATTGTATAACGTCATAAAAAGAGTAAGCCCCCTAGGAAAACCAGGATAGAAATTGGATTGGAAAGGGTTAAAGTCATGTTTAAATTTGCTGCGTCCGTGTGTTCCACAGACTTTTGGTTACCAGTTGTAGTGCTCACTATTTATCTCTACATAGTGGTAATCATACTGTCATGGTGCTAACAGCGCCATGACTTCCTGATTGCGGTGCTGGTTCAGGTTGATGTCACATCATCCCTAGACCAGGCAGGGCATGTACAGTCTCATTTAGAGCTGGACACGGAGGGATTGACATCTTCCTTGGATTCCAATGCTGATCGGCTGGTTGGGCTGGCTTTCAGCCCAGTCAGCCTATAAATTTCTCTAGGATGATATTTAAACCAACTCCTTTGTGTAAAGGATGTCGGTTATGTTCCCTCTGTTCTGGCCAGTGTACTGTGGATCAGAGTTTAGTGGACCTGTGCTCAGAAGTTCTTTGTGATTGTTACCAGCCAGAGAAACCAAGTAATCTTGTAGATATGATACCTTTTAAAGTCTAACAAAAATACATGATGTTATAGCAAGCTTTTGAACCTCTCAGTGTCCTTCCTCAGGCTCAGGCATAATGAAATAGATCCGAAGAGGCACATGTGTGTGTGTGTGTGTATATATATATATATATATATATATATATATATATATCTATATATATACTTAAGACAAGGCGCAGACATGGATGTGATTAATTTGGACTTAAAAGGATAGTGCAACAGGATAGGTAGAGAAATAAAAACATACTTAAAAAGTCCTCTGATAACATGTGCGTTGTCATAAGTATATGTGTATATATATGCATGCCTCTTCGCATCTATTTCATTATGCCTGAGGAAGGACCCTGAGAGGTTCGAAAGCTTGATATAACATCATGTATTTTTGTTAGCCGTTAAAAGGTATCATATCTACAGGATTAGTTGGTTTCTCTTGCTGTGAACAATCACATTTTGCTCTGCTGGCTAACATGGTTCCAAACTTTTTTCGGAAGTTCTGTGTGCTGCAGTTGAGTTTTAAGAAGTTCAGAGCTCTGTACTCGGTGGTTTGGCATTCTGTGGTGGTGTTACATGGTCATCTTGCTTCTCTCCAGTAGTGAGTTCAGTTCACCCTTTTCAGAGCCTGTGCCCTGCTTGAGTGGCTGGTCTAGTTTGGAGGGTGCAAGCAATTCCTTGTCACCATTATCATAATTTATGGTTGTCTGTTCCAGTCACCTACGTTCAACCATAGATATCCCGGTTATCCATCCTCCTATTTGATCTTGGGCTTAATTACTAAAATAATCGTTTTCAGTTGCACCGACTAATCCAATCATATGTGACAAATACTCTGTTAAGAAAAGAAAACCTGTTTTTTAATAAATCTCTAGTCAAGGCAATCAATAATTGTTTTCTTTTCCTTATTGGTTTGAGAAATGCCTGAGGACTATGATATTGATTTGATACAACTCATTGCAATATGCAACTCATTCACTCTTCAGTCACATTCATACATATGATATATGAATGAATGACTAATAAAACGTTTTATTGAACCATACTACAGAACTTGGATATTGAATGTATTTTTCAAAACCTGTAAATTGGTGAATTTTGAATTTTGGAATTGAGTTTTAGATAATGCAGGGTTAAAGACTGGTCTTTTCTTAGCTTCCATTATCCTGAATGGCAGAAATAAGGTTCCCTAAGGGAAAATAAAGTTTTGCTGCTATTAACTACCATTAAGTAATTTACTCAATATGTGCATTGGATGTTAGCTTATATTTACGGAAATGGAAAAAAATGACATAAAATGTAGACCTCAATTATATGCAGACAATGATTGATATAATTAGCATCCTGTGGAACTCATAGACTTCTGTTCAAAGGGAAGAATGAAGGTTCAGTACAATCTGCCACTCTTGTCCATCTTCCATCCAAATAATAGTCTTTTATATGGAGCAGTTAATTGTTGGAACAAGAGAACGAGTCATTTGCTTTCAAATGACGTCCGTTTATATGTGCAGATAACCGTTTACATCTTTTTGGTCATTTTTTTCATTCAGCTCATTCAGTCTATTTTTGGTCTGTCAGGAGAATCCGAAAATGCTTGTGAATGGTTTGCGAATGACTGGATGATCGCCTTTTACACGCAACAACTGGCAAACAATGTACAATGATTTTTATGCCTGCAGAAAATGAACGATAAGTGAACCAATTATCGTTCATCATTCAATGGTTGGTCATGTTCACACTGAATGATTATTGTTCATTCTCACATGATTCAAGGATTATTTGAACAATAATCGTTCCATTTAAAATGGCTCATGAGAGTCTGAGAAGATGAGATCCTTCTGTTGTGTTCTCTACTGTATTGTCTTCATACTGTAAACTGTTTTCCTTGTACGTGAAGACCTGGCATGGAGGGAGTAAGGTAGTTGTCTAAGAATATTGCCTCTGCAGACAAAAATATATTGTGGCTATTTGATCTTGGTAGGACAGTGTTTTATCTGGGACAGAGGGCGAAAATGTAGGCATTTACACCAGAATCGTGCGCAGAAAAAAGTCTCAAATTTGGGCACCACATTTGAGCAAAAATTTGTGGTTTTCATCCTGACACCAACCTTGCAAGTTTTGGGGGAAGTGGGTAGGGCTTTTCAAAAGGGCTATGGTCTCTCATGGCCCAAGTTATTTACTATGATTTACTGTATGCCAGAAATTGCCATTGCACTAGGTTTAACACAGTTTTATCAAGAGAGCTCCTAAAGCATCTATAAAGAGTGAGGGCCCACAGACCCTTTCTTTCAGCTTCCCAGTCTTAAGGTGTCCATGCACATTAGACTAAAGTAGATGTAAATGGCTGAATACAACCAAAACGATTGTTTGGTCAGTGAAATTTAACAGCCATGTAGAACAAAGTAAGCTACATTTGGAATTTTAGTCAATAGGCTAAAGATTAGTGTTGAACTAACTGAACCAGTAGAACACTGTTTTGGGTCAACGTGTGTTAAAAGTGCAGTTTGGCACAAAGCTAAACTAAGTTTTTAGCAAAGTTCTACTGGTTCGGTTTGCTCAACACCAGTCCTTATCACTGGTGTATAACACTGTCTATCAGTCATAAAACCTTATATAACACTTTATTAGACAGGGCTTTTATGGCACTTAGACAGTATCATACATTATCATACAGTATCATATCATTTGTAGTGGTTTTGGTCAACTTCCGGTTCATTTTGAATTAAACTGGACCGAACATTTTGCAAAACTTTGACAAACCGGCTGAACCGAACTTTTGAAAATTTCGCTCCTCACTACTAAAGATATTTCTTTCTAAAAGTGCCATTATGCCTTCAGTTACCATTGGCCGAATATTTGTTTGGCTGACAGCTACTTCCCCCAACTCTATCATACACATGAGCGCTTGACCAAGCATTCCTGTGTTTTGCATGGGGAGACTGGAGAAAGCCACAGCCAAACAGCCGTAGGGGTGGTTTATCTCCAGAGCAGACAAAGTGTCACATATTGAAATGTAACATGTCTGTTCATTCTTTCTCCTCTGTCAAGGAAAAATTGGGAGGCCCATACATATATAAGAGTTCCGCCGAAATAGGTTAGATCAGACGACTTGGGGTCTTTCCAAAAGATGTTTCATCCATGAACGATCTTTTCTTAAAAGACCATTGCCAAAAACATTGTTCATCCTTCGTCTAATATCATTGAACATGTATTGTCAGTTTTATGGACTAAAATGTGTATGGCTGCCTTGAGGAAACAAGGTTCACCCATTTATTAACCATCAACTTAGTCCTGTCTAATGTGTATAGCCACTTATATGTAAAACATGGCATGGGAGGCAGCTGGGGATTCACTGTATACAAACCACCATTTTCATACTTGGTTGGAGTTGTCCTTGATGTCTACTAAAAAAACTCGATAGTAGCAGAGAATGTATACTATTGACCCTTGGTAGAAATCTGCTCCATTCATTCTTTCTAACAAATGCTTTACAACATGTCATAGAGGAATTTATTTTCTGATTATACTTACATTAACCACATTGTAAGAGCCTTTTTATGCCATCGCCTGTTAGAGAGTGTTGAGCATTGTTTGGCTAATTGTGCGCACCTTGTTGGGTGTTACAAGAGAGGGACCATTGGTGCGCTCTGACATCATTTCATTACTGGAGAATAATAGCCCGTGTTGAGCTCAACACATCCTTGCACTCAGCTATGAATAAATATTTCATACAATGAATATGAAAATATTCATTGCTTCAAAGGACCAACTATCCAGAGTACAGGCGTTCACAGGTCAATCTAGACAACGCGCCAAGCTACGGCGCACACAAAAACGGAACTTCATATCTTCTACAAAAAATCTATGCTGGTATTAAAAAAAGATTTTAATGATAATTACTTCAGTTAGCGAAAGCAATTTTTTTTCTCCCCCACTCCATAGAAAACAATTATGTATTAACGGTTCCTAATAGCGTTCTATATTACCATAAAATACCAGAGGAGGCTTTCCTTTATTTTCGATTTTTAACAGTGGGAAATGTTTTAATAACGCCATTATTACCATAAGTACTTTTTTTTTTGTACTATTATTATTTCCGACACTACAGTTAATGAAAATGATACAAGCAATTGCTTGTTTATAGAGAGATTTGCTGTATAATATAGGCAAGAGAGGGAGAAAGTAGTACTGTACGGGAAGGCGATGTGCCTAGGGGTAAATGACTTACAGCAGTGATAAGGGATTACCCATGGCAGGAATGTAAATCTCATTGACTAGTTAGGGCATGAATAACCTGGAATTTTCTAGGGTCTCCTATATATTTTGTACATCATGATAAGAGCAGTCAAAGTACATAAGAGGGTTATTCTGTATTGTTTATTGTTAGCATTGTGGTGATAACTGGTTATTGTACTGTTTATCATATATTCAATGAGTATTGGGCAACTGCCTACCTAGCCTTATGTGCCTTCCAACAACCCTACCAATCCTTCCTGTGTGCCAAAACCATTCCTATCCCCAACCCAAGTATCTGCAAGAACCCTACCTCAGTTTTTTTTTATTGTCCAAATCTCCAATGATCCAAATGACTACTTCTTCAGCTCAGAACTATAATGTGAAGCTCTTGGGCCCAAGTGCCAAATGGGCCACCACCATGTACCATTTTTATTAATAGTGACCTCTTATGGGACAGATTGTCTTTTGACAGCTAACTGTGTATAATGGCCCTTTTACACCAAACGAGAACCTCATGAGTCTCGTTTGTCCAAGTGAATGAGCTGGTAAAATCATCACCAGATCGTTTGTGCTTGTGCAGCCTGTTTAAACAGGCCAATCATTGTTGGGAATCGGGAACTTCTCGTTTGGTATTTCACATTCCTATGAACGATCAGTGTTTAAACGTAACAAGAAGCCAACGATGATTTGTATGCCGGCTGAAATTGAATGACGAATGAGAGGCGCACAATTTTCGTTTACCATTTAGTCATTGGCTCACATTTAACCCCTTGAGTGGCACGCCCGGAAATTTTCCGGGACGAGCTCCACTGCTCATAGCGATACAGCCCGGAAGATTTCCGGGCTATGTATCACTATGGGAGCTGCAGAGCACAATGCCACAAGCTGTGACAGTGTGCTCTGCCTGCACAGACCCACAGAGAACAAAGCAAGGGCTTTGAAAAACCAGCAGAAGGTATTGCCGACATGTCGGCAATGTCCTGCTTTGTTTACAGGTTGCCATAGAGACCATCGGCTTGTCAGAAGCAAGCGGATGGTCTCTGTGGCAGGTAGAGCTGGTTGTAAGCTGTCAGAGGACAGCTAGGTACTAGCTCTTACAGCAGAGATCAGAGAAAACCTCCGATCTCTGCTGTGTTAACCCTTTACATGCTGCAGTCTATGTGACTGCAGCATGTAAAGGGCTGTCACTGCAGCATGTAAAGGGCTGTCACCATCGGACCCCCGGAATGTGATCAGGGGGTCCTGATGGGTTCTGTGGAAGTCCCCTAAAGGGACAAAAAAATAAAAAAAAAGTAAAAAAATTATTAAAAAAAAACAAAAAACACTTGTCTCCCTTTACTTTGTAAAAAATCAAAAATAAAATCACACATGTGGTATCCATGCGTCGTAATGACCCAGAGGAAGGAAGTTAATACATTATTTAACCCCTTAATGGCCCCTTTTTTTCTTTTTTCCCCATTTCTTTTTTTCCTCCCCGTTTAAAAAATCACAACTTGTCCCGCAAAAAACAAGCCCTTATATGGCCATGTCAATGGAAAAATAAAAAAGTTATGGCTCTTGAGACGCAACTGCAAAATTAGTTGAAATTCAATGATTAGACCATTTTAAAAAACCTGCCCTGGTGGGCACGACAGGGTGGTAAGAAACCCGCCACTCAAGGGGTTAAACTGAATGATATCATTTACTTTTGTTCCATGTAACACACCTTTAGGGCGCCCACCCACTGGCGATTTTTTTTTCTTTGCGTTTTGCGTTTTTTCTCAAGAGCAATTAGAATTGAATGTACTCCTGTCCACTGGCGTTTTTTTTTGCGGTGCGATTTTTAACATAGGAACTGTCAGTTGCATATGTGTCCTTATTTTTCTCCTAATGCACCCATGAATGTCAATGGAAATTAATGGAAAAGGCGCGAAAAAGCCGCGAAAACGCCGCGAAAAACGCGCCGAAAACGCTGCGTTTTTCACGCATGAAAATAGCAAACGCCAGTGGGTGGGCGCCCTTAGGCTAGAGACACATGGGGCAAAATTTACATACATTTTTCCATGACTCCATGATATAATCCACAATGAATCTACAACAAATGTTTCCGTGTTTATTGCAGATTTCCATAGATTATTGTGCTGTGGACTGGCCATGCTATTCACCTTGCTTATTGAACATGGTAAATTCCATGATGAAAATCTGCAACAAACAACCGACCTTTAAAATCCGTCCTGCATGTCAAATTCCGCATGGATTTTTTCAGAAGCCATATAGCTTGCACTGTAAATGCTAAAACCGCTGGGGAAGCATTTACGCTACATGTGAATATACACTTATAGAAGATTGGCACCTGCCCCAGCTATCCTATGTGCCAAACCTCTAAAAAATGATCTGGGTAATCTGGTACATAAAGTAGCTAAGAAATTAGCCAAATGGGATCTTCTGGAGCATTTCTAAGTGTCAGACCCAGTGTTAGCATTTGGGCCCTATACGTTTATCTTGTCTACGCTCTTAGATTCCCTCCTCTGTTGCCTGTAATGCATATCTCATAACTTTGTGAAACCCTTCATGACCTTTTGCTTTATATGTCTGTATGCAGAGGCATAACTATAGGGGATGCAGGGGTTGTGGTTGCACTCGGGCCCAGGAGCCTTAGGGGGCCCATAATTCCTCTCTTCTCCTTATAGGGAGCCCAGTACTATGAATAAAGCATTATAATTGGGTGACCTGTTACAGGTTTTGCTTTGGGGTCCAGGAGCTTAAAGTTTACCCCTGTCTATATGCTTATATTTATTCATTCAGACTAGGACTTAGGGTATTAGTGTATCTTGACGCCACCAGGAACTCCTGATGGAGTCAAGATTGAAAGGGGGGTGACGCCCCCTGTACCTGATTGGCTGCACATCAGCCTTGAAAAGTTGGTCTGGGAAGGGCACTAAAAAGCAGTGTGTAAATGAAACAGTAATATGTAACTGTCTGCCGGGGTCCCTGTCAGCTCAGTGGCCCCAGCTCCCTCACTGTCATCTCCGTACCCGGCGCTTAGCCACTGAAATTGGGCACACTCACCGCCGCAGGGACTGTGAGATGTGTAGCTCGTGCTCCCCCACTGCCACCTGGTGGCTCAGAGGTACCTTGCGCCCGCCGCCTGTGAGTTCCGCTGTGGCCGCCCTCTGAGAGCTCCGTTAAGGCTGCTGCCTGCGAGCTCTGTTGCGGCCGGCACCAGCAAGCTCCGTGCTATCCATATACCGAAAAACGTGCCCACTGACAGGGGGCTTCCGGCCTCTGGGCCGTGCCAGGGGGACCTACTTGCAGCTGGGGCTGGAGGCACAGCGGCCGATTTTTCCCTTTTCTATCCTTTCTTTACTGCCCTTGCAGGACCTAGTGCACAAGACGCTGTGCAGCCATTCACCTACAGGGGGCGTTCCCCCCCTGTCAATCTTGACTCCATCAGCAATTGCTGGTGGCATCAAGATACACTAATACCAGGTCTTAGTATAATATATTATCATCCTGTGCAGCTATACTGTTGAAAAGGTAATGTTAGATGAATATGTAAGTACACATTTGATGCTACTCTTCTGAACCATTTCGGCCCTCTACCAGTTCATCTATACTGCAATCATTATCTTCTATGGCCTAATGCCCACGGACAGATTTTTGTCACGTTTCATGCGGCAGAAATCCGCTGCGTTATACCACAGCTATTAGGTTCTATTGCCAGACCCATGCCACAGACAATCAGTGTCTTAGTATCTCCCTGGCTTTAGGGTGTAGTCAGAGCTGGAGGTCTTGTTAGTCGTCTAAAGCTAAATACAGTGATTTATCTTTTCATCTTGTTTGTTGGTTTTCTCCTATCTCACCTACGTAGGTTCAACTAGTAGCCAAGGTACGTGGGCGGGTTCACCCTTCTGAGGGCGGGTTACCTGTGCTTGAGCAGGTCCTTTCCCTGGGTTATGTAATTTAGGGACAATATTTTCTGAATTGCGGTTGTCTGTATTGTTTGACAGAGTTTGGTGTGCATTTGTGTGAAATCTGCAAGTTACGGATCCTGGGTCGATCTGGCAGTTCCCCTACAGATTGCAACTGGTAGCTGGAGATCCAAACAATGGAAAAGCCTGTCATCAGTTTATGTTTGAAAAGCATCAGTGACCAACAATATGATAGCAAAACTGGAGTCAAAATGGTTTGGTCTAAGCCCAGGTAAAACAAAGTGAACAATACTGACTACCACAGACTATGATGTCTTGGAATATGGCATTTAAAAATACCAGAGGAGCTCATCTGTAAATACAGCAAAGCTGTGCTAATAATACAGCTATGTATAAGAGGATATGCATATGTACATATTGTTCACCGCGTCCTAATGAATTCTGTTGTGAAGATAATTCCACAGCAGAGACAATTTACATGTCTTAAATGCAACATGCTGCGGCTTGTACATTTTATACTAACGTCAGCGTCTCGAGATTTGTAATGTAAATGAGAAATCCGGCCGCTACAGTAATTGACTATATATATGTTCATGCATGAATTAAAGTACATTTTAGATTGAGAAGCCGATAGGGGTTATTTGCAAACAAACATAAGTCAGCTGTATTTTTATGAGACTTTATGCAACAGCATTTTTTTTATTTTATGTGTATATTTGATAGGTTGTTTTGTTTTTTTTTTATTATAAAGCCAAACATGGGGATCAGGTGAGAGCTGGAAAATGATGAGGTCTTCCAATGTCCCATATATGGTCGGTAATCTCTTAAATTAACCAGGTCCTTATATATATATATATATATTAGGTCTGCTGGGCGCACTAAAGCCCCATGCCTTAGCACTGATGCAAGATGGTGTCCTAATAAAACCGCAAACACACTCACATTGTATTTGCAAATACTAATTACACCACTCCAGGCAAATATGGAAGAAAACCTGTCCCTTACTAATCAGGGGAAATGGGGCACCCCTGCCTAAAAGCAGGGTAGGTGCCCTAATAAGGACGGTTCCACTGTCTTCATCTGAGACCTGGCTATCCCTGCTTAGGTACCTAAAGAGAAGCACAAAACACAGGACACTACACTGTTCACACACACAGAACACAACTGTTCATGCACCTCATTTCTGGCCAACTGCACAGACACTCAGAACAGGTTGCTGTTCACTCCAACACACCAGATAATGCATACCATACAGAACAGGACTGTTCATACATCACCTGTCTAGCCACCTGCAAAGACCCAACAGAACATGGTGTTGTTCACACACACAACTCAGGTAATGCAAACCACAAAGAACAGAAATCCCACTCAGAACTCACATGCAAAGAGCTAGTAAACCATAGCTAGTCCAAGTGTCCTCACACTAAGGGGAAAGAGAGTTAGCCACCGTGCTGACATAAAAGGATACAGTATCAGGAATCACCCATCTGACCACATGTGACATCAGATGTCTGAAGGCAGCACTTGTCAAAGGGGAAGATAGAGTGGGTCCGCATACTGGTACAACGCTGTCCAGACCGTCCTCAGGGATGGAGAGAGAAACACTTCAGACCAGCATGCATAACAACTAGCTCTGAGTGGGAATAGAACAGAATGAATAAAACTGAGTAAAATGACCAGCATCCTCTAGCCAAAGAAGCTGGTATATATATGCAGCAGACCAATGTGGATTGGCTGGCTGGAGAAACTCCACACCCAGCCAGCTCAATTATCCTCCACCTGTGAAGCTGTGCTCCTGGAAACCCATAGTACTGTAGATTCCAGCATCACAACCTAACTATATATATATATATATATATATATATATATATATATTTCTTCCCCTGCGATACCACTGCACTCCCTACACCCACTATAGTTACTCCCTTGGGGGTTAGGAGAGTTTTTGACAAACAGCTACCGTACTCCATGTACGTGGCCAGTTGTAGAAAAATGCTTTGATTAGGATGTCCCTTACTGGTTACCGCTGGAAGACAGAATGTCATCGAAATGGTGGGCAACAAGCAATTAGAGATATAAGTTTGTTTCATACTTTCATGGGTGCACTTGGATATATTCTGTAAGTCTTGTTTATGCATCTAGATTTGTGGTTAAAATGGAAGTATCCCATGGGGTGCTGTTTTGGTGCTAGAATGAATTGCTTGCATTGAAAAAGATTGTCACCGTTGGACTTGCACTAGCATCTTTCCCGATTAATATCTTGTAGATGTTGATCTCTAACTTGTAAATTGACATTACTATGCATAAAGGAGTAGCAATAAAAGTCCTTTTAGATGGAACAAGTGTCTGTCCTGTGCTTTCACATAGGAGTGAAAATCGATCAGTGAACGGAGGCAGAGCAGGCCAGAGATTTCTTCTGGATGCCAGCCTCCAATCACAGTAAACAAGCACTCATTCATAGATGACTGACTGCCTATTTACATGGGCCGAACGTCCCATAATATAACTACCACTGGTATTACTTTAAAGGGGTTCTGTTATTCAAAAAAAAAAAATCAATACTTAGCTATTCCTCCCCAGACAGTCTACTTACCGCACCTTCTCCTCGACGATCTTCTCCTGGCTTCTGCAGTCCTTGGGTCACCTCACCGCAAGCTGGCCAGATTCTTCTTCCTCTGGTGACATTGTGTAGATTGGCCTGCCTCGAAAATAAGCACTAGCTGCATAGAAAAAAAACTAATACATCATGTAACAGTTGCTGTTCCCTCTGCCGCATCTTCTCTGCAGTTCCCTGGCACTTGCTTGTAGTTTTTCATCAGCACTTCCTGGTCAGGGGTTCAAATTCCCTGCCTCCAGGAAGCGCTGGCTGTGATTGGTTCTCAAGCCGAGGCTCAACCAATCAGAGCCAGCGCTCAATCAACCTATTCAATGAATATCTGTGATTGATTCATCAAAGCCAATCACAGCCATTCAGTGGATGGCTGTGATTGGTTTATCGAGCGCTGGCTCTGATTGGCTGAGCCACAGTGCTCAAGAGCAAATCACAGCCAGCACTTCCTGGAGGCAGGAAATTTGAACCCCTGACCAGGAAGTGCTGAGAGAAAACTACAAGCAAGTGCCAGGGAGCTGCAGAGAAGATGCGGCGGAGTGAACAGCAGCTTATTTTAGGGCTTTTTTAGGGATTTCCTACTGTAAAATTGCATTGCACGAAAACGCGTTGCAACAGAAAGGAAGGCTCCATAGAAAAACATGGGCTACAAAACATCACAAATTGTGCTAATATTTAGCAACCCACAATTTTTTTTTCTCGCAATGTCGCAGGCTACAAAACATTGCTAATGTGAAGAAACCCATGAAGGAAAGCATGGGCTTCACATAAATGCGATTTGTAGCACTGTCACATCCCGAGAAAATCGCACGATTCTGTCGCCCATGTGAACCCAGCCTTAGGGCAAGTCCCATAGTAGTCAAAGGATCTTCTCATACAGTAAGTACCAAATTCACTAATAGTATCGAATCCAACCCAGCTGAGAGTGAACTTCCACGGGCATCATGGCTGTAATTGAAGTAGGAGATCTGTAAGCCGATGTCTACCAACCTACATGACAATCTAATGAGCTACAAAGGGTCTAGAGATCAATATAAAATCTCCAGAAATATTATAGGCAGTGTGTCTGCCAGCTTCTTCAGATTTGTACAAACCCCTTCCAGAAAGCTGACCCTAATGCTTTATCAGACTCCTACACACACTGATATCTAATGCCGGATCTAAATGAAACACAATGATGGTCTGCTCCTTGCTGAAGGATCAGATTACAGAGAGAAGGATCAATCGGTGGACGTGCTTATCAAGGTGCTAAGATTCGTTAGCGACTTCAATCATATCTCTTCCTGTGGTTCAGTAGGGCAGCAGAAGACAAGAAGCCTCTGCAGTGATATTGTACAGTGTATGACTGTCCCTCATTCTCTGCAACGGTCCGCTGGAAGAAAAAGTGTTAAACAATAAATCTAGAGAACAGCCACTTAAATGCAGTTGGCGGAGGGACAGAATGCTGATGTTGTCGCTGGAGAATAGATCTGTAGACAGTGCTGACTCAGCAATTATTCCAGAATCACATAGTCTGACCATTAGCGGGATTAATATACACTAAACGTGTGTGCGCTATTTTGGATAATGCAAACATGTTTCATAATTGCTCAAAATCCCATCAGGGAAAAATCGTAGCTGTAATGATATCTGTTCCTTTTAGCTGTATTTACAAAAACACTCTTATAGGTCTGTGCCAGAAGATTTTCCAAGAATTTCATGATGCTACACAACAAAGAGGTGGTTTGTATACAGTCTGTGGGGTGCATAGGCCTATAAGGGGTGCTGGTGGTCAACACTGTGCCTTATTATGGACTCAAATGTGACACTTGGATCCATCAGAGGAGAGAACATCTAATATTAAGAAGCCTACAGGCTTTTCTTGCACCACACTTTGACCCCTTTGCGTGACCTTTCGTGGATGATTTTGGTGTCATTAGATTTGGGACATCCTCACCGCCGCCGTAAAATCATAACATTTGAGTTTGAAACATTGAGTGACCCGTCAGGTAAGGTCAAAGCTGCTCTGTTAAGTCTAGTGGCGCCATTCTACTATAGCCAACAGTGCCACTAGGCAGTGCCATCTTAACTGCATTATGGGCAGAGCGGTGTACTTGGGGCCCCTATGACAACTACCGGTACTCACAGGAATAAAAATGCAAATTGTCGATAAATTTAAACATACATTTATTTTATTGGCACTTCCAACAAAATCGATGTTGAAACATTAAAAATATGCCGTTCAGCAACAATTAATCAATATGATTAAAGGGTTATTCACCTGGAAATATATACTATATGGGGATGCGGCAGGCACAGGATGATGTTGAGAAAACTCGGGAGGATGAGTGAGTTAGTAACTGGTGACCTAGACTGGAGAACCGGAAGACTAAGTCTCTAGGGTCCATTTTCCTTGCACTGTAGACGTCTCTTTGTTCATAGTGCCAGGCTACACTAGAAAGTAACGAGACGTTGTACTATGCTTCACAAGATTTCTCTTCTTACGCTCTCCCGCCCCTTTCCATTCACATAACACAGGCACCGTTCGCTATGGAACGGCACCTGTTTAAACTGCACGATGAGCGATGATCGTCATTGCTCATCTTTTGGGCTGCTACGGGGGATACAGGTACGAGTGTCGGGCATCGTTTGCCCGACACTCGTCCAATGTAAATGGGCCTTAGGCAGCACTGTGTAGTCATGTCTGGTCTCCTATATATCAGGACAAGTAAGAAAGGGTGCACTGCATAGTCATGTCTGGGTCCCCTATATATTAGGACAAGTACTAAGGGTGCACTGTGTAGCCATGTCTGGTCTGCTATATATTAGGACAAGTACTAAGGGTACACTGTGTAGCCATGTGTGGGCCCCCTATATATTAGGACAAGTACTAAGGGTGCACTGTTTAGTCATGTCTGGTCTCCTATATATTAGGGCAAGTACTAAGGGTGCACTGTGTAGTCATGTCAGGTCTCCTATATATTAGCACTAGTACTAAGGATGCACTGTGTATCCATGTCTGGGTCCCCTATATATGAGGACAAGTACTAAGGGTGCACTGTGTAGCTATGTCTGGGGCCCTATATATTAGTACAAGAACTAAGAGCACACTGTGTAGCCATGTCTAGCTTACCTATACATTAGGGCAAGTACTAAGGGTGCACTGTGTAGTCGTGTCTGGGTCCCCCATATGTTAGGATAAGTACTAAGGGTACACTGTGTAACCATGTCTGGGTCCCCTATATATTAGGACAAGTACTAAGGGTACACTGTGTAGTCATGTCTTGGTCCCCTATATATTAGAACAAGGACTAAGGGGCACTGTGTAATCATGTCTGGTCTCCTATATATTAGGACAAGTACTAAGGATGCACTGTGTAGCCACTTCTGGGTCCCTTATATATTTGGACAAGTACGAAGGGTGCACTGTGGAGCCATGTCTGGGTTCCTATATATTAGGACAAGTACTAAGGGTGCACTATGTAGCCATGTCTGGGTTCCCTATATATTAGGACAAGTACTAAGGGTGCACTGTGTAGCCATGTCTGCGTCCCCTATATATTAGGACAAGTACTAAGGGTGCACTGTGTAGTCATGTCTGGGTCCCCTATATATTAGAACAAGGACTAAGGGGCACTGTGTAATCATGTCTGGTCTCCTATATATTAGGACAAGTACTAAGGATGCACTGTGTAGCCACTTCTGGGTCCCCTATATCTTTGGACAAGTACGAAGGGTGCACTGTGGAGCCATGTCTGGGTCCCTATATATTAGGACAAGTACTAAGGGTGCACTATGTAGCCATGTCTAGGTTATCTATATATTTGGACAAGTACTAAGGATGCACTGTGTAGTTGTGTCTTGGTTCCCCATATGTTAGGATAAGTACTAAGGGTACACTGTGTAACCATCTCTGGGTCCCCTATATGTTAGAAGACGTTCTAAGGGTGCACTGTGTAACCATGTCTGGGCCCCTATATATTAGGACAAGTACTAAGAATGCACTGTGTAGCCATGTCTGGGTCCCCTATATATGAGGACAAGTATTAAGGGTGTGCTGTGTAACCATGTCTGGGTCACCTATACATTAGGACAAGTACTAAGAATGCACTGTGTAGCCATGTCTGGGTCCCCTATATATGAGGACAAGTATTAAGGGTGCGCTGTGTAACCATGTCTGGGTCACCTATATATTAGGACAAGTACTAAAGGTGCACTAAGTAGTCATGTTTGGGTCCCCTATCTATTAGAACACGGACTACGGGGGCACTGTGTAATCATGTCTGATCTCTTATACATTAGGACAAGTATTAAGGGTACACTGTGTAGCAATGTTTGGGTCCCATATATTAGGACAAGTACTAAGGGTGCACTGTGTAGCCATGTCTGGGTCCTCTATATATTAGGACAAGTACTAAGGGTGCACTGTGTAGCCATGTTTGGGTCCCCTATATATTAGGACAAGTACTAAGGGTGCACTGTGTAGCCATGTCTGTGTCCCTATATATTAGGACAAGTACTAAGGGTGTACTGTGTAGTCTTGTCTGGGTCCCCCATATGTTAGGACAAGTACTAAGGGTGCACTGTGTAGTCTTGTCTGGGTCCCCCATATGTTAGGACAAGTACTAAGGGTGCACTGTGTAGTCTTGTCTGGGTCCCCCATATGTTAGGACAAGTACTAAGTGTCACGTCTTACTGGGACACACTGGTTTCATAAAATACTGAAATACTACGCAAATGCACACATGGAACACTAGGCAAAATGAATTGCAAACTGTGCAGAAATACACAATGACTGACAAATGCCACAAAACACCTACCTAGCATACCTGCACACATAAACAGATGGAATAGATACGTACGAGATATTTGTTTCTATTTTGGCCAAGACACTTAAACCCACAAGCCTACGACAAGGGTCCTCATTATCTTGTTGGTCCCTTATATATCAGGAGAATAAAGTCTCTTGATCCATTTGGCTCTCCAGAAATGAGTATAGGAGTAAGAGGCATAGTATATGCATGCAAGTCTCTCCATTTATAGGACTTACAGGTGTAGTAAAAAAAAAAAATGCGTGCAACTGTAAAAATTTTTGTAAACTTTAATTGTCACACACTACAAAACATCTCTATGTAGCCCAACCCGAATAGTTAGGGATAAGAAGTACAGGAGGTGTGTAAGGATATTGCTTTAAAGCAGCGGTATCAAAACTGTGGCCTGCGAACTGCATGCGGCCCAGGATGGTTATGACTGCGGCCCAACCCAACAAACTTACTTGAAAAATTCTGCAACTGGATTCGGAGGGGAAGGGAGACCAGCACAGACTGAATGTGAAGAAGGCGAGACTGCAGGCTGATATATATAACGAGGCAGTGGGTGGCACTTGCAGCTCTGTGACTGTCTGGCTCAGTCACTCCGGGTACAGAATGCGGAATGTGCAAAGTTATGACCGCTCCTATCCAGTATCAAGGTGAGAACCCTGGTGTCAGAAATGAACTGCATGTGAGTCTGGACAGGTTTCTGTGTCCAGGCTTGTATGCAGAAAGAGATACTGACTCCAGTCTGGAGTCCACATGGCCTGAGTTATTAGAAGACGATGGGGATTGTTTGGAGGAGTGTGGAGAATGATGAGGGTTGTTTAGAGGAACAGACCTTTTTTTTATTACCATTTGTGTATTTAATGGTTTGCCCAAGACAAGCTGTCTTCTTCCAATGTGTCCCAGAGACCCAAAAAGGTTGAGCACCCCAGCTTTAAGGGCTACACCTTATAGGCATCATGCCCATGGCCGTGTTGGATTCTGCCAGCAGAATATCGCAGCGGAGTTCGACATGGCGCCCCCCAAAGACCCTTACTCACCTCTCCGGATCTGCCAGGCGAGTCCCGTCCGGACGATGACACGGCCAGCAGTGGGCAATGACGCATAATCACGCGATACTTACACTGTGCTCACAGAGAAAGTATCGTGTGACAGACGGTTTCCATTGACTACAATGGAAGCCGGACGCGCGTTTTTCCGCAGCATCTAGAACATGCCACGATTTCTTTTGTGCTGCGGAATTCCGCAGGGTGAACATTGAGCTATTAGGTTCAGTAAAAGCTAATAGCAGCGGAATAGCGCCGCGTGAAACTGCAGTGAGGCTGGAGTGATGGCTTGGTTGCCCTCTGCTCTCTCCTTTCCTGCATTTTCCCATCAGCTAGTTTATGACCACAACTGTGTCTATCTTTGTTGTGGTCATAAATTAGTAGATACAATGCAGGAGAGGAGAGATAAGGACTGAAAACTAAGCTGTCAGTCTAGTTTCACTGACAGATTCCCTACTGTAACTTAGACTGCAGTTTCTATACACAGTGATATGTAGAAACTGCAGAAGATAAAACTGCAACATTTTTGATCAAACCCCATTGCAAAAATTATTTTCAGCCCAAAATATATGCATTTAAGTGAAAAAAATGCCCCTAAAAGTGTCCATAACCTTGAAGTCAAATCCAGAACAAGGTATGGGTAGACAAGGACGTTATGCTACCCGAGTCCCAGAACAGGGAATCACTTGCAAATTTATTATCATACCACTATAGCCATATAGCATATGGAGGAATGTAACAAGCAGCAGAAAAAGATACTCAAACATTAACATTGCTTTATGGTGGCCATTAAAAATATGAAAGTTGATAGATAGCATGCTTGGCTGAACTCGTTTGGCTCTGCTGCATAGACAGTGTGCGCTTAGCTGACAATGCAGTTGCAAATTCAACACTGTTATAGCAGGCCAGGCTTTGCAGGGATATCAGGTAGAATATATTATTATTGTAAAATAACAGATAAATTGGCTTCCTTTGCGTAAAATATGTTGCTTTTCATTACATTCTCTACAGGTTATACTGCGGGACTATTGAAAGCTCTCTATCCTTATCCAATGTTCAAGAGACTCAAATCAATGAGGACAGTGTGACCTCGCTCACTTAGAATTTTTCGACATTGGGAGTTTGTAGTACATGGATATCACTATACATGACTATAGTGGGTGCAGAGGGTATGGTGGCCTGAGGGGGCCCATAAGGTCTCTATTAATGAGCAATACAGTTGGCAGCCCAGTTATAGATATTGTATTGGGGCCCAGCATCTTCAAGTTATGCCTATAAGTATTATACATCAGATATTTAGTATTTAGTGGAGAATTCAGACCCTTTCCTGTAGGATACCCATTCAAAAACATTAAAGGGGTTGTCCAAGAATATAATAAATGCTAGTACCTATAAGAAATGTTCTAAAATAGCAAAGCAACAATTTTGTGCCTGTGAGACCCAGCACCAGAGGTGTAACTTGAAGCTCCTGGTCCCCAATGCAAAACCTGTAACAGGGCTCCCAACTATAATGCTTTATTCATACTACTGGGCTCCCTATATGGAGAAGAGAGGTCTTATGAGCCCCCTAAGGCTCCTGGGTCCGGGTGCAACTGCATCCCCTGCATCCCCTATAGTTACGCCCCTGCCCAGCACCATTCCAGTATCAATTCTGTGATGGTTTCTATCGCTCAATGCTTACTTGTCATGTAGTAATGATGCCAAGTACACCCATATGACCGCTACAGCTGATCACTGGCCTCAGGGGTCACATATCATATTTTAGACCCACAGGGGTTGGCAGGAATGAGGTCTTGAAAGCTCGGGATAGGTGCAGTTGGTTCTTACTTGTGTCCAGACTGCTGGACTCTGGTATTGCCTCCTGGCGAGGTCCTCATTTGAATAAATCTTACGGCCGCTGCATGCTAATATCTTTAATAACAGTGGTAACATAGGAACAGTCTTTGTCCGTTAAGGCCGTGAGCATGCAGTGCAGCTCTCACAATCGGAATAGCCGCTCCGGTTAGTCATTGGTAGCGTAACCCAGTTCACCTCTTACTGCTTTTGCTTGAATGATGGTTCGACGCTCACTGGTGGTCTCTGCCTTTTTTCCATGTACCCTTTAAAGGACACAGCCCTTTTATAGCCATCCAATCCCATTTCATGCCCACCCATGTAGTGCACTAGCGTTGCATTCATTTCTTTGGGACTGCTAAATCTAGCCAAGTACGAGCGCTCAGCTATCGCTCACTTCATAAGGGGATACTTGAGACCTGCATTCTCATAATCGGTGGAGGTCCCAGCCATCACATGCCCACCAATCAGACACGTGTTCTGTGAATAGGTGATAAGTTATTTTCATGGCACAACTTCTTTAACCCCTTAGTGACCCCCCCGTTGCCTTTTGTCGTTCTGGCTTGCTGGGCTTTAATCCCCAGGGACTTAAAAACATGTCCCCTGTGGGGATTAAAACTCTTCAAGCTGTGGATGTTACAGCTCCATGCTCCTGGCTTCCAGAGGTAGCCGACAACCAGGAGCTGTCATCCCAAACCGCCCCCCCCCCATTCCTGCCTCCCGGTCACATGATCGCCAGCATTTTCCCCTTTTAAAAAATAATAACTCCTCTATTTATTCATTGACGTAGGTACATGAGGGCTTGTTTTTTGGAGGACAAGTTCTATTTTTCATTGGTACTATTTACCATGGTACTATTTACCATGGTACTATTTACCATCTTCTGACAGCCATAACTTTTTTATTTTTTTGTCGACATAGTTGTGCGAAGTCTCGGATTTTGCAGGACGTCCTGTAGTTTCCCTTGGTACCATTCTGGGGTACATACGACTTTTTGATCACTTTTTATTACATTTTTGCTTGGAGATGGAGTGATTTAAAAAAAACACAATTCTGGTGTTCTTTTTTTTTCGGATGCTGTTCACCCTGCGGCGTAAATAATGCATTACTTTGATAATATGTATTTTTGTTTTATTATAAATAGGGCCAAAGGTTTTATTACCTTTTTTAATAACTAGTAAAACCTTTTTAAACTTATTTTTACTCTTTTTTTTTTTTTTAGTCCCCAGAGGGAACATGAACTTGAGATGCTTTGATCGCGCTTGCAGTATAATGTAATGCCAGAGCATTAGATCATACTGCAATCGGACAGGCATTCTATCAAGCCACCCCAAGGGCATGTCTTGATAGGCTTTCTGCTATGACAGCCCTGGGGCTTTTCAGAAGACCCCAGCTGCCATGACACCCACGATCACATCATGGGGGGCAGTACAGGACCCTGAAACACCAACCAGGGAATTTAAATGCCGCCGTCAGAATTAACGACGGCATTTAAAAGGTTAACAGCTCCAATGAACAGCGTGGCTTATTGGAGCTGTTGTGAGCGGGTGCCAGCTGTAAAAAAACCGGCAGCCGCGATGTATAAAGAGAGATCACCGCACAATCTCCCTTCATACATACCCGACACTAAAAGACGTAACTGTATGTCCTGTAGCGTTAAGGGAAGGGGTTGGATAAAATCTGAAAAAATGCGCCAGCTTTCCCCAAAACAGCACCACTTCACTCCATGGACTGTGTCTAGTAGTGCAGGTTATCCCCATTCACTTAAATAGGGCTGTGCTGCAATACCAGATACAACCCGTGGACACAAGTGGCATTGTTTTTGAAAAGGGAAAATAAAGCTTTTGTTACGATCGTGTGGGCACCTAAGAACGAGAGCCCACACGATCGCACCCTAAAAGGGAGAGAGAATAGGATGGACGCACACAGGTAGCACCAGGGTCACACGGGATTCACACAGGTTTCAAGCAGACTGTCCCTGTGCTACACGGGAGAATGGCATGGCCCTACCTAAGCGGGGAACATTGCCCTTTCGTAACTGGGGGGGGGCATTATGTTATATGTTCATATGTTAGTATGTTGTATGTTGTGCAACTAGTATGTTATTATGTGGTATGTTGTATGTTGTTATGTTATATGTTCCTATGTTGATTATGGTATGTTGTATGATATGCACTATGTTCTGATTCTGTTCCATGTAGTATGTTGGCTATGTTCTTGGTATGCATGTAAGCTCCGTTTTGTTTCTTGCATCTGTTTCTGACAGTCTGTTTCCTGTCTGCCTGATCCACCCGTCCATTGGTTGTGGACGCCTGAGTCCTGTTTCTGTATGTCTACCCGTCCGTTGGTGGGCGGACACCTGATCCGTATCCTGACCCCTAGTCCGTTGGTAGGCAGATGTAGGGCCCTGTCTGTCTGAGCCACCCGTCCATTGGTTGTGGACGCCTGATTCCGTTTCCTGTATTTCTACCCGTCCGTTGGTGGGCGGACGTCCTGATCCGTATTCTGTCCCCTAGTCCGTTGGTAGGCGGATGTTAGGGCCTGTCCGGTCTGTTTCCCTGTTTTATCTGAGTTCCAGCTCTGTTTGTTACCCGTCCTGCGTTATGCAGTCTGTATTCTTGTCTTGGTGTCTGTCCTGCGTTGTGGTGCACCCAGCGGACATAATTTGCTGTAGACCCCTGTATTGTAGTTACCTGAGCTTTTCCCCTCCTCCTGCTGACTGGCTGGCGTTCGCACTAGGCCCGTATGGATAAGTCCTGTGCACGCTATGTCAGCAGGGTGGCTTGCCATGTCTACCCCTCCGGCTACGTGCATGGTTTGTGTTACGTTTGCCCCCTCCTTCACAGGTGTTTGTCTGTTTGCATTAGGCCCGTATGGATAAGTCCTGTGCTACGCCTATCCTGGGTGACATGTTTGGCAGTACTAGGCCGTAGTGATAAGTCCTGTACTGCGTCTGTGTCTTTTGGAGGAGTTGCATAATTTTTGATGTTATGCTTAAAGGGTCCGGAGGCCCCTTTTTAAAGGGGAGGTACTGTTACGTGTGCTGCTGGGATCTGTGGTACTATGTACTCCTAGCAGCACAGTCAGGTGGTTGAGGGTTAATTGAGCTGGCTGGGTGTGGTACCTCCTGCTAGCCAATCCCCTGGATCTGTGCTCATATATAAACCCAGCTCCTGGTCAGTCTGGCTGGACCCTAGGGTGAGCACTCATGTTACTTCTGTGTCCTGTAACTTGTTTTCAGTCATGTTCAGTTTGTTCCCCTAGGTCACCTTGTGTAGTTGACTGTCTGTTCTGTGTGTCCGTTGGTGTAACTGGACACTGTTCCTTATGTCAGCTTGTGTAGTTGACTGTCTGTTCTGTGTGTCAGTTGGTGTAACTTGACACGGTTCCCTATGTCAGCTTGTGTAGTTGACTGTCTATTCCCCCTGGTATGAGGACACATAGACTTGCTGTGAGTTTCATCTGTGTGTATGTGACCTGAGTGGAGTCTGTCTTGCTGTGTGCCCTGTACTCTGTCCTGTTCCTGATGCAGCTGGCTGTGTGTCCAGTGCTCTGTTCTGTCCTGTTGCAAGCTTTGCTGAGTGATTTCTGTCTTGCTGGTTCATGTCCGTTTGTACGTTTAAATTCTGTCAGTTTTGTGTTAGCTTGCTGTATGACCTGCTATCTGTGTCCTGTCCTGTTGCAGCTTTCTGTGTGAACTCTGTCCAGTTCTGCTGGACTCCTGGTTAGTGTAGGGACTAGCGGTATAACCAGGAGCCGTGAAGTGGCCCGCTAGCTTTCAACATCTTGTACAACATGTCAACTAATACCTGGTATTTATATTCAGCTTATCATCTGTTACTAGTGGTTGCATTGTGGCTGCTGTATGCTGTGTATCCTGTGGTTCTGTTTCTGTCATGTGGCATGTGTATGTCTCCTGTTCTGTGGCGTGGCTCCTAGGTTCAGCTAGGTCCCAGATCCGAAGACCGCTGGGCTGCCCTTATTGGGGCAATGTTCCCCGCTAAGGTAGGGCCATGCCATCCTCCCGTGTAGCACAGGGTCAGTTGCCTGAAACCTTTGTGAATCCTGTGTGACCCTTGTGCTACCTGTGTACGTCCATCCCATCTATTCTCTTTCCCATTTTGGGTGCGATCGTGTGGGCTCCCGTTCTTAGGTTGCCCACACGATCGTAACAGCTTTATCATTGTATAATGAAAAGTTCTGCCAATTTTTGTAAAATTGTGTAGCAATTGCTCAGAGTTATCAAGATCTCTGCTTGCTGAAGCTAATGGAGGCATTCACATTTACATCTAGAGGCTGAGAACCTGCCCTGACTATGCCCAAGTGACAAAGGTGCATGACCCATTATAGTGTATCAGAGCTCTGGGTTGAAGTTCAGCCATGCCAGTGATTTAGGCAACATGACCCGTATGCCCAGAGACTTGCATTCGCTGACCCCTGCAATGAAGGTCAGGCTTATGGTTCTACATTATATCCAGTTACATATAAATGATCTAAGTGTATGTGAACTGGTCTGACCTGCTCATAAGACTCTAATAAATTGTGCATCCCTATTCATTGAAGGAATAATGCAAAGAACTAGTACAACCGGCCAAGATCAGCCAGTCGCCTTTGTGTTACCCTTCCTTGCATTGGCATGATGAACATTTTATAGAGCTTCTCACAGCTGCTTATTCGCGGGGATCAAAGTTCACATCTTTCGTTTAACCTTTTTCTTTCACATAATAATAGATGGAGTATAATAGAGACAACAGTTACAAGAGCTCAACACAAGAAGCATTAATTATAATAGGAAATAACTGAGAATCTCCGTTCTTCAATAGGAAACTAAGAAACCGGAGCTCTTTACAAAGTGAAGAAATAAAATGGCTTGCAAGCACTTTTAGATGCCTCAGTAAGATAAAAGAAGAGTTACAAGATTATACTTTATGTACAGAGTCTCTGTTGCAACACAGACTGCTGGGTAATGATATGGAAATGAACTTACAAGTTGATAGAGACCAAAAAGGGACAAATGCTAAAGAACAAAACTTGGACATCCATGTAAGCCTGCTGAGTTCGCCAAATTATTCAGAAGCCTCTTTATGTAAGCTGCGTGCCAAATTATTTGCATGGACATCACAGACGCCTCAGGATTGTCTCCGTAGAAGAGTAACTACTGCTATAATTATTTACCGAAATGAGTGAATACATAAAAGTTTGCAACAGATCTTCACAGGAAACGCAGCATCTTCCTCACCTTCCAGCAGCCTGTAGTTCCCCATTTCATGTCTGCAGGCACTTAGTAAATTATTTAAAACCTCCTCAGACACCAAAACAAATCCTCCTACCACAGTAAATAGAATACAGGGAGGAGGGGGATGCAGCTGCAGCATCACTCCAGGAATGTTTGTTTAAAGACGACCCGTAACCACTCCTGGCTTCTCTATTTTAGTAAATATGTGGATTTCCCATAAAACTCTAATTCTGTTTCATCTTTTCTCAAAGCACTGTGTTGTCATGTCCCCCTGTTATTCTTACTAGGAATCCATACTAATATTATAAATATGATAGTAACTGTCTGTCTGTTTGTTAGCTCTTCACGGCTAAACCGTGGAAGCGATTTTGATGACATTTGGCAGGGAGATAGCGTTCATCTTGAGGAAGGACATAGGCTACGATTTATAGAGATCTCTAGCTGATGACGCGCCATGCGGTGGAGAGGAAGGGAAGAGTGTGCACATCATAGGCTATGCCTACATAAACAAGCAGACACCTGAGGGCAGATGTCGTTGCCGCAGGTATGCGAGTATTAAGTGTGGCGGTGGGGAAGTGGTGCACATCATAATCTAGGCCTCCCCAAATGAGCAGATAAAATAGGGCGGACGTTGTTGCCGCACGTATGCAATTATTAAGTGCAGCAGAGCAGAGGGGAAGGAGGAGCACATCATAAGCTAGGCCTCCTGAAATGGGCAGACACGTGACTGCAGACGTCGTTGCCGCACGTATGCGATTATTAAGCTAGCAGGGATACCCGGCGTTGCCCAGAATTAAAACTTGAACGAAAGACACCATAACATGGATTGAGATTTTAAAGAAAATCTGTGTTGCCAATAGCAACCAATCATAGCGCAGCGTTCATTTTACCTCAGCAGTATAACAAATAGCAACCAACCACAGCCCAGCTTTCTTTTTACCTCAGCAGTGTAAGAAATGAAAGCTGGGCTGTACGACGCAAAAAGACAGATTTTGCAAGGTTCATTCTCCACTGCAACCTATTATGGGAAATAAAGAATGGTTGTGTCAAAGGGCAATTTGGCACCAACTAATGAAACTGTAGGTCAGATGAATGAAAAAATTATTTCACAAGTCGAAGGAGAAATTGTAGAGTATCTGTCAGTGGATGATGTAATGGACACTGAACAAGTCACCTAATGCCCTGTAGAGTTCCTTAACGCTCTGGAATTGTCAGGAGTGCCTTCCCATAAGCTGAGGTTAAAAGTTGGTCTTCCGGTCCTACTAATGCGCCAAAACTATGCAACAGCACACAATTACAAATTACACACCTGGGGCAAAATATTGTAAGAGCCATTATTATGACTGGAATAGCAAAAGGAGAAAGTGTTTTAAATCTACGCATTCCGAAAATACCAACCGATTTGCGTTTTCAATTCAAAAGGCTGCAATTCCCTCTAAAAATATCATTTGTGATGATGATCAAGAAGGCTCCAGGGCAAACACTAAGGGTAGCAGGTGTACATTTAGAAAAAACATGTTTTTCTCATGGACAAGCGTATGGGGCGTGCTCACGTGTATACTGCCCATAAAAGCTTTATATCCTAGCAAAAGATGACAAGACCAAAACGTAATGTACAGAACTGTGCTGACAGCATCTTGCAGTTACATTCTTTTCACTATTTCAACTTTTTACGTTTCAATATACAGCAAAATGCAGATTAGATAAAAAGATACAAATTCCATGTGGACGAAGTCGCGGGCAACAAGCTAGTTCTTTCATAACTTGACAAATGGGCATAACCATTCCCCTTGTCAAATAGCTGAGTCCCTACATATTTTGACACTGGCACCACTGATTGGACAATGTTATACTGTGTAGGGGCTCAGCCATTTAACAAGGCAAATGGTAACACCCAGTTGTCAATTTATTCATACATTTTGATTAGAAATAACAGAGAAGCAGTGGTTTTACATCTGCGCTGGAACTTCCTGTCAGAGGTTCTGTCCTAGATCCGGCACAGTGTCTTTTCTTCCAGCTAAAAGCTGGGCTGAGCAGAAGATGAACTGACCCATTATTGTCAATGGGGTTCGGTTCCATCCTAACACAGAGCTATTCAGCCACAAGGATTTCCCTTTCCTGCTCCTCAAACACAGGTGGGAAATCAGTACAACAGTTATAACCAGCAGTAATTCTCCTGCTGGATCATCATCTCCTGCCTTCTAACCTGTTGTTGTGGTAGCTAAAATGCAACTGTTCCTACAGCTGGTTCATTGAATTGGAACATTGCACCTCAGTGCTCCACCAACCTTGTTTAGGAAGGAGCTCCTCATTGGCTAGTGTCTCTTTAAGTATCCCCGGCTTCTGCAGTGTGGTTGATGGTTATAGCAGTATCAACATGCATTCAATCCAGTATTCCTTGTTTAGTTTTAGTACGTGGCTCTTGCCACTGTGGTCTTGTTCCTATGGTTGTTTAGTCAGTTTTATTTCCTAGTCTCTGGATTGTTTACTCATTTCTGTTTGTATCTGCCTGGCCTTGGTTTATTCAGGTTGCTTATTTGGCTTCTGGTCTAGGTCCTAGCACACTGCTGTCCTCATGAACAGTATTTCAGATAAGAGTTAAAAACACAAAATCCAGAGCAGAACCGCATTGCAAACTTTAATAACTTTTCATTATCATTCATGTGTCAGCAACTTTGTGTAACCGAAATACCCCTTTAAGTTCTGCCATTTATTGTCCAGCCAGCGTTATTATCAACAGAGTTTTAAGAACAGATGAAGCATAATACAGTGTATTAGTTTTGCCTGCAGTGCTCCTTTAAGGACTGATGCTAAAGAAATTCCCTAAATTAGTCATTTATATAGCACATACATATTCCGCAGTGCTGTACGTCACTTGACATAAAGTTTTGTCCAATGGGACTCACAATCTAAATTTAGCTTTAGACAATAGAAAACTTCTTAAGCACGTTTTACAAGGGCCTATAATCTTTCACATTTCCGCTATCCAGCAAGAATCTGAATGGTTTTCATTGGGTGTAAATGCGTGCCCCATCTGAATGACGAATGAGAATTCATTCGCTGCTCATTAGATGTTCAGGTTCTCCATGCAGAAAACAAAATGACAGATTGGACCGTGTAAATAGGCAGTCGGTTACTTATGAACTGCCTACTGTGAATGGAGGCGGACAGGCTGGAACCATCCCCGGCCCGCTCAACTCCATTCATTACTGATGATCATTACTGTGTAAGAGCATGGATTTGTCCTGTGTAAAGGCACCCTAAGAGCGGCTTCACATGGGCGTATGCGCAAAAACACTCGCAATAGCACGACTTTTTGCTCTGTGAAGGTCGTGCTATTACGCACGTTTTAGCTCATTTTACTATACTTTTTGTACATCCCCACACCATAATTAAAAAAAACAAAAACATGCAGCCTAATTAGTCCCCAGTGTTTTCGATTTTCCCACAATTGTGCAGTCCATGGCACTATTTCACACGGATTGGGTGCACATTTGCGCACCCCTTAGACTCCTCTGGTGCCTTCTGTGCGCAAATGCATACAAAAACAGAGCATATTATGAGGTTTTTTTGTTGCGTGCAAAAGTGTGGGTGAACCCATTGACAAAAATGGGTTCCATTCTCTGGGCAGTGCCCGCACATACTTTGCGTGAGCAAACACGCTCGTATGCAGCCACCCCAAACTTCTAAATAAACTTGTAATCAACTTCTTTTAGTTCCAGTGATATGAGAGTTTAGCGGACCAGATTAAAACTATTGAGCCAGTAGTGCTAATGGTTCACAGAAGCAAACCATATCAAACCAAATCAATACTACAAATATCAATATTCTGCACTGAAAACCATAAAAGCACAATTTGGGCTGCTAAAAACCATCATCTCATAGAAATGACAGTAATCACTTTAAATAGAAACATGATTTAAAGGGCTAAAAAAAAAAATTCTAATAGTAGATAAAGCTTGGCATTAGGGGGCATGGCAGTACGGAGGCCTGTCCGATTTACTATGATTTTCGCCTAAATTATTTATTGTACTAGACTGAAACATCGGTCTAAGTAACTATGCCCCTGATTTTTTTTTCAAGAAACAGCGCCATTCTTGTTCATAGGCTGTGCCTGGTATTGCGCCTCTTCCCGATTCCTCTGAATAAGACTCAGCTGCATTACCAGGCATAGCCTATGGAAAAGGGTGGTGCTGTTTCCATGAAAAGAGTAGATCCTTATTTCTAATATCATATCAGTAACAAGATTTCCATTTCTCCCAGCATGAGCTCCATCTCCGCCAAGAATTTGTTCCCAGCCGCCCCCAAATAACATACAGACCATTAAAATTAAACATTTTTGTTTCTTGACAAGCACTTTTCATAATAACTTGTTCTACAGAAATATTATGCAGAACGACATACTAATCCTGAATAAATCCACAGCCAACAAGACATAAATGTAACAAAACACCCAAAAATACCATTTTTTCCCCTCTGTTAATCCTCCAGCATAAGCAGTTTATACACTTTGGGACCGGATGGCGATATGACAGTGATCCCAGAATCCTTTGAGAAAATCACTAGAGAACAAATTAATAGCATCCCAGTTATGTTCCTTTTTACAAGAACACGTTGTGAATAAAATAAGTGAAGGACCTGCAAAACTTCAAACAAAACCGTCAGGCAAATTGGGTCCTTGAAAAAAAAGAGAAAACTAAAAAGGAGCATGGTTGGGATTGTAAACCAATTAAAGCTGAGCTGATGCAGAATCGGAGTCTGCGAGGCACATTAGCGGCGCTCAGGTCTTCTCTCTAAATAGTTTTAGATTAGTATTTTTGTGTTACATTGAATCCCTCTGGTACTTAGTGAAACGTTCTAATCTAGTTAGGTCAAAATTGTGAATAAAAGTATCAATATACAAAAAAATGACCTTATTTATGTGGTCAAAGGGGTGGTCCATCTACTGGATACTTAAAACGGGGGTTTTAATTCATTGGTGCCCCCCAAAAATAGCAAAATCTTCCCCATTAGGCCACATTGACATCTGCCTTTGGGCTCCATTAGGGCTTTCCATTCCCCTGTTCGGCTTTTGGAACAGAGAAATTTAAGATATTTTGAATTTAAATGGATCTGCTTTTTTCCCATTGAAATCAATGATAGAAAAAAAAATGGAAATGGGACGGATTCAAACAAAAACATTTCATTTTTATTAATTCCATCATTGATTTCAATGGGGAAAATACGAATCTGCTTAAATTCCCTTCCTTTGATCCAAAAACTAAACAAAAAAATGGAGAACCCTAATGGAGCCCAAACACAGTTGTGAATGGAGCCTTGCTCTTACTTTTACTCAACTTCCATAGCATAGTCTAAAAGGGGATTTAGGAGTTAAAGGGAATGTCCAGGTGTTGTAACAACTTTACAAAAATATATCCAACTCTGTTATAATAATAAAAAATATCTGTAGTCACCCATCCTCAGACCCAGCAATCCTGCTCTGCAGCCCCTGGTCTTTGTAGTTGAATGACTGTCACCTGACCACTGCAGCCAATCAGAAGCCACAGCTGTAAAAGGCCATTCTCTTGGCATATCTGCTCATGAATACTCAGCCTCTGGTTGGCTACAGTGGTCACGCGGTAGTCATACCCAATAAAGATCAGTAGGACAGCGAGGATGTGGCGCTGAATTGCCAGGTGAGAGCATGGGTAAGTGTCAAGCTAATTAGAATGTCTCTGAGATTTTAAACTCAACTCAATAAATCATGAAAACGCAGTGTGAAAGTAGCCATATTTATGGCAACTCAGTAGGCTTTTCTATATCAGCATGGTGCATCATGCAACACTGAAGTCTTGGGTATGAATCCAAGCAGGGCACCATCTTAATGAAGTTCCTGTGTTCTCAACACTTTGTATTGGTCTCCTCCAATTATTTAAAGGCATTGACCAGAATTACAAAAAACATGGCTGCTTTTTTCCAGAAACAGCGCCACACCTGTACATGGGTTGTGTCTGGTATTGCATCTCAGCTCTATTGAAATGAATGCGGCTGACCTGCAATACTAGACACAACCTGTAGATATGTGTGGTGCTGTTTTTAGAATCCTGGCCAATCCCTTTACATTCACTCATTTTGATATCTTAATGAGCTTCCTGTGTCATTAGCATGAAATTCACAACACCACAAGAGGCCAAAGACTTTTCCATGCCGTCAGGTATATTTGTCACATGCAGAACGCCTGAAAAATGTTGATGGACAAGGATCTGTTATGACCCCTCTACTTCCTCGAATGCAATGTCTCCAGTTTTAATGTTGATGTGAAAATACTAAATTTGAGATTTACTTGCCCGTTAGCAATAATGTCAGGAGAGGCTCAAGCCAAGAGTGACATGAGCAATCACCCTCACTGTAGGCACGAAATGGTATAGAAGTTAAACACGTACAGATGCTTATTCAGTATTGAAGATCCCTAGGGAGACTTTGTCAAGATCACTGGTGAGTCTTGGCATGTGTTCCTTGGAGAGCCCAAAGGGCAGCTTGTACCATACATCCATGTCTGTTTCACTCTCATATCACATTGCTGCTGCCCTTCAGGATAGGAAATGTCCTGTATGACTCGAAGACCTGCCAAACAGAATACTTGGAGGTGACTTGTGGTAGTAAAGGAAATCCATCCTCAATGACAACTTCTGTGTGGTGTCACACTGTATGAGAGACCTGACATTTACAACCAATTCTGGATGAATCAGAAAGTACAGTCCGTAACAGAGCAAAAATTGAGCCATACGGTATATGAAGGGCAGATAGAAAAGCATGGTACTCACTGCTCATGTTCTTCCATCAGTAGATCTCTCTAGCGGTAAGTAGGCAGTTTGAAGACTGGTATCAGTCTGTTTATGGACAGTCTTAAAGTGGTTGTCCCACATATTGAAAAATTTCTGAGGGCAAGCAAATGTGTCAAAAGGCCTTTCCAGGCAAAAGCTATCGATGACCAATTCTCAGGATAGGTCATCAACAGTTAATCACCCCCTACTCAGGACCCTTGGCAATGAGCTGATCATCCGGCCCACTGTCAGTGCAGCAGGCCAGATGTGCATCATAGGGGACAGCAGTGGAAGTGCCCTAGCGGGTTTCACTCCCATTGAAATCAATATGAGATGAAACGGATATTACACTTCCGCTTCCCAACTTGGTATCGGAGGTGGAAGTGCCAGACGTTTAATAGTTGGCTTCAGTTCTCAATGAATTCAATGGATGTGAAACCAGCTAGCGAACTTCCTCTGCTGTCACTTATGATGCATGTCCAGCCCACTGCACTGATAGCTGGTGGTCAACTCATCGCCTCCCGAGCAGCAGGTCTCCAACAATTAACTTTTGATGACCTACCCTGAGGATAGGTGATCAAGCGTTTTTGCCTAGCAAAATGATAATAATGATAATATGTATTTATATACCGCCAACATTTTCCTTAGCACGTTACCAGACAGGTCAACTCACACGGTTTTAGAGAGAGTCACTCTATTTTCAGCTTCCCTCATCCAGTCACCCTGTTATATATGGTTGGGATGGAGGCTATAAAAAGTGCACAGGCATAGCGAAAATTAAATATCTGCCATTTTCTATAGCATTAACCTAATAAATATCGTCTTGTACATTTACTCCCCTCACTCACAGCTCTTGTTGAGTTCTGGGCACCACTGCAACAGGTTTTGGCTCTATCCAGCATCTGGATGTAGTATGTGGAGGTACACGCAACATCCATAAGCTAGACAACATCAGGACCCAGTGCAGCGGTGCCCAGAGTAGAAGAGACAGGAATGAGGAGAATGAGTATATAGTCTGGTCTGTGGACTAAATATTATTATTGGTCTTATCTGGGGTCAGAATAAAGTTCGGGGTCTGATCCTGGGTCTGAAATTCATATAGGGGTCTGGAATTTGACTATAATTGAGGGGCCTACTCTAGGACCGGAGTATATTTAAGAGATTTGGTCTACGGTCTGAATTAAGCTAGGGGGTCTGAAAGCAATTCAGGGTTTAATCTGGGATTTGATAAAGATATAGTAATATCTGAATATATTTGACCCCACCCTTTAGATAAGCCACACCCATTTTGAATGCCCTTCCCATTTTATCACAACCCGCTTCTCAAGTATCACTGTGAAGGCCCCTCCCAGGTTGACATTTCAGACTTTACAAATCAGAAGGCACATTGACAAAGTTACACATTACATACAAGATATGAGGTAACAGCAGTGACACAAAGAGCAATAGTGCTTGTTCTGCACAATATATCTTTTATATAAATAGGGTAGTATTCATGAAGCTGTATTAGGCAGTTACCAGGCGATACCTGTGTATATACAGATATGAAGTGTAATGGGGTGTGGAGGATACGGTGGGATGATGGGATCAGGTTCTGAGGAGGAATGTAGAAGTGGTGTAATTGTAGTAGAGTTAGACTAGAGAATGTGGTAGGCCTCCCTAGAAAGATGTGTTTTTAGGTTACTTTGGGGATGAACCTGATTATCCGGGGAACTGGTGAAGCTCAGGAAACATCTTGGAGACCGGAGGGGAAGCACCAGATTAAAGACAAACTTGAGCCCCATTTACACACAATGATTATCGCTCAAAATTCGTTTAAACAATGGTTTTTGAGCGATAATCGTTGCTTGTAAACGATTCCATCTTTCACTCTTTGGCCGAACGATGATTTTTAGGTGAGCTTAAAATCCATTGTTTAGCCGGAGAGCGATAGCAGAGACCACACACTGTGTTCTCCACAGGAGCAGCTGGTTACATTGTATTCAGCTGACAGCCCTTGGCAGCCCATGTGAAAGCACTGCAACTGAGTCCAAAGTCCAGACCACATGCTGGGATTTGCAAACAGCTGCTGGCGGCTCATTTACACACAAATGAAGGTAATAAACTGCAAGTGCACATTAGTGTCTATTAGCAGTTTATGCAAAAAGATAGTTAAAACTGTCAATCTTTCAATCATTTGAAAGATTGTCTTTGCGTGTAAATGGGCCTTTAGTGTAACGTCATTAGCAAAGTGAAGAGCATCAGGTAGGGTGGTAGACAGAGATGAGCGAGGAGATACATGAAGATGCAGCACTGTGAAGAGCTTAATGGCTGAGAGGGCTGAATTTATATTGTTTTATACAGTGGACGGGCAACTAATGCTGTGACTGGCACAGGGTGCAAATATCAGTTTAGCATTTAGAGAGAAAGATAAGCCTGGCTGCCGCATTCAGGATGAATTGGAAAGGGGAGATTTTTTATCAAGGGAAGACTGATCAGTAGCGACTTGCAGTAATCAAGTTGAGAATGTATCCGGGCAATAATAAGAGTCTCGAATGTGTTCAAATAATAAAAAAGGTCTAATAACTGGTTCGACCCCCTCGCCGCTGCAGTGTTCTGCTCTGGTCCTCACCGCCAGACTTTGTTTACATGGCTGAAATAGTGACACGTCCGTATACACACATGACCACTGCGGTCAATCACTGACCTCAGTGTTCTCATGCCTACACTGCTGAGCCCAGTGATATCAGACAATATCTCGGACAGCTCCTTTAAAGTTAATGTCCGCTCTTGAACACTATTCCTGAGCTGCTTTACTCCTTAATATACTTCTGTAGAAGTCAGACGTACTTTACATATGTTTTCCATGTCTTAATCACAAGACTGTCAGAAGAACATTAGACTTGATGAGTAGAGCAAGCAAAGATTGATCGTAGGAAGGAGCTTTTCAGATAGTATGCTGCCCGGGTAAGTCTCATTTGTTGAATATTATATGGTAAACTAAGTGAGGGTTATAGTTTTTAAAAGGAATATTCAACCAAAGCCTTTCATAATATGTCTTCTATTGGTATAGCTGGAATAATATATGCCAGATTGTCTGAGCCCACCAGATGCCCTGTTTAATTGCTTCCATATTGGACTGACTTTACAGAGTACAAGAAGATCCTGTGGTGGGCCTAGGTTTTAGCACAATAATGGGTCTCCTATAGGTCTACATGAAGATAACCCCATTTCAAAATAATGTTTGAGTGAAGACATGTTTTTTTATCAATCTAGTATCTATCTATCTATCTATCTATCTATCTATCTATCTATCTCATATCTATCTATCTAAAACTAAAGCTAGAAATAAATTATAAAAGTACTTGGGAGATAATTTAGTCCCACTGTTTGCTAGTCTGCAGAATTTCACATGTTCCCGAAAGTCTTCTAGAACTCATGCAAAGTATTGAGGGGGTTAATATCCAACCGATCTGTTCCATTTTTAGCTGGAGACTTTCTGAGGGGTGTGGCTTCACCACAGGACAGGGGCTAATTATCTTTTTGTCCTACTGCAGACAGAGGGGGGAGGCTCCTGCTGCAGCCACTTGTTTTTCAGCTCTACTCAGAATAGTGCAGAGGAGGAAGGAGATGCCTGATTTTCTGGGACACACACTTATATTTATCAGTTGTAATTGTAATCTGAGATAATCAAATGATAGGAGGATATTAAGGTGTTTTTTTGCGCTTTTTCTCTGTTTAGTGTTCGTTTAACCTTCTCTGCTGAAGACCTCGAGCTCTGTTTATTCAAAAGGTAAAAGACATTACAGTTTTAGATGAACAGAGCTCATTTTAATGCAAACGGTTGTCACTTTGCTTCTGTCGGTGCTACTAACACACTTTTGATCTAATTTTAAAGCCAACATTCTTGACAGTAAGACCAAAAGAACTAGAGCTACAGCCGTTTGAAGTGGGAGCAGGAATACTGAACTTACAGCTGTCATTTCAGTCTGTATGCAGAGTAGAGGTAGGCAGTGAGGGATAAACAGCCAGAGCAGAATCTGTGATTCTTCTATTACTCTCTGATGGTCACATATTGGGGTCTTTGTCCCAGAAAAGGATTAATAAGATGAGGACTTGCTCATCTAATCACTCTTCTATGCTGTTTAACTCCATAGATGCTGCAAACATTGCTGACATTTTGTGTAAAAGAAAAACATATCAAAATATCAATTTCCTGTTTATCTTGTTTCTTACAAATCAAAATAATAATCATAAAGTCATACATACCTTAAAATACAACCAATAAAAACTACAAGTCATCCTGCAAATCACAAGCCCTTTTACAGCTTAGTCTACAGAAAATTAAAAATGCTATGGTCTTGGAATGTGATACCGCAAAAAAATCTTTTTGTACAAAAAAAAATCTTTTTGCACAAAAAAGTGTCCATGTAGTGCAAATATTGTCAAATATGATAAAACCTATATAAATATGGTGTCTGTCGTAATCATAATGACCTGTAGAAAAAAGCTCTTGAGTCACAGTATGTTGACTGACAGGTTTCTTCCTGTACAGAAGTAGGGAGAGGAGCTGTCAGTCAACATACTGTGGGCACGCACAGCTCGACATGACCCCTCTCTTAGACATGAGTCAAACAGGCGAAAAAAAGTGTGCTTATTTTGAATCGCTGCAACACTTAGAAGAATTGCAATGCATTATCAGAGTGATCAGAGCTTTCACGATTTAAGTTTTCTACAGGGACATAAAAAAAATGTTTAATTAAAAAATTAAAATAGTGTATTAAAAAAAAAAAAGAAAACCCCCTTTGTATTATACACTAGCTGATATACCCGGCTTCGCCCAAGTCAATTTGGTACTGGTGTTTATCTGGTGTTCACACGGAAAACTACACAGAATGTGCCACCTCACACACGCTGCTCATAACACACAGATCAGATAGATTCCTCTCAGTGTATAGGCAGAAAGGAGAGAGATTTATCTCAGACTGTATGTGAAAATGCCACTACACAGAATGTGCCACCTCAGACACTCTCCTCATTTTTACCCTAAAAGGTAACGCCCCTTTTTATTCAAATTTCCTACCCAGACTGAAGGTTGCAGCCCCTTGTTATACTTAAAGGCATACTCCATCGCAGCAGTCTATGTCCACTTCCTTTTGTACTTTACAGCCTTTCAATACATACGACAGTCAGTTTTATTCCTGTCAGTATATACTCATTTGGACGCTAGTTCTTTTGCGCTGGAATTGAATAATCGAGTTTGGACCCCTTTACTTTTCCTATTTTGGAGATAATCTATGCTCGTGCCAAATTTCATGTTTCTACGACATCGGGAAGTTGGAGAATTAGTAGTGAGTCAGTGAATGAGTGAGTGAGGGCTTTCATCTTTATATATATATATATATATATTTTTTTTTTAATTAATTTATTTATTTTTAACCTACATATTTGGCATAATTATTATTGTTTCCGCTACGACCTGTACAATAAATTGAACACACTATTTATTATTCATGGCGAAAAACGTGAAAAAACAGGGGCAAAATGCTTATTTTGTCTGTTTTGCTTCCCGCCAAAAAGCACAATAAAGGCTAATGTCCATGGCTAGATTTCTGCCGTGGCAGAAATCCGCGGCATTGCCCTGCAACTATTAGGTTCCATTGAAACCGCAGCATGTTCTAGATGCCACGGAAATACGCGCTGCCGGCTTCTATTGTAGTCAATGGACGCCAGCTGTCACACTATACTTCCGCTGTAGCACAGCGGAAGTATCACATGAATACGCGGCCACACTCACCGCTGGCGTGTGTACTGCAACAGCCCTCCATGTTGGATGCGTACGGAGGATCCGGAGAGGTAAGTATGGGGGTTTGGAGGGGGTGCTGTGATGGACTCCGCTGCGATATTCCCCTGGCAGAGTCCATCACGGCCGTGGGCATGAGCCCTGTAAGTGATTAAAAAAAGCTGTATGTACCCCAAAGTAGTGCCATTAAAAACTACAGCACGATATGCAAAAAACAAGCCCTCATATGGCTATGTCAATTGAAAAATAAAGAGTTATAGATTTTGAAAAGTGGAGATGAAAATCCCTCAGAAAAATGTTGCATCCTAAGGGCGCCTTCACACTTGCAATTTTTGTGCAATGCGTTTTAAACTTTAAAAAGTCCTATTGACATTTGCGTTAAAAAAATGCAGTGATTATCGTGATCGCAAGTGTGAAGGCACCCTATTGCCCATCTAAGACATGTCCTTAACCCGTTAAGGACAAAGCAATGTAAATACACGAAGCTTGGTCCTGGGTTTTAATCCCGGCTGATAGCAAAAATACTGTGCAGGATTAAAGCCTCTGCTTCTACAATCAAGCAGACGGTTGGGTTCTCAGCTGACAGTCACAGCTGAGAATCTGGAGGAGAAGGGACAAGCGTTTTTTAACTACTTCCGCTTTCTCATTTCCTGGGTACATAGTGCTAAGAGCGCTATGTACTAAGAAGTGAAAGTGGAAGTGTGAAAGCGATCACGTGACTACTGGGTACTCCCTGTTACAGCAGAGCTGCAGGGTCTTCGCAGACCCTGATCAGCTCTGCCAGTGACTATTGTCACAACAGGGGGATGTTTTCCATGTAACTGGCGCTCCTATGAATGCCCCAACTAAAGTGGAAAAGTGTGTAATAAAAAAAAGACCATGTGAGTGACCCCCCAGAGGTCTTATATGACATAATTGGGGACTAAAAATAGCTACATATATAAGTTTAAAAAAAAATTACAGCGTAAAATAAAAATATATTCGTTAAAAAAAAAGAACCAAAGCTGATGCCAACTACACTGTCGCCGTATGCGCCCTGTAATCCGAAACCATACATATTATATATCAAAGCATCCAAAAAAAATGAGTAACCCATTCTCATACTTTATTTTAGCGTAAATATACTAATAAAAAAAAAATAACTATAAATGTTTAAAAAAATCCTTTTTTAGCCTTTTACCCCCAATAAAACGAAAAAACGAAAAAAAAGCAGTGAAAAATATATTTTAAAAAATAGCCCTATATGTCACGGGAAAAAAATGCAGCAAAAATAATTTTGGTAGCTGAAGGAATAAAGATAGGGCAGTAAAACCACCACATGGGTAAAAACCCTAAAAAGTGTCTGGTCCTTTAGGTACAAGACAGCCTGGTCCTTAAGGGGTTAAGGGGTTCATGGGTTAAATTTGGTTGCAACTATACAAGCATATAAACATCTCAAGAAGCCTGCCTGAGCTGTCTGTGTATACACGTACTCGCATTTTGCTTGTATGGGCATAGGATAAAATACTTCCTCTTACTGCACAGTAAATAACTTGGATAAAAACATAGGGGTGCAGGAAAAAAGCAGAACAGACTTTGGTCACTTAGTTCTTGAGATCGTAACAGTCCTAAAGACTGTATCCTCCCCCAGTCATAACGTTACAGCATATTCTAGTGATATAATAAGATGTAAATACCCCTTCAGATAACAGCACAAGACTCCTGTCTAGGCGCATGAAATCTGATGAAAGGGACAAAGTCAGTGTCTGGAATTGCCCCCCCCCCCTCCCCCATACAGTTGAGGCTACTGATATTGCAACTCCGCGCCATTTACTTGAAAAGTGCTGAAGCCCAATACCAGGCACGGGCCATGGAATAAGGGTAGCGTTGCAGACCCACCTTCCTAAACCTATAGGACCCCTTCAATTTGAAGTAGCCATTATTTAGCCCCCTGACAGGATTATCTTTAGGGGGCAAAATGTAGAATATGTAAAAGTCGCATTTTGCTAAATAGTTTTAATAAACATCCACGAAAACATCTCCACGGTGACTTGTCGCTTCTGGGCAAATTTTATTACAGCATGAATATTTTAGAGGCAATATAAACACCGGCGATGTCATGGGTTATATAATATCCAGGATGCCTGAGAGGGTTCCTGGAAGGGGATCTTTTTTAATCTTATTAAGTTATCCAGCTCGGGGCACCTTGTAGCTGTACATGTCTACAGCCCAAACCCAAAACGTAGTGTTGTAATAACTGTTTTATGACTGTATAATGACTTATGTCGTGTATTACGTTCTAATGTACTTAACAGTTGGATCTTATGTCGCTGAACTCTATTTAGTAAGTGATGTCACTGAGTCACCTTACTAGTACACATGAAGTGACTGCAGTTCTGTTCTAGCGCACATCAACTGGTCCATGACACTATCCTACCAAAAGTAATTGGTCTCCTGATTAAGAATCAAAAGTAGTATTTATTTCCATATGATAATACTTAGTGTGGCTCCTTTGGCCCTAATGACATCTGATACACTCCAGCTGGTATTTCCCTCCAATCATCCTGCAAATATCTGGCCAGTTCTTTCAAAGAAGATAGAAGCTGGTAATATTTCCTGACCCAAAGTTCCACCTTGTACCAAAGATGTTCAGTAGGGTTCAGGTCAGGACTCTGTGCAGGCTAGTCTAATCGTGGTACATCTGTACTGGTCTGGACTTGTCATTACATAGAGAATGTACATAGTTAATTAAAATATTTATGTTTATTTAAATTATGTTTAAAGCTTTATTGGAATGTGTGTATACCACTTTAATTATATGGGAGCTGGGAGGACCTAGAGGCTATAAATGGCTCCTCCCCGTTCTAGAAAGTTCAGGCTAGAGGAAATGTTATTGAGAAGAGGAGAAGACAGAGAGAGAAAGAGTTTAGTTATTAATGCAGTGAGAAGGAAGGGTGCCGAAAAGCCTAAGAAAGGTTAGCATAAGTAAAAAAAGATAGAGAAGAAAAAGAAGATTGAAAGAAAATTGGATAGAAAGACAGAGATATCCTTTCCCCACGTCTGAAAGAAAGTGCCAGATGGAATGCATGATATAGAGAACAGTATCTTCACTATTAGATACAATGCATTGGTCTGAAGACAGTCTCTCCAGTCACCCAACTCCGGATGTCTGTGAACAGTAATTGGGACTACTTTCGATGTAACCGTGTTTCATCTGGAGTTTCAAAAAAAGTGAGTTTTACCTTTTTCACCCTTACCCTGACTCCCGGAGTTCCTTCTCACTAAGGAACGTCTGCACTGTGCCACATGCTACACCACCCTCCAGGGTAAGGGACTACAATCCTCAACAATGAAACACTTTGTAGCATGACCCTGTGTGGGTGCAGCTACCCAGCTGCCCGTCACTCTGGCTGGCTGCAGACTGATGTCTCAAACTCCAACCATCATCACGCCTTATTCCAACCCAGAGCGGATAGGAATTAGAATTTAAAGCTACCGTGAACCAAAACTGATCCCCGCTCGCTACACATCCATATTCCCAAACCAACGTAAAACAGTGTTGGGTTTGTGACGAGGCACGTTGTCTTGTGGGAAGTATTACTGACCATTTCTAGAGTATTACCACATTGTCGGCAACACATTATTGTGTAGAATGTCAGGGTCCACCTCCATGTTCATGGTTTATGTCACTATAACCAACGGACTGAGACCATGCCACGTAAATCCTCCCCAGACCATAATGGAACTTCCGACGTACTTACCTGTAAAAGCAGGGCAGAAAGTGGAGGGGCAAGTGTACTATGAAGATTTATATGCTATATAGAGTCTGTGAAAAGCTGGCTGTCAACCCCTATGGAAATGTATGGCCACAAATCCACAGGAGAATTTAACCCTTTTCAGTGGGAAAATCTGCATGGGGAATGCCCAACATGGATTCTGCACAAAACCAATATCAAGAAGTACCATGTCACTTCTTTTTTGAAGACTTGAAATACGCGTGCAAAAACAATCCACACAGCATAAACAATGGTGCATATACCCATTAAAAGTAATGGAATGTGAATTTGCCATAGAATTGGAGAGGAAGGATTTTGTGTCAAAAAAAGAGAGGAGGTTGTATCTGGTATTGCAGCTCAGCCTCATTCCCTTCAACGGATGAATTTCTCTAAACGTTTATTTGTCTGCATGAGTCAACATTCCCTTTAATGGAAACCCTCTCCCTGTCAGCGTTTTACATGTTGCAGGTCTCACTGACAGCGGCATGTAAAACATTAAACAGCGGGGATCTGTGGTTTCTTCAGTACCTGCTGTTAGAGCAGCTGCCAGGCTGTTATCCAACAGCTGAGCACCCAGAGAATGTTATTATCACATTATTTATTTTGCACACTGAATGCCAAAAAATGAAATACAAAAAACAAATAGCAGAATTTATTTTTTCCCCAATACCCCTAAAAAAAATTTTTTATGTAAGATATACGCCTTAAATTTTTTTTAATATAAGATATACAATTATATGCTCCCATTATATGTACCCAAAAATGATATCATTAAAAAATACAACTTGTCCCGCAAAAAACAAGCCCTCATACGGCTATGTTGACTGAAAAATTAAAAAGGTATGGCTTTAGGAATACCCCAATGAAAAAAGCAAAAAATTAGTTGTTCATTAAGGCGCAAACAGGCTTCGTTACGATCCATGTTCATCACCTCTGGTGGGCCAGAAATATCAGTGCTTTAGGATATTTAAATTGATTTAGCTGTAACACATTCGAGGTTCGGTTATTCTTTGTCACTGTTTCTTTAACATTTGCAGCGCCACAAAGAAGAAAGCATTGAGATATAAAGGGTTGTCTTGGAAACACTTAAACCGAAAATGAGCATATTGAATACCGCGAAGCGTTGGTCTAAAAATTTGTTTTATTTGGAAGTGAATGGACCATTGGAGGATTTGATAGAAAGTTCTCGCTATTATTTGAAACCAGTACCATGGTTTTCGAAAGAGATTCACTGCTCTATTTAACGGTAATGGAAAATTCCACCCACTGTCCTCTCTAGTCATTCCGTCCTTCCAGTATTTAATCACAGTGTGATATCGGGGGGAAAAAAAGATCCCTCTAACTTTACACTCCGAAAAATAGAAGACATTGTTCCCAATGCTGTGCTAGCTCCTGTATTTGCTATGAGGCTCTTATAGTCTAAAACTTGAAGGGAGGGCCCATGTTTGGTAGGCCCTATCTCCCTCTTCTTAAAGAGTACCTACACTTTCCAAGCAGAGGAGGAGCAGGAGCATTACAAATAAAAGCAACATAAAGCATACATAAGAGAGTGTGAGTGCTGTAGTAATTGGCCCTCTTAGGCCTCATTCAGACAAGCATGTTTTTTTGCGCACCTATGTGCACGAAAAAAAAACCCCGCAGCTTGCATGAGTGGAAAACATGTGAACAGGCAAAGTTTCGTATGCGCAGCTCATGAAACTTTGCCCGTTCACTGGAGCAGCTGCTCCACGAAAGTCCCCTCATTGCTAAACACTGTCACAGCACTGTCACAGTGTTCAGTGCTGAGAGAACTGCAGTGGGGATGAAAGAATCCCCTGCCCAGCTGTGGTAGAGGACCCCGATGCTATCCCATTGCTGCCGGCCCCATCTACAGCTTGGGATGATTTTCAGGAAAGGGCTTATATTTCAAGCCCTTCCCCGAAAATCATTGCTGCGGGGGGTTGCCTTCATCCCACTGCTTTCAATGGGGCGGCAGCAGCGCTGGCCCCATTGAAAGCAATGGGATGGCATCATGCTCCTCTTCCACAACTGTGGCAGAAGAGCGCATCTTCCCCCTATGTCTTCAATGTGGCCGGCGATGAGGCAGCCAAACACGTTGAGAACAAGGTGAAGCCCCTGGATGTGATAGCATCCAGGGGTTTCACATCCAAGAAATCCCCTGCTGCAGCTGTCACAGCCACAGTGGGGGATAGCAATCCGCTCCCATTGCTATGAATGGGGCGGCAGTAGCATTGGTCCCAATGAAAGCAATAGGATAGCATCGTGGTCCTCTGACACAGCTGTGACAGCTGTGGCAGGGGATTCTTTTGTCCCCGCTGCAGTCCCCTTATCACTGACAGTGCTGTCACAGTGTTCAGTGATGAGGGGACCTTCATGGAGCAGCTGCACTTCTACAAGTACAGCTGCTCCACACACATGTAAAAAACAGCACGGACCTTCCGTCACACGCTTTTTGCACATCCATGGAGCACATTTGTTTTGCACTCATAGGCGCGCAAGAAGAAAAAAACGCTCGTCTGACCAAACCCTTAAATAGTATGCAATTTTTTTTCTTTTAATATATAAACTAGACAATTTTTAACATTTTTGCAATAGTCCTTATCAGTCTATTCTGTACATTTACTTACAAAACCCTCTCTACAGTTGTGCAGCTAGGTCAAGGTGAGGTCTCTTTCACGTGGCCGTAAGCTTTTATACATGTGCCCGCTGGCGCCGTAAAAACGTGTGAACAGGTGCACAAATCTAACATTTGTGCGTCCGTTCAGTCGGCACAGGCCCGACGCATATACGCAGAGGTCGCAATGCCGTTGGGCAGGGGCAGACAGTTTAGCTCTGCTAAGCCATCTCCCCTTTCCCTCCCCCTCGCCAACTCTCTACCTCTCTCCTCCACTCCAGCTGACTGCAATGAAAGGGGGCGGGACGCCCCTTCCCCTCCCTTGTCCACAGCCAGCAATCGGAAGGGACGCCCACTCCCATTACAAACAGCTGGAGAGAAGGAGAGAAGAGGGAGAGAGTTTAGCAGTCACGCTGCTAAACTCCCTCCCACCTCCCTTCTCCGGCCGCTGTCATTGGCTCCCATAGGAGCCCATGCAGCGGCCAACGTGTTCCGGACAGAAAGATAGTTCCAGGACTATCTTACCTGCCCAACATAAAATCGCCCAGCACTATGATAACCGGCCGGGCGCTTTTACGCTGCAGAAATACGCCTGTGTGATCTGATGCATTGGAATCCAATGCATCAGATGGTAGCGTATATCGGCCGGCCGCAAAAACAGCAGTCGATATACGCTCGTATGAATAAGCCCTGAGGCTGACAAAACCGGGTACACCAAAGTGAAAGACTATTTTTGTAGCCACTCTGGCTAGTAGACTAAGGTCTGAATGAGGAAATGGAATGCAGAATTTGCAACTAAGCAATTTGAAAGTGTTCTTTTAGACAAGACAACCCATTTAATGATCGCAAGTTTAATCTTAGTTTTTGCTTTCCCCATTCAGGCATGGCTATTATAATGATATTATAAAGTTTAGAAGTTCAGAAGATAAATGGCAGAGGTGGAGGCCTCATAGGAAAATTAACATAATCCTCCTGGTCTGGGTTATTGGCTATAACAATCTCTTACCCACCTCCCCGCCAACTTATGTTAGCCTAGTCCACCCCTCCTGATGCCATTGGTTCAGCAGCCCATGTCCTCTGGCACACTAGCATTTTTCTGTCTGTGTGCTATTTGAGTAAAAAATGGACTGGACTCAGATGTCACACAGCCCTTATCAATTAATTTGGCAAGAGACTCATCAGTTTTCGTTTTACACGGACGCATAGATTGCTTGAAAAACCCATGAGACGCAGTATTCTAATGTGATTTGTGGACGAGACTTGCTCATTCAGAGATTAGAAAAAAATAAAAACGGACAGCATTCAGATGCAGCCCATCCGCCCTCCTTTTTTCTTACGAGATGCAGAAATAAAGAATTGGGCCTGTTTCAAGTTTTATTTTTGTGGACATGAAAAACGGATGACATACGGAAGTAAAAAAAAATGGATACGCAAACCGCATACTCATGGCAAAACATCAGTTTTTTCTGGATGCAACATGGACAAGATTTTGTATGCAAGTGTGGATCTAGCCTACATGTAATGCTGCCAAGTACTTTCTCCGGTCCACTACTAATCAGAATAGGTCCACTCACTCTAGCTTGGATAGATAGTACATAGAATATGGCTGGGTGCACACTTCTAATGTGTGCAAGTTGTGTCCAAGAGGCTCAGGCACAACTCACAACAGACACAGTATGTAGACATTGATTAGCATGTCCTATTGCTTGCCTGTGATCCGGACAGGAATAGTAGTACTTCAGTCTGCGTGAAAAAAAATGTCAATCTGCTTAGCACCATAGGCTCTAATGTGGATGTGTACTATCTAGAGATGAGCGAGTATACTCGCTAAGGCACATTACTCGAGCGAGTAGTGCCTTAGCTAAGTATCTCCCCGCTTGTCTCTAAAGATTCGGGGGCCGGCGGGGAGCGGTGGGGGAGAGCGGGGAGGAACGGAGGGGAGATCTCTCTCTCCCTCTCTCCCCCCGCTCCCCACCGCAACTCACCTGTCACCCGCGCCAGCCCCCGAATCTTTAGAGACGAGCGAGGAGATACTCGGCTAAGGCACTACTCGCTCAAGTAATGTGCCTTAGCGAGTATACTCGCTCATCTCTAGTACTATCCATGTTAATTCATTGCTGGCGTGCTGGAGGCTTATAAGGGTATTGGAAATCCAACAAAGAGTAGCATAAAAATGTGTTGCATTTGCAAAAAACAGATGTTTTTCACATCTGTATGCGGTCCATGTGCCCATTATTTTACTTCTGCATGCCATTCTTTTTTACTATCCACAAAAAACTTAGACAGGCCCAGTTCTTCTGTCCTCTACTTCTTAAGAAAAACAGAGTTACACGTCTAAAGATGCTAACTGTGTATCTGTAGATGTGTAACCTCAGCAAGTACTGAGGAAGAGGTTCCCAAACCTCGAAACGTGTATACAAGCTGGTTTTAATAATAATCATAGATCTTTTTTTAAAGTATTCTTTCCCAATTGAAGGTTGCGCCACATTCACCCCTCCATAAAATCTCTTTTTCTTTTACCTGACCCCATAATCTCTCTCCAGGAAGCTGGCGAATATACTTTGTATACTGTATCATAGTCAATGCCAACCACTTTTCAAAACCAAATACAGCTAAGTAGTCCCCACACCTGCGGAGAGACCCTCACCAGAGAATCACTTTCCCAGGACTCCCAGCATTTTAATCTTGCTGTTTCTGCCACTCATACGGCTCCCGAATGCTTTTAGTCAGCACAAAGCACAAAGTGTAATGCTCTATTTTGTCATTTTCCCAGACAGCGGGTCTATGAAATAACCATAGTAATGTTATATTGCAAATTGCCTTACTTTCCCTGCAATTTCCGAAGGTACTTGTGTGTGGGACCGCACTCGGAATGCAATAGGAATCGGTTAGCTATTTTATCTCATTTGTGTTTTATTACATTCTGTAAGTAACTAACAACCCTTCCCTCTACTCTCCCGTGGGCAGCTGACTTGGCAGGAGGATTGTAAATTACTTAGCCCAGTATAAGATTATTGTCATAGGAAAGGTTGTAAAATTGATACAACAAATTAAGAAAAATACATGTTGGCAGCACTATTAGAGATAATGGAGGGACCAGCGCGCAGGTTCTCTGCCAAGTTACAGTGATCCAGAACCACAGATGAGCAGGACATTGGCAAAACAGGCTGTACCCTTACCAGCTGCCAGGAAATAAAATTAGACACACATCCAGTTGTATTCCAGCTTAGTTTGCTGTTCTGCTGAACTCAACCCAAGGTGTAATCCACCCAATTACAAAGTTAGTAAAAGCCAGCGATACCCAACTGCCCAATAACTCTATTTATCTACCAGTCCCTTTGATCAACACTTCATCTGCTGCAGTGCCAGTCATTCAATGTCGGAGAGTGAAGCTCCATCTTTGATTAGTATTGGCACTATAGAATATAGCAGCTCTGAAGTTCATTTAATTCTTTACAGTGTGAAGAAAATAGTATAATTTTTTTTAACTGGAAACCATCAGCAAGCAGCTGTCAACAGATTTATTGCTTTTTTTTTCTTTCTATAGTATAAAACTGTGAATGAGCAAGGGTTTTGTCTTGTTGCAAAGGTGGTTAGACTGGTTCCAACTGCGTTTTATATTATGTTCAAATAAGGAAGATGGAAAAATACCTCTGCAGCGCCACCTATTGGATGGCAGCATTCCTGCAATTCTTAACAATGATTGGTAATAGGAAGCCAGAGAACCATACACAGACAGCTGTTTTGGGGTGTTTACCCCTCATTAGTGTACAGTAGGTTTCTGGCTTAGTCTGTGAGAGGCCTATGATGCACCCAAACAGTATGTGGAGACACCTAGGGGGTGAGTGGGTCAGGGGATGGTATAGTCTCTCCAGTCTTTCCATCCATTTGAATAGCCGAAAAGCATAATTTACACTAGCCACTGTATACACCCTATCCACATATTGCTGTACATATATGTTCACAAGGATGGGCTATGTGAGACAACACATAGAAAATGAGCATGTTGTAAAAATTATGGTTTGTTATGAATACTGCCTCATTACTCATTGTCATGAGACCCAGCTTCTATTGAGAGGAATCAATGCCAGCTTATAACATATGCAAAAGGGGCAATGTCTCCACCATTTATAGACCTCCACCATCCAATCCCTTAACCCCTTGAGTGGCACGCCTGGAAATTTTCCATGACGAGCTCCACTGCCCATAGCGATATAGCCCGGAAGATTTCCGGGCTATGTATCACTATGGGAGCTGCAGAGCACAATGCCACAAGCTGTGACAGTGTGCTCTGCCTGCACAGACCCACAGAGAACAAAGCAAGGGCTTTGAAAAACCAGCAGAAGATATTGCCGATCTGCCGGCAATCTCCTGCTTTGTTTACAGGTTGCCATAGAGACCATCGGCTTGTCAGAAGCAAGCCGATGGTCTCTGTGGCAGGGAGAGCTGGTGCTTGGCTGTCAGAGGACAGCTAGGTACCAGCTCTTACAGCAGAGATCAGAGAAAACCTCCGATCTCTGCTGTGTTAACCCTTTACATGCTGCAGTCTATGTGACTGCAGCATGTAAAGGGCTGTCACTGCAGCATGTAAAGGGCTGTCACCATCGGACCCCCGGAATGTGATCAGGGGGTCCTGATGGGTCCCTGTGGAAGTCCCCTAAAGGGACAAAAAATAAATAAATAAATTAAAAAAAAAAAAGTTAAAAAATTATAAAAAAAATAATAAAAACACTTGTCTCCCTTTACTTTGTAAAAAATCAAAAATACAATCACACATGTGGTATCCATGCATCGTAATCACCCAGAGAAGAAAGTTAATACATTATTTAACCCCTTAATGACATGGCCCCTTTTTTTCTTTTTTCCCCATTTCTTTTTTTCCTCCCCCCTGTTTAAAAAATCACAACTTGTCCCGCAAAAAACAAGCCCTTAGATGGTCATGTCAATGGAAAAATGAAAAAGTTATGGCTCTTGGGAGACGCAACTGCAAAATTAGTTGAAATTCAATGATTAGACCATTTTAAAAAACCTGCCCTGGTGGGCACGACAGGGTGGTAGGAAACCCGCCACTCAAGGGGTTAAACCACCTTAAAGGTGTTTTCAAGGTTACTTGTCTTGATGACCATCCTTCGTATAGGTCATCAGTAGCTGATCGCCTGGTAACCTAGAAGCACTGTTCGAATCTTCTCCTCATTCCCGGCAGTCTTCTTCTGTATTCTGGTAGCCGGGGATTGAAAAATCCCTGCCTCCAGAAAGCGCTGCCTCTGATTGGCTAAGAGCTGTTACCAATCAGAAGCAGTGCTCAGCCGTTCATTGATTCTTTCGTCCCCGCTGCAGTCCCTTCGTCACTAAACACTGTGACAGTGCTGTCACAGTGTTCAGTGATGAGGGGACTCCCCGCGGGGATTAACGGAACCCCCTGGGAGTCCCCTCATCCCCGCTGGGGCTAAGGGGTTAACAGCAGGACATTTAAAAGGTGTTTCTGACGAGGAGTATCTTTTAAATATCTTGCTGTAAGCAGCGGGGAGGCTATTGGCAGCGCAGGAGTTTCCATTAACTCCTGCTCCCGTAGGAGTCAATGGAATCTCCTGCAAAACGCGCAGCTATGTCCTATCTTGTTTAGGTGCGCACTGTTTTTCCGCTTCAAATTCCATGCATATGAACGTATTATGCGTGCGCAAAACACACACTCGTGTGAATGAGCCCTTAGAAAGCAAGATTATGCAGTACAACTATTGAACTCAGTGGGGAAGATTCACTTAGACCGACCAGTTTACAGCCTAAATATATGTTGCAAGAAAATGCATCTGTAAATAAATTTGGCACATCTTTAGCTGTCCATGTTTCAGAAACTGAAATATAAGCCTGTTATGAGCAGTCATAGACTATGATATATGCTTGGTCACAGCACTCAGCCAATCAGAGACAGTGCTCAGCCATTAATTGAATTCAACTATATTTCAAGCCCTTCCCCGAAAATTACTGCAGGGGTTGCCTGCATCTCATGCTTTAAATGGTGCTGGCGGCAGTAGCCTTCGGCCCCATTGAAAGCAATGGGATGGCATTGCGGTTCTTTGCCACAGCTGTCACAGCTATGACAGCTGTGGCAGGCGATTTCTTCATCCCTGCTGCAGACTCGTCATCACTGAACACTGTGGGGGGACTCTTCCACACAGCACGGACCTTCCCAGGCATGGATGTCCTATCTTTTGCAGGTGCAAGTATTTTGCACCTGTAAAAGATGGACATGTGAACACTACATAGGAAACCAATGATTCTATCAGATGCACTTTTTTTGCGCATAAAGGCGCGGGCACAAAAAAAAGCTTGTCTGACTTGCCCTGAGGGGCAAAAACAGCAGTGAAAGGACTGTAGGGCACATTTATTCCAGGTGTTACACATGAATTCTAGCATAAACTGCTAATGTTACCCCTCTCACTCCACATTTCAGTGTCTAGAGAAGGATGTGGGTTTGATAAGAATTTGTCACTATTTAAGCCTTTAAAGACCAGGATGTTTCAGGCCTAAGAGACCAGGCAATTTGGTGGTGGTTTTATGGCACTATTTCTTGTTCTTGAGCTACCAAAGATATTTTTGCTGTGTTTTTTCATGCCATGTGGGGCTATTTTTTAATACCTTTTTTCACTTTTTGTTTTATTAGAGTCAAGCCCCATTTACATGGCCGTATGCGATTTACAGGCACGTCCCGCATAGACGCCAGGGCCAAGGGGGCCTGGGTCGACATTCCCCCTTCCCCCCCCCTCGTCGGGTCACCTCCTCTCTCCTCCCCTCTGGCTGTTTGCAATGGGAGGGGGTGGGGGCGGAGCTAAGCTCCCACCCCTTGACTGCAGCCAGCAATGGGAGGGGAGAGACTTAGCTCTGCCCCTGTCCCACCCCCTCCCATTGCAAACAGCGGCAAAGGGCTGAGAGGAGAAGACAAGGGAGAGGAAGTTTAGCAGTCACGCTGCTAAACTCCCTCCCTCCTCCCTTCTCCGGCAGCTAGCATAGGTTCCCATAGGAATCTATGCAGCTGCCACCGGTCGGATGCTTTTACGTCGTGGAAATATGCCCCTGTGCACTGATGCATTGTAAGCTAATGCATCAGAGAGGCAGAGTATATAGGCAGGGCGTGAAAACTCAGATGATATACGCCCATGTGCATAAGTCTGTATTGTGTACAAAAAAAAAATTTTTTCTAAAAATTTATAGTTTTTAATTTTAAAATTAGTATATTTGTGCTAAAATAAAGTACAGGAATAGGTTCTCCATTTTATTTTGGATGTTTCCATATATAATTTGTATAGTCTTGGAGTACAGGGTGGATATGGCAACTATTTAGGTTGACGTGAGTGGTGGGTTGTTTTCTTTTTTTTTATTTAATATTTTTCTATAGTTTTTTAACTTCTTTTTGTAACTATTTTTAACATCTATATCCCCATTACATCATATAAAATCTCTGGGGGACATTCACATTATAATTTTTTTCTGTATTTCGCAGTTTTCCACTGTAACTGGGACATTCATAGGAGCTGCATCCATAGGAGCTCAAGCTACAGGGGAAAACATTCCCCTATAGTAACAATAGTCCCTATAGCGGATCTGGTCATGCTAAGGCCCAGCAGCTCTGTCATGCCAAGGGGTTGATTGCCTGGTCAAATATCAGAAATGGCACTTCTACTTTCTCTATTCTCTGCATAGCATTCGTTAAGTGGTATGTAGCCTGCAAAAAAGAAGACAGAGGCAGTAAAAAAAACTCTGAGTCTTCAAGTCTTTGGCTTTCACAGTGAACTGAGGACCCAACCTGCTCCTGCTAGATTATAGGAGCAGGAGCTTTAATCCTGCGCCATATTTTTACAATGACACAGGATTAAATCCCAGGACCCTGCACCCTTTATTTATAGTGCTAGGCCTGTATCAGGTTAAACTGCACAAGGTAAAAAAATGCTAAAAAAGTAGCATAAACAATTATCACGATGATGCATTTCTCCCTTTATGCAAATTACTCAATTTTTCTGCTTCCCAAACCTGAAAGCCCCCCTCCTATACACGTTTTGCACAGAGGCCTCCACCATTCTTGATCTTATCCTGTGAGCTATATTAGATATATATGGATATACATAATGATTAGTCCCAAGGGTATAGCTAGAGGAGAGCTGGTGGGGCATGTGCCCCAGGTGCAGTCAAGACTGAATAAGGGGGGCACCAGCCTAGTAATTTAACCCAACTACAGTTTACCCAGAACAGAGCTGGCTCTACAGGAAAATTTTTGGACAAACTGCTGCTTTAAAATGACACTTAAAACTTGTCTATAGCCCTTATAAAATTGGAGCTACAGCTATTTAAAGTAGCGTCAGAAATATTGAATTTACAGCTGGCTGATATGTCGGATATTTAGGTATGTAAAAGTTGAGATGGTATAGATGAGAGGCAGAAGAGTTTTCCGTCTGTTACCAGCTTATAAACCTAATCTCTTAGGCCGCCTGCAGACGGCCGGGTCGGATCCAGCTGCGAAAATTCTCGCAGCCGGACCCAACCCAAGCATCTGCAGAGAGCAGCGCGGAACTCACCCGCTCCCGCAGCTCCGGCTCTTTTATGTGCCGGCTACTGGGCAGCCGGCGCATGCGCAGAGCGGAGTCGGCGGCCGGAGAATGACGTTTCTGAATTAGAGCATGCCGCAACTTGTTTTCTGCACTGGATTTCGCGCAGACAAACCTCGGCCATCTGCATAGGATTGCGTGTTGTAATGCAATCCTATGCAGGCATGTACGGGCGGAAATTCCGTGGGGAATCCCGCCACGGAATTTCCGCCCGTCTTCAGGCGGCCTTAAAAAAAGAGATTGCACCTGGAAATGAAGACTAAAGTTTTGAGGATGGGTGGGGTTGTGCCAAACTGATTCTTTGCCCTGGGGGACGGAAAGCCTAGCTACACCTCTGTTAGTCACTATGAATGGGGAGAGAATCTGGTTCCAGCAATCCCTGTAGACACCTGTATTCTCAAAAATGAGGGCAAAAATACTTAGTATGTAAGTGCCCTGAAATCTCATTCTCATCTGGCCTAGATCAGGGGTGGTCTTCTAGAGGCGTCACTTTATCTTCTCATTTATACTCCCTATATATGTAGTTCTCAGCCCTGTTACTTAGTAGTTAAGTATAATTGGGATTCTGAACAAATTGATAGTTTGCCAGATGTCCTCTTGATGTTTCGTACCTTGTTTCCTATCTGGTCCCTTGGTAAACTGCTATCTGCATTTGCCATCATTAAAATTAATTAGGATATGATTAGCTTCACTTCTCTTACTGTGCAGTGATATTTAGGTATGTAAAAGTTGAGATGGCATAGATGAGAGGCAGAAGAGTTTTATGTCTGATAGCAGTTTATAAACCTGATTTTTTAAAAGAGGTTGCACAGAATTAGAACGACGCCGCTTTTTACTTCCATAGACAGCGCCTCACCTGGCCATGGGTTATGTGTGGTATTGCAGCTCAACTTTACTGAAATGAATGGGACAGGTGTGACTCTTTCAAAGGAAACTTTTGGTGGTGGGATGACTTTTTTTTATCTATTCCTCTACTAATTGATGTGCCTTAAAACTTTGTCTTGTTGTTAGAATATGATGATAAAGCACAAGCTTCATAGACTGTTGGCTATTAGGAGCAGTAATTGAGTTAGGGTCCTTTTAGACAAGCCGATTATCGTTTGAACACACGAGTGACGTCATCGCTAGCTCGTTGGCTCACAGGCAGCCTGTTTATACAGGCAGATACATCCTTGGCTCGTTCAAACAAGAATTGTTCAGTCTTTCACATGCGCTGGATAAGTGACTGAGAAGGACTCAATGAGCGCTGCTTAAACTGAACGATTAGTGAACGTGCCAGCAATGAATTTTAAGCAATCCTAGGCAGACGGCCATGATTTGTCTGCGTGAAATCACGCGCGGAAAACAAATCTCGGCATGCTCTATTTCTATGTAGGGCTCGCAGAGCCTCGCACAGAAATGTCACTCCCCGGCCGACGGCTCCGCTCTGCGCGTGCGCTGGATAGCCGGCACATCGAAGAGCAGGAGCCGCGGGAGAGATGAGTGCTGCGATGGTCTCTGCAGGGGCTCGGGTCGGGTCCCGCTGTGAGAATTCTCGCAGCGAGATCCGACCCGGCCGTCTGCAGGCGGCCTATCTTATTTGAGCGATAATCGTTCCGTCTAAAAACACCTTTAGGTCAAGTTTTATTAGTTTACTATCACTATGTTACAAGTGCTCAAAACAAACATTGAGTCAGATTTACTAATCCTGTCTAATAGTAAGACAGTGTAAACAGTCTAAAAATGTGCCATATTTATCACAGTGGCTCATGCTGAATAATACATTTGGCACATCTTTAGACACGTTTGTCTAAGCATTAGAGATGAGCGAGCACGCGCGGGTAAGGCAGTTACTCGAGCGAGCATCGCTCTTCTCGAGTAACTACATACTTGTCCAAGCAAATTTGGGGGGGGGGGGGGCAGCAGGGGGTTGAAGGGGTGAGCAGGGGGGAGATCTCTCTCTCTCTCCCCCCTGCTCACCCTCACTGCCCCCCCTCATTTTCTCGGACGAGTATACAGTTACTCGAAAAGAGCAATGCTCGCTCGAGTAACTGTCTTAACCGAGCCTGCTCGCTCATCTCTACTAAGGATCCTTTACCATGGGATGATTGTCAGGGACTTAAAGGGGTTTTGTAATTAGGACAAAACCCCATCCCTCAGCTGGGCCCTGCATGAAATAAAAAAACAAGGGTATACTCACCTCTCCTGGAGTCTGAGGACGCAGCTGAAGTCACAGACTGTTTTTTGGTGGTAACTTCCAGGTTGTCAGATGGCGGAAGCATGTGACCGCTGCAGCCAATCAGATGTCCGCAGTGTCACGACCCCAAACTCCTGCTATCATGACTCCCAGGATATGAACACTGATGCCAACAGTGCACATGGTGATGCTGCGGATATCTCATTGGTCATGTGATTATGCACTTATAATTTAATTCAATATTAAAAATAATATGCAGTAATCTCTTAAGCCCCCCTAGTGGAGGCAAAGGTGTGCAATTTAAAAACTATGGACACTTTGTGACATTTTTTTATAAATCCATGTATTTTAACAAAATTATTTTTGCGATTGGGTGTTATAAAAAATGTTTAATTGCTAATTTTTGATGTTTCCATCACTGCACAGTTGGAAGACTATAAGCTTTGCAGAATCTGTCAGTCAGGCAAACTGAGGGAGACTGAAACGAATGAACTTAAAATATATAAAGTCTATAGCAGGTGGAGGAGAGAGATGTATTAACTCTAGCGACAGCAGGGAGAAGGGGGAGATCTAGTGACACACATTATTAAGCAATTACTCAGAATTAAAAATTGAAAGGTGGGGGCGTTACAGTTTTCTTCATTAAATGGGTGTGTCCCTACATAGTCTGACGCTATTAGTTCTAATTGGACAGTATGGGGGGTAGGGGCAGAGACACACCTCTAAGGACTTATTCACACGGGCTACAAAGTTGCGCGACTTTGTAGCGCTAAAAAACGCATGTATGTGAAGCCCATGGTTTCCGATGGGTTCATTCACATGAGAGATGTTTTGTAGCCTGATAGAGCCCATTGGAAACCATGGGCTACACATACATGTGTTTTTGTAGCGCTACAAAATCACGCGACTTTGTAGCCACGTGAATCAGGCCTAATTGATAACACCCAGTTACCAAGTTTTTATATTCCCATCTTTCACAGAAGAATAACAGGCATGTCAGAATGGCACATTTACAAAACATTTTACACCAATTTCTGGATTACAAAAGTTGCAAGATTTTGCGTAGAATTTGGTACTTTTCTTTCTGCACCCACCCTGGCACTTTCCTAAAAAGTTGGTGGGGCTTGTCTGAATGGTGTGTGGCCACCTCAGACTGACCAATTTATGTAGCTGGCATAAATTATACCAAAAATCTACAAAAAGTGGGATCTGGCATGCATTTCTAAGAAGGCGCACGGAGATGCCAGGATGCACTCGATACAATAAGTGGCCAGGTGTCCGAAATGCTGGGCTTAGTAAATTTACCCCAGAGTTCTTAAAAAAAGGTGCTCCAGAATTCTTATTCATGGGCAAAACAAATACTAAAAAAGACATTCAAGGAGTGCCAACAAGTTCAATTTACACAGAGAAATACTGCAGCTGCATCCCCCTCCTCCCTGTATTCTATTAACTCTTTTATACTACAAGGATTTTATGGTGACTGAGGAGGTCTCTAATATTTACCAAGAGCCTGCAGACAAGGAAATGAGAGTAAAATCTGGCAGGTCTTCTTTATATTTCTACCTTCAGATGCATTAAAGTAGTTAAAGGAACCATCTAGGCAAAATGAATGCACTGTATTATGTGTAGTGCAAGGACTGAGCATAACCGGGGTTCCCTCTGTGTCTTGCACCCCTGCTGACCCTACACAAGGCATAACAGGGTGTTTCAGTTTGGCCCAGAATATTCCATTAACTGGTTGGGAGTTCAACTGCCCTTTTTCTGGTTAAAAGAGCAACCAGTGTGATGCAACCGGCATTGACACCGGGAATAGAATAACTCTATTACAAAGAAAAATACTATTTCTGATAGGTGTAACCTGGTCTGAACCTGGCACATGAATAATAGAGTGTTTTGACATATCCACTGCAAATGTATAAGGATTTTAGGGCCAACTTCAAAATTCTGATCTCTTACAAATCTGAAAACCTGGGAAATTTAATGCCCATAATCCTCAGGAACTAAATATGTTCCCAGCTGTGAGGAAGGTTTCAAATGAAATATATATCAGTAATGAAAATGGAAATAAATCTAAAGGTGGATATGATAAATCCACAGAAGCATCTCTGACAATCTGCAGGTTCTTAGATAATACGAATATATTTCAAGGAGAAAAAGGAAGAAAAGGGAAGAAAAAGCAAGCCTCGGAGATTGAGGTTTATCCATTTGACATCTCTGCTTTATCAACCAAATATAGTTAAAAAATAACATCTCAACTATTGTGCATCAAAATAACTGAAGGAGACCTCCAAATCTAATCCAACAATTGAACTCATCCGCCAACAGCTTCTAGAAGTCATGAGTATATGGTGAAAGTATATATTCATGTACACTGAATGGCCATTTTAGGGACAACCATCTAGTAGCACGTTCAACCTCCTTTGGCCTTCAGAACAGTAGCAAGTTATGGTAGCATCCTTCAACAAGAATTGCAGAACCCAGGAGGGGCAAGAAAACATTCCGCACATCATTACCGCACTCCACCAGACTGAATTGTTGACACTTTACAGAGAGGGTTCATTGATTCATTCTGACCCTCCGATCAGTATGGTGCAACAGAAATCTAGATTCATGTGATTAGGCAATATTTTTTGTCTGCTCAGTGATTCCATTTTTGTGCTCTTTCGCCCAATGGAGTCTTGCCTTTCTATTTCTCTTAGACAGTATTGGCATTGGAACTAGTCGTCTGCTGTTATAGGTAATTTGTACTACGGTAGTAAGGAGCAGTGAAATGTGTGTTCTGACACGTTTGTTGGACCACAGTGTTGCATTTGACTGCAACTTGCTGGACTTTGAACCGCCTGTTCATCAGAGTAAGGCTGCATTCACACGAACGTATATTGGCTCGGTTTTCATGCCGAGCCGATATACGTCGTCCTCATGTACAGGGGGGGAGGATGGAAGAGCCAGGAGCAGGAACTGAGCTCCCGCCCCCTCTCTGCCTCCTCTCCACCCCTCTGCACAATTTGCAATGAAAGGAGGCAGGGCTAAGTTCTGAGAATGAGCCCCGCCCCCGCCCCGCCTCTCCCCATTGCAAATAGTGCAGAGGGGCGGAGAGGAGGCAGAGAGGGGGCGGGAGCTCAGTTCCTGCTCCTGGCTCTTCCAGCCTCCCCCTCCTGCACATGAGGACGACGTATATCGGCTCGGCGTGAAAACCAAGCCGATATACATTCGTGTGAATGCACCCTCATACTTGACATCCCTCCTCTGATTCCTTACATCAACAAGTTGTTTATGTGCACAGGATCTCCTTTTGCTGTACCTTTTCCCTCAATCACACCATTCTTGGTAAACTCTCCGTGGTAATGTATGAGAAAACCCACTTTTTTTTCATTTTATGTTCATGCAAATGAAAAAAAAAGTCGATTTTTCTCCCCATCATTCTGCAATCAATACCTCATAATGATAAAGTGAAAACAGAATGTCAGAAATCTTTGTAAATTTTTCAAAAAATGAAAAACTAACATTTTGCATTGACATAAGTATTCATACCCTGTACTGGGCGGCAGTCACGTACCATTCATTGTACATAAGACTGCTCAGCTAATCACAGACTTGGCCAGTGATACCGCCATAAATGGCATGTGAAGGCTGAAGCCTGGGATTGACTAAGGGCTTGTTTAGACACAACGTTTTATTGAGCAATAATCATTGTGTGCTTTTAGCGCAAGGTGATCGCTCAAACAATCCAACTGTTCTCTGCTCAGAGCGCCCGGCTGATATACAGCTGAGCGCTCCGAGCGGGGTATGAAGAACACAGCTGGACTGCTCTATTCTTCATACGCAGCCCATCTTCAGGGAGCGGGATACAGCTTAAACAATAGTGCCAGTTGTATCCCGCTGTCAATTCCTGATAACTGATCGCTGATCTTTCAGTATGCTGAAAGATCAGCGACGGCTTAACGAAAACTGCTTGATGTCCGTGCAGTTAGACACAACGATTATCGCTCAAAAGATGGCTTTGAGAGATTTTTTAGCAAAAATCATTGTGTCTAAATGGGCCTTAAAGGCTTATTTACACACAACAATTATCAATCAAAATTCGTCCAAACTTTTGAGTGATCATCTTGGTGTGTAAATGTGTACCCATCATGCACTTACCATGCACTCTTCATCCTTCACTGAGTTCAGCTCAGCACAAAAGCCATCATCCCTGATAAAAGGGAAGGCATGCTGAGTTCTCTGTGAGGAGCCCTGATAACATAGTTATTAGCTGGCAGCCCCACAGCAGAACAATGGACATGTATTTAAAGAACAGACCACCTGCTGTTCTGTAAATACATCTCCTGGCAGCTGATTAACATGCAAATGGTGTTAATTAGCTGCTAATAGACATTAGCAGCTAATTAATATTATTAGTAGCTAATGCAAAATGATCGCTCAAAGCTGTCAGTTTCTGACAAATTTTGAGCGATTATCTTTGTGTGCAACCGGTCCTTAAGTGGTCACGTACACGATGCATGGCATGTGACTGCTGCAGTGTCTTCTGGGAGTGGAGCTGCGGGGAACTGACTTCTGTGATGGACTGGGAAGCCATTTAAGGAGGTGAATATGGCTTATTTTTTACTGCACCCGTTCCCTGCCCATTATATATTTTTTTTACTTCTAGAAAACTCCTTTAAGGGCTGCTTTCCACAAGCGTATATCGGCAGGCCGTTTTCATGGCCGGCCAATATACGCTACGTTGGGAGAGATAAAACTGGTGAACGGGTGCACAAATCAAACGTTTGTGCGCCCATTCAGACCGCATGGGGCCCGCCGCATATATGCTGAGACTACCATGCCGTCGCCCCTTTGACCTCCCTCCCCATCGCAGGCTCACCTCTGCTCTCCTTCCTGCTCGTTCTTTACAATGGGAGGGGGCGGGGCTAAGCATCGGCCCGTCCTGCCTACTCTCATTGATGGCTATGAATAAGGGGCAGGGAGAGGGTGGGAGCTTAGCTCCGCCTCCACCTCCTCCCATTGCAAAGAGCCAGTGGGGAGGAGAGCAGAGGTGAGCCTGCACGGGGGGAGGAGAGCAGAGGGCGAGAGTTTAGCAGCCATGCTGCTAAACTCTCTCCCAACTCCGGCCGCTGTCATGGGCTCCCATAGGATGCCATGCAGCAGCCGATGTATTCCGGCCCAAAAGATAGTTCCAGGACTATGTTTTGGGCCCGATATAAAAACACGTGGCGCTATATTGGCCGGCCGGGCGCTTTTATATCTCAGGAATACGCCCATGTGATCTGATGCATTGGATTCCGGCCGTGAAAGCGGACAGCTGAAGTACACTCATGGGAAAGAGCTCTCAGCGTGTATACACCATAGACTTAAACCTTTAGGCTATTATGATTGGGCTCTTGGAGACGGGGCCCATTTGGTCCTATCCCCTTTGATATTGCCTGACAAGAACCTGTGTTGGACTTCTCTCAGAGAAGTTGCATTATTAGAAAACAAGGGGATGGAGATCATGGGAAAATTTTGGATGGGGTTATAAATATCAGACTCTTCTGGTTTGGGTGGCAGAACCTGGCACCATAATTAGGGGGCCTGTATAGATGTTTGCTGTGGGTCCTACTTTCTATGTACTCTACTGGTCCTAATAATAACCTGCAGGAAATGAGAAAAGCGTTTTAGCTTTTTCTCTACTTCTCAACAAAGCCTATTTTATTAGTGTATGTCTATGGTCCAATAATAGGATACAGGCTACCATTCTCCTAATGGTTCTGCAGTGCAAATGGGAGGGATTCAAGTTCTAAGCGATAGAACAATACATATTAGAGGATTGCCATTTTTGTACTGACTGAAAAGTGGCTTCAAAAGGGGGATTATTGTTTTAATGAGAAATAAAGATTAGTGAGAAAGCTGTAGGCAAGAACTGCTAAAATTATTTCTGTAGATACATTTATGGAAAAACTTCATTGATGCTTTTCATGTCGTTTCAGCAAAGAAAACGGAAAATGTCACCACAACTTGCAAAATTCTTGTGAAAGTTCACTTCTCTTCCAACAGTTTACCGCACATCCATAAAACGGACTCAGGTACAATTTTTCAATCATTTATTTGCAATTAAAGTTTTTAAACTCTCGACATCATAGCCAAATGTCCCCTTATTAAGGCAGCCATTAGAAGGGGTAGAAGATGGAAATAAGTAAGATCTTTCTATATGCTTTAACCATCCGAAACTCATCCAATCTGAGGCTGATAACTGACATATGTCGCTGAGAACTAGGAGACAAGAGCAGAGTTTGATCTCTGTTATATACAGTGTGGTAGAGTTTATAAGCTGTATGCACACTTCTGTAGAAGATGCAGTAAAAGTTGCCATGCTACTCCATGTTTTTAAAGTAGGGGTGAATAACCCCAGGTTATTGAGCAAGTGTTACGCCCATCGACTGCAGCCGGCGGAGCCTCCTCTCATCTTCCCTCTTGTCCCGGCATTCGCCAGCATCCCCCAGGTCTTCTGCATAGCAGACGCTGCCTCGTTCTTCCAGATGCCTCTTTTGCCTTCAGGAGGCATGCGCTCAGCCTGCACACCCAGCTTTCCTGTCCCCAGCCTTTCCTGGCTCTTCCCTGCCTGAGCAAAAGGCTCCTAGTGTTCAAAGTCATCCATAGAGTAAAAATTGAAAAATCCCTCTGTGCTCGTTTGGACAGTCAAAGGACCCAATAATTATGTGGACATTACTCCATTTATTTCAAAAGACATAACCATACAAAGTCTATATGTGCAACGCGTTTCGACGCACTCACTCAACTTTTTCAAGCATAAAGGTACAACATATCATCACATATATTTATATAATTCAAATACACTTACATTGGTGGTTGCTGCCAGCTGTTCAGCTGAAGTGCTGACGTCACCTTTACCGGGTTACCAGGCCAGGATGGGAGGGTATGCACTTAATGCATGCCCTGGAATGCAGTGTAATGCTAATCCAAGGATGGAGCTAGGCATGCGTTCTGCATAGACATGGTGACGTCACCGCCCAGCTAAAACCTTTGATCTCTAAAAAATAAAAAATGGCAGCATGAGAGAGCCACTCTCATATTTAGATAATAGCATAATAACCCCATTGTAACTCCTCTGTAGACGGGAATGGGTAAAACCACCAGTTAGAGAAATGATCATTAAAATTATCGCAGAGGGCTTTTTAAATTATTTTTCTATGGATGACATCGGCATATACATCTCCGCGGCTCTCCTGGTTTAGCAGGATACGGATGGTTTTCTGAGGATACCTGCAGATTGTCCAACTGACCGGGATTTCAAGGTGCTGGTGGAGGTTTCCCTAGTGAACCCACCAGACATCGGGTAAGCTCGCCAGATTTTGTCTCATTTCTAAGTTCATCTGGAAACTATATTCCATTCTAGTGGAGCGCTGTACAAAAGTGTTTTTTTTTTGTAGTGTTCAAAGTAAAGGTGCTCCAGAATTCAGCTTGCTGCCCAGTTTTGACCCTTGCCTGGGGTATGTTCACACGGGGCGGAATTTCCGCAGTGGAAAATTCCAATGCAAAATCTGCAGCATTTCCGCATCTGAAACGGAGTCAAAATCAGTTTCGTATTTGCAGCTGATTTCGGCAGATACAGTGCTCCCCTTACCTCCCAATTCTTCATATTATCAACACAGCCTTTCACCAGGCAGCTGTAGTGAGCACAGCGCCTCTAGTCAGGTAATGCCAGTTCCACATCCCCTGACCAGCGGCACTACCCTCAGTAGAGGCTGCCAGGTACCGGGTTAAAGGCTGCACTGATAGCGCAAATAATTAGTAGAGAAACACTGTGCAGAGTTTGACTTTGTTTTAGATACGGAAATGCTGTAGAATTTGCAACAGAATTTTCCACTGAGGAAAATCTGCAGCATTTCCACCCCATGTGAATGTTCCCTTAACCCCACTTTCTTAAATTCTGAGTTTTCTGAGTACATCTTGCCTGATTACTGCCTGTCCTGATTGCAGTATGTCCTGGTTTGTCCCTTTACTACCACGCTCTGTTGCCTTTTTGGCCAGATTGGGTCAGATGTCACTGCACTGAGACACATCAGACATACCCTAACTTCCGGTTGCCCCAACGAGGGCCCTTTTGCAATCTGCTAACTGCACGAGCCGCCATTTCTGGGCAGAGTAGCAACCACCGTGACAAGGACAGGATTGGTGTGATCACTCAAGCTACTCTCTGCCGACTCCAGTTCATTGTAAAAGGCAAGGGGTAACCAAGTTGTCAACTTATTATACATTGCCAGGAAGAATAATAGAGAAATTGCACAATGCAGAGTGCTAAAAACTAGATGCTCCAGAATTGTTATTTTAGGAGGAATACAAGTATTTACAAGAAGAATCATGTCAGCGGAGCTGAGAGGTCCACTTTAACTATCAGTAGAAGGTGTTTCCTATTTTAACCCTTTCCAATCCAATTTGTATCCTGGTTTTCCTAGGGGGCTTACTCTTTTTCGCCAGTATACAACGGCGCTTTCTGCTGGTTACAGCCAGTACTGCATGAGGTGACATGTTGGATAGACTCCGACAGCAGAGAGGCTCGCAATATACAGTAAGAGAACCCCGTCGGACGTCTTCCAACATCGGAGCTGTACAGCCTTAAATCATAATGTCTTCAGACGTCAGACAGTGGATTGGAGAGGGTTAATATCAGGCCTCCTCATCTCTATGTGTGTCCCTATAATATCATCACATGATCCAGGAAAATTGTTACAGTGAGCTTCTAGTCCCAAAACTTTGTCCAGTGACTGGAGGGGGAAATTCCAGTATAGCATTTGCTGTTTGGTCTTTTGTACCGTTGTTCCCCCAGTTGGTCCTGAGCCGGGGTTTTTGGTCATCCTACGTGGCCACCACAGTGTTCTCTCTACCTATCCATCGTGTCTCTACGGAGCACAATACAGCAGAGTCCATTATATTCCAGTGCTTCATTAGAGAGTTTTTCTCTGTACTAGAGTCTATGACAGTAGACCGGATCGCAAATTTCAATTAGAACGTCTTTTTAACCTTAGCAAATGGGTTACAGTAAAACATTCCTGGCAGATTGAAATAGCGTTTTAATGGACTGGCATACTATAAAATTTACTTTTTAGAGGTTTTAAACATGAATTGTAGAAACCGCAAACAGAATCTATAAAAAGAAACTTTTTTTTTTCTACCTGTCTATTTTAGTAGCCGAGATATTTAAATTAATGGCTGCCGTTCGCTTTATAGGAATATAAAGATTCACTCTGTAAAGATTAACTTGGTATAGCGCCATTTCCACATATAACTGATTAAACATAAAACATGTCTGCTTAGGGGAAATGCTTTGTTTGCGTGTGTCAAATTTATGGAGGCTATTTGTAAAAATGCAGTTTTATTGTAGGTGTTATTCTTTATATCTGAAATGCTAATCAAGGCGATGTAGCCTGTTGATAATAATCAGTGTGTTTATTCATTCAGCAAAGAAGTGTGTGGATTGTTACAGAAATAGCGCCCCTTGTATTCACAGGTTGTGCCTGGTACTGCAGCTTAAGTCCATTCAAGGGAATAGAGGTGTAGTGCAATACCAGAGTTAGCCTATGGACAGGGGGGTGATCTCTCTGGAAAAATAAAGTAGAAAAAAAGGTAGAATTATTATTTTTAGTCTCAGGCAGATCCTTTAAAGAGCCACTCCAGTGATTTCTTTCATTCATTATGTAGCTAGAACCAATATATATATATACCTATATATATTATATAGGTATAGAATTCTATATGTGTGTTTAGATATAATACACGTGTGCTACTGTTATCTTGGTTAGTTATTCATTTTATCTGAAACTCCTGGCCTTTTTCTCCTCGCGTGGTTATGTGATCTCAATCCTGACCAGTTTAGATTTACTTTGGCTTATGTGGTATGAAACAAGTCAGTTTCTCGGTCTGTGTGAAGCTATTACATGAATCCTTCCACAGTAACTACCTAGAGGGGGGCACATATACTCCTGTCACAGTTGCTTATGGTAATTAGAGGCTCCTGTCGCATAGTTATAATAGAGGAGATCACAGCTCATTCTCCGGACTGCATACCTATGGTCTGTAGATTATTTAGCTGAATATAGAAGGTAATGATGTCCCCAGCAGGCAGAAATGGTTAATGCTGTGCTGATGCATCATGGGTTTGATGCGAAAGTGAAACCAAAAAAAGCTCAATGTCAATATGCCACCTGACAAGCATTAGTTAGGAGGCTGCACTCGAAGTGGCTGCAATATATTGAGGAGATCTCTAGAGTGTGACAGGCAATCAAGTGAGGGGGGCAGCCATGGAAAAATGTGTTTTCACTGGAGTGGACTTTTAATTGCAACTTTGGAGGGATGGTAGCTATGGATAGCTGTGTGTGGTAATACAGTTCAGCCTCATTTGCTGCTATTAAGTTAAAGGAGTATTCCAATTGGGTTATCGCCTATCCAGTGGATATTGCTGGGGGTCCAACTGCTGAAACTACCACTGATCCCGATATTGGGAAGGAAATAATGTCAGATGGCAGGGTACATAGGAACCTGGCCTTAGCAATTTTTAATGTTTTGTGCACAATGGCATCAGTGTTTGATGTGCAAGGGCCCTGAATGTTAAAGGGATTGTCAACTTTAGAAAACCCTATTTAGTCAGGTGATCTCAGGTCAGTTGAGAAGTGGAAGAAGTCTCTATGGAGTGACGACTCATGCTATTCCATCTTTAGATGAGATGGAGGTACCCGGGTGTAGAGGATGCCTGGGGAATGCCTTTTACCTGAGTGTTGTGCCAACAGTTAAGTACGGCAGAGGTTCTGTTATGGTCTGGGTTGTTTTACATGGCATGGTCTCGGTCCGTTGGTTATAGTGGCAAGAAACATTAAAACAAATCCAACACTGTTTTACATTGGTTTGAGGATATGGATGTTCTATGATTGGACTGGTCTGCACAAAGTCCAGCGTGAACCCTACTGAGCTTCTCTGGGATGAACTGGAACATGGGGTCAGGAAATATGACATCTTTGACGTTTGCAGGATGAATAAAGGGAAATACCAGCTGAAGTGTATCAGGTGTTAGTATTAAGTATGCCACAGAGAATATCTGATGTTATTAGGGACAGGGGAGCCCCATCGGGTCTGGACTAGAGATGAGCGAGCATACTCGCTAAGAACAATTACTCGAGCGAATATTGTCCTTAGCGAGTACCTGCCCGCACGGAAGAAAAGATTCGGGTGCCGGCGCGGGGTGGGGAGCGACGGGGGAGAGCAGGGGGGAACGGAGGGGAGATCTCTCCCTCTCTCCCCCCTGCTCACTCCCGTAACTCACCGCTCACCCTTGCCAGCACCCGAATCTTTTCTTCCGAGCAGGCAGGTACTCGCTAAGGACAATATTCGCTCGAGTAATTGTCCTTAACGAGTGTGCTCGCTCATCTCTAGTCTGGATTGCTTGTACTAAATAAATAGTCTCTCTGATCGTAGCTTGTCGCTGCTGGAAATAATGAGCAGAAGCACAGAATTACAGTTTATGGCGATGCAGAAAAGTATCCCGGGACGCTCAAATCTATAGCTTACCCTGAACATACTCATAGCAGGGCTAGTTTATCAATCATTATGTTTCTGGGGTGTGAGAGTAAACTGATGTCAGCATGAGATGGGGTAGTGTAAAAATATGGATCCATAATGAGACTCCATTGACTTGTGTGAGGAAAATAAAGATTCATAACATGGATCTGTATTCTCCTTCTTGAAGCAAGTTGAACAACCACTTTTATGATCCTTTGAGACACTTTCATACAGAGTAAGGCCTCCTTCACACGGGCAATTTTTTCATCATTTGTTTGTGAGTAGAGATGAGCGAACATACTCGCTAAAGGCAATTACTCGATCGAGCATTGCCCTTAGCAAGTACCTGCCCGCTTGGGAGCAACGATTCGGCTGCCGGCGGGGAGCGGGGAGGAACGGAGGGGAGATCTCTTCCCCCCCCTCCCGCTCCCTCCTGCTCACTGCCGCAACTCACCTCTCACCCCGCGTCGGCAACTGAACCTTCTCTGCCGAGCGGGGAGCTACTTGCTAAGGACAATGCTCGATCGAGTAATTGTCCTTAGCGAGTATGCTCGCTCATCTCTATTTGTGAGCCAAAACCAGGAGTGGGTCCAAAATACGGAAGAAATGCAAATCTTTCCATTACACTTTCTCTCTGTATGATCCACTCTTGGTTTTGGCTCACAAAAATCTGATGAAAAAAAATAAATAAAAAATCGCCCGTGTAAAAGCGGCCTAAATGTATTGCCGGACATCCTTAGGGAGCACTGGGGGGTCCATTAGGTCATGTTCACATGGTGGAAATTTCGCTCAGATTTCAGCCTGTATTCTGTGCTAAAAATCCATATGAAAACTGTATTCCATCTCCCATTGTTTTCAATGGGAATTTGCATCTTAGTTCCTACGGTACGGATTTCAAATCCTCATAACGAGGCATAAAAATTGATATGTGGATTCTACATACAAAATGTCGGACGGTTGGCGACATGCGGATTAGCCCTTTTGAATGGGGTTAAAGCCGCGTACTGATGTGCATCATGTCAAACTACAAATCAGCAAATCAGAATTCATGACAAAACTAATTAATTCATATGTCAAACTACAAATGCATTGCAAAAATCCAAGGGTCAGCCTTGGATTTCTGCAATGAATTTTGCAACGTATTTGCCCAAACAGGTCATTCGTTTTTATGGACATTTGCGGATAATGGGCGCTGAGAACCACATTGGAATATTTGTGAGATCTCCCACTGGTTAAGGGCTCATGTACCTTGGCATATTACAACAAACCATAATACAGCACTCGACTATGTGCTCATACTATATCTCTCTAGGACTATATATACTATATTGCTTCTACGGAAGAATATCCCTGTATTATGCAACCAGTATTAACCTTACATTAGATGGTGCTCTGTGCAGAATTATTTTTTGGTGCACCCCTGTCATAAGAAAAGGCAGCCTGCCTATATTCGGCTTGTGCAGAAAGCAGCCAGATAGCAGCATACCCACACCAGAATAACTCAGTGAATACTGTACCAGAAGCTCATAACATAAATAATACAACACCAGAACCAAACACTATATTGATACAATACCAGAACCAGCTCATAATATAAATTACAGCCCATAACCAAGCTCATAACATAAATACAGCCCCAGAACCAAGCTGATAACATAAATACAGTAGCAGAACTAAACAATCATGTTGTGTGGACACTGATGGAACATCATAGGGAAAGAGCAAGAGCCAGGAGGATGATTCATGTAGCTCCACCAGGCACTGCCACAAAGATCATCTGCCTGAGCAGATCCAAGGGCGACTCTTGGCCCCATCCTATATGGCCTGTGATCCCCCTTCCCCATATACAAGCTTGTGGCTTTTGCAACCACGCAGGTCGCATGTAGCTAAGGTCGGCCATGTATACAGCCATACAGAGGCACCACTTGGTGGCACATAGTGTCTATGGCTCTGCAGTATAGGTAACATATGGACTTCATGTGTTACCAAACAGGCTCATGTTCATTCTTCAGCTGTGTACATGAGGCTTAGTGTAGGCTATAGTAATTTCGATAATTTTCAACTTCTACACTAGATGTTCTTCAAATTATCTATAATTTCATACACATCTAATACATGATGCACCATGCTGGTACTTAGCTTTAACCTTTGCTATGATTTCCTTTCTCTGAAATGTAAGTACGCAGCATATTTCATATTTAACAATGGGATTTTATCGGTACCCGCGTCTTGCACTGCATGAAGTTATGTGGGAAGCCCAGCGCTGGGACTCTTTTCCGCAGGCCTTTTAAGTGGGAGGATCTGATTGATGTTGTGATTTCAATGCTTCCATCACCCACGAGATTGCCTTCCACATAAGTCTTTTGTTCCTATCCATTTTGATAATTTTGAGCTAACTCTAATACACCTAATTACGGTTCTTCTTATCTACTGCCAATCTTTCACTATTTCGAATATATATTAAATATTCAGATAATCGCCATTGTTAATGAAATGTGAATATTCAATATTAGATTTACACGTTGGGTCATAATAGACACAAAATGTGCTTGAAAAGACTGAAAATATCAAGTTTTAAAGTTCTAAAGTTACTGTAGGAATCTAATAGTCAGGCAAATCCTAGAGTTCAGCATCACAGTAATCCCATGAATGCAAAACTATCAGTCATCCAAGTACAGTGGGGCTCCTTTAAGATGTATACAATTAAGCAGTTGCATTATTTTAGTATCCACAACTCTAGGTTAGGTTTTTAATGTATCAGCTGCCTGCATCCCAATCCCAAATATCACCACTCGGGTCGGTAAGAACCTTGATTGCAGCTGAAGAAGTCAGTGGAGAGCTGTATACAACTGCTGCCGAGATTCATATCCAATAATGTATCCAAGGGGGCTAATAAAAACTCTTAATTGAGATAATGAATTTACAACGCGTTTCGCATTTTTTAACAAAGAGATGGCTCCCATTCCGAAACGGGTTGTAAATTTGCTATCCCAATGAACTGTTTTTATTATCTCCCTCCGACACATCCTGGTGTCTGGATCATAGCACCAGCGCCAATTATCTTCACTTACTGTCATCATCTATTACTTTGGAAAAGTAAAGCAAAAGTGCAGGCGAAAACTGAATCAGTTATGGGCTGCAGTAAAGCCCCTCTACAAGTTATCGAAGGCTGGACAAATACATTAGGTATAAATTGACACAGCCCAATGATTTAAATGGGACCAGCCAATCATCTAATTTATATAGGGGCCTCCTGACTCTCCCAGTTGAAGATGTTGGGAAAAATAATGATTTCAACTGTTTGATGTTTTTGTTCTTAAGGGGTACAGTAAGGTGCTGCCCAGGGGCAGATTGTAATTTTTTTTCCAGGACTACTTTTGTTCCCAAAAGTGGCCCCGTACTGTAGCTGGAGCCAAACCAGCAGTAAGTGGGGAAAACACAAGTAGGCATGGTTAATGTTGACTGTAGGAGGGCAGAAGCCTATGCAGCATTCGTAGCTTGCTGCAGCAGATTTTCTAAGAAGTACAGAATATGTTGGAATTGGAGATATTCATGAATGTACTACCTATTTTTAAACTGTTAAGCCTCCACTACAGAAACGAACATCATAAACTGGCTTGTCTTAAGCCTCCATGATGGATATTTATGCCATTGGTCTCATGCCCGCATAATCATAGCGAGGGCTCTATGATGACTGGAAGCTGGGCTCTCGCGGTAATGGCCATACAGTGACCATACAGTGGAAGACACCAGTTCACAGTGCCAGTACACAGGCGCTCTTTAGACCATAAAAGTGACCATAAAAGTGATTACAGTACAGTTACCTCCAGTAATCACTCTTTTCTCCATCTGGCTCAGACAGCCATCATGACTTCTCCTGGTCACAACTTGTCTCTGCAGAATTTGACACACATACATCTTTGACTCCTCAATTTTCCAGCCATGTGCCTTCGGCACAATCTCCCCATGCATAGTGCCCTAGATAGTAATAATGCCATGTGACCCGTATAGCACTACTATCCCTTTTTTGTGTTTCCTGTAGCCTCCACACACTGAAACCTTTAGGCCTCATGTCCACGGGGAAAAGAAGAATTAAAATCCGCAGAGGATTTTAACTCTTCTCCCGCGCGCGGATCCGCACCCCATAGGGATGCATTGACCACCCGCGGGTAGATAAATACCCGCGGATCGTCAATAAAAGTGATTTAAAAAAAAATGGAGCATGAAAAAATCTGGACCATGCTCCATTTTCATGCGGGTCTCCCGCGGGGACGGCTCCCGCGGGCTTCTATTGAAGCCTATGGAAGCCGTCCGGATCCGCGGGACACAAAAATCACATTTTACTTACCCGCTCCAGTTCTTCTCTTCGGCGCCGCGCCATCCTCTCTCAGCCGCGGCCGGATCATTTTGCTTCGGCCCGGCGCATGCGCGGGGCACGTCACCGACGTCATCGTGCACATCCGCCAAGCCGAAGAATGAAGATCCGGCCGCGACGAGAGAAGATGACGCCGCCGCGAAGAGAAGAAACGGAGCGGATGGGAGGTGAGTTTATTGTCATTTATTTGTATTTTCAGCGCTCATGTCCGCGGGGCAGGAGGGACCCGCTGCAGATTCTACATGTAGAATCCGTAGCGGGCCCGATTTTCCCCGTGGACATGAGGCCTTAGTGCCCCCTACACAGTTATGGTGCCCCCACAGGTGATACAGGTCCCACACTGACTTCCAAGCAGAGAAATCACCTGATCGCTATGTTCAGTCCTTGGTCTCACAGTTGGACTGGACATAGCGATCATGCTATCAATGTATGTGGAAGTCAGTTTGGGATCCATGGACTACAGAGGCCGGGAGCCGGAAGGAGAGACACAAGTGACTATGTGTGTGTTTTTTTTAACCTCTGCAGCCAAATAAAAAAAAATTTCTGTCCCTGAGCCATCCCCAGGACCCAACTGGCCCATGAGGATTTTTCCCAGTAGATTCAATGGCCAGTCCGTGTAGTGTCCTGGATTAGGTACACTACAGAACCTATGTGGTCACTTCATAGCTAAATGTGTGTATGGCTTTAAGTGCTAAAAGTTATGTTTTGCACTCAAATTCTGCTTTTCAATTCTCCTATTTGCCCTATTTACTGACAGGTCCCCTATTCTCATTGGGTCTTCTATCACCTAGCAATGGCTTGGGGGAAGTGGTTAGTCAGGTATCAGGAATAGAGAGAGAGCCTGTGATTGGAGGATAAGCCTTCTTCATGGGTTGGTCTACAGTACACAGATAAAAGGAGAGGGGGTGGAGCTTAGGGGAGAGAAGAGTGAGAGTCTATAGAAGGAGTAAGCCTAAGAAAGAAGCAAGAACAGAGAGACCGGTGTGGTGGGAAGGAGGAAAAAGTATGAGTACAAAAGCCAGTTTATGTTGAAAGCACAGAAAGGCAGAAAGAGAGAGAGTGAAGAAAGTCTTTATAGTCAAAACCAGAGAGCAAGGCTACAGTATAAATCAATGTGGACAGAGGTGTATTCCAATCATTATCTCCTAAATGTATGAAAAAGTGATCTTTGTATTTCATTATAATCATCTGCCTCTAGGAAATGTAATGCAAGCTGCACTAAGTGAAGATCTCTCTCTGCAAATAAAACATTCTATTGTTTTACTGTTCAACCTGCCCTGGAGTCCCTTCCCACCATTGAAACATCTGCACTGAGGTACCACACTACACTTCAGGGAGAAAAGACAATTTCCCTTTTATTTCATTTTTCCCTTTTACTTTTTGTCCGGCACAGGTTTCAGCATGTATACGGACTGGCGTCATGAACTTGAAAAACCACCATCTTACCCTGCCCGACCTTACGGGTGTCCACCAGCTTGCCAAAACTAAGATCTTATTTTTACACTGTAAGCAGCTGCCGTTTGTAAGCGGGAGCAAAGGAGCCGCAGCCATTATTGCCACCTACCCCTCCACGGTCTGGCCTTCTACATCCTCCCCTGCCACTGCCAGAGGTGTCTGTTAACAGCTTTTTCTTCTCATCGCATGCGTATGCTTGACTGGGCCGAGCTTGCATGTATTACAGGAGTTGGGAGAGAAAGCTCCAAGCCGACAAAGCTGGTGAAAAGAAATCCAAAAATAAGCAAAAGACAATGCCATTAAAGAGAAAAGGATGGTTGGTTGTAATTGGTGTAGATTTGAAAGGAGGAATGTGATGGCACAGGAATCCCTACGGGCCTGTATTATGGTCCCATAGACACCTTATTCTCTACTAAAAGCATTGGTTCTCGGAGAGGATACAATGTCTCAAGGATCCTGTGGGTGCTTTTACCGAGTAGGCTACGGAAAAGTAGACCAGCACCACAGTCTTATGAAAGCTGTCTAAAAGAAAATCTGTGTTGGCCATAGCAACCAATCACAGTGCACCTTTCATTTCTTATACTGCTGAGGTAAAATGAAAGCTGCGCTGTGATTGGTTTTTTGGCCAGTTTTTAAAGACATATATTCTTTTAGACGGTTTTCATAAGACTGTGGTACCAGCCTACTTTTCAGTGCCCCACCCTGTACAAGAACTCCTCCAATAGGATGGAGCATGGCACAACTTTTTCTTGAGGACTCTTAAAGAAACCATGACAAAAATGTTCATAAGTTCCTAGCAGATACTGACAGTTTGGTAATGGATCCTCGTGCATGATGCCTGTTTTAGCTCATCAGTATGTTTTACAGCAGGGGTCCCCAACTCCAGTCCTCAGGGACCACCAACAGGTCATGTTTTCAGGATATCCTATGGTAAGAACACCTGTGACAATGTCTGAGGCACCGACAATAATTACATCACCTGTGCAACACTGAGGAAATCCTGAAAACATGACCTGTTGGCGGTCCCTGAGGACTGGAGTTGGGGAACACTGTTTTACAGCATTGGGTATAGTCATGATGTATGTTATTTGTGCACTGCCATCTTCAAACACATTAGACATTTTGTTCTCTCCATGTAGGTGGTCAATCTATTATGTGAACCATTTGCATTTCATATCAGTTTTTCCCACCAGGAGGGAATTTCTGCTTGACTTGTTAGTAAATGACTCTCTTTGTGCCAGGTAAATTGCATCAAGTGTGAGCTCAGAGCGCCGGTCCGTAAGCCCACACTAAACTGTAATATAGGTTTATGAAAGTAATCGCAGGCCAGCACTTGGCACAAAAGTCATTTATTTTCAGCATGTTGTTCCAAAAAAAAAGAAAAATGTATATTTTACCAAACAAAGCCCATTCTTGTAGCAAATCTTGGACTGACTCCAGCGTAGAGGTGGAGAGAGTTTTGCTTGTCAATAGACCATAGATTTTTTAATAGCGAAAGACCAATAAACAAGGTTTCTTTAAATAAAAGTTCTCCGCTGCAAATGTTTTTTCTAGAGTATTGAAAAATCCAATTTTCTTTTCCGCCCTTGCTTACAAGACAAATAATGAAAAAAATTACTCATTAAAGGAAAACTCCTGTCTAGTGAATTTTTTTCTAAACCCTTGCAATGTGTTAAAACGATAAAGCAACCTTTACTCACTCTTTTAAAGGGGCATTCCAGGCATTTACTATTGATCACCTATCCCCAGGATTGGTCATCAATAGTTGATCAATGGGGATCCACTATTCAGGATCCCTGACAGTCAGCTAACTCTCTGGCTGTGGTCAGTACAGCGGGGGCCGGATGTCCACAATGGTGGTCAGGGCCAGAAGTGTAATGGACAACTTCACTCCCACTGAAATTAATGAGAGCAATGCTTCGTATTATACTTCCGTCTCTGACCGCAATGAGGAGGCGGAAAGTTGATGGAAGGCATTGCTCCCTTTAATTCCATTGGGAGCAAAGTCACTCATTACACTTCCAGCCCAAACAACCAATGCAGATGTCTTGCCCTAGAAGACTAACAGCAGCCAGGCAATCAGCTGATTGGCTGGGATCTCAAGTGTCATCCGTTGATGACCCATCCTGAGGATAGGCCATCAATAGTAAATGCACAGAAAACACCCTCATTAAGGCCCCTGCTGCTTCGATCCCCACCGGTCCTCTGCTTTAGTACTGCTGGGGCCAGTGATTGAAGTGAACAGAGACTAATAGGGACTGGAGCAGCAGGGAACCTTGACCGAATGAGCATTGGGTACTTTATCTTTAAAGGGGATTTCCAGGACTAAACTATTGAGCTATCCTCAAAATAGGGCATCTATATCAGATCTGCAGGGTTCTCCGACAATCAGCTGATTGAAGTGACAGCGCTACTCGGGTGATTTAATCCATTCCAGGTACAGTGTGGTACATTGTTTAAAAGCTGTGTCAAGTATAGCAGCACAATCCCATTCACTTTAATGGCATTGAGCTGCTCTTTGGCTATGTGACATCGCATGCTTGAGAAGAGGCCTCTCCAATGAGCTGATCCATGGGAATCCCAAGCAGTGGACCCATACGATCAATAATTTAGTCCCAGAAAAGCCCTCTAAAATATTGCAAGGGTTTAGGAAAAAAAAACTTACTGGACAACCCCTTTAAGCACTGTGCAGGGCCTCAGGGGTGGAGCATGACAAATGGATTCTAACAATACAGCACAGAGGACTCCATTTTGACCATGCCACTTCTTTATATATGTATTAAAGCCAATGAGAAGATGAATTATCAGGACTCTCAGGTTCATGACATGATAGGATTGCCATTTGACCACACATTATTATTGCAATGGCATGTTATCCGTATAAACGTTGCATCGCATGACCATGACAGCAAATCAGGGATGGGTGATATTTTGTCCATTCTGTGATCACATGACTTCATTAGGCATAGCATGTCTTCAAACATTGGAATAGCAAAAAATGATAGAGGCCTTAAAAATGAATTATTTTTCAACCGGGGGCTTCTATCTTTTTATTTTTGGAAACCCCCCTTATTGTTGGAGGGGTTGTTGGACTCTTTCAGGGACCATAGTGAGCCCTTTAATCTCTGGCCCCCAATAGATATACCAACGCTATGAATGCAACTTTTGGTCAACAATGGCATATAGCAGATAGCCATATAGCCAGTGCAGTTTACCATTAGGTATGCCCAGCTCAGTACTTATTTACTTAGCTGGGCCATACTGCTATGTCTTATTTGCAGGGTATGTCTTATTTTCAGGGAAACAGGGTACTTACTGATTTACTGATACAATATACACGTACAGGTGTAGAACCACATCCCCCAGCATACAGACAGACAAATTGCTATATGGAGGAGCATTGCACAGGTGCAGCCACTCCCCCAATACATGGTAGGTGTGTAAGTGGTTCCTCTGCAATACTTTGCACCTGTGCAATGCCTGTCGGTAGACACGCGTCTTCTGCGCTGTGGGATGTCCTGTTTATATAGGAAATAAAGCATATTTTGTACGTAGAGCTGACACTTTGTCGTCTTATATGGCTATTTAGCCTAATTAATTCCAGATGTGATTTTTTTAATGGAATTGTGCAGTACACCTATACGTGCATTGGGTGCCTCCCATAGACTTCTATGGGGATCTTTGGCGCTCAACTGCACACAAAAATAGAGCAGGTCCTGTTTTTTGCATGTGCATTTCTTGAGGAAATACGTACCAACCTGTTGACATCAATGGGTTCTATTCTCTGCATATTGTGCACGTAAATTTTACATGCGCAGATACGCCCATGTGAAGGAGCCCTAAGGGTGTTACTTGAAGCTCCTGGACCCCAATGCAAAATCTGTAACAAGGCCCCTATACTCTATGTGACATTTAATGATGGTGGCAGAGGGGTCTTGGACATAAGGTGCTACTGTACCTTAACTGCTTACCCCTGCACCCCGGAAGCAATTCCTCTGCTTGTACTAGGTACGAAATGGAAATATCATCCTCTATCCCCAACGCCATCGAACGCATACAGTATCATCTCCATGATGAATTTGGCTTCTTACCCCAGCCCCATTAAAGCTGATGATTCAGTTGCTCGGTAGCGGGAGCCAGGCACCAGCACTCCTTTCCTTAAAATCAATCCTTTTCAATGGTCTTTCAGCTGTAATTAATGTTCCCTGTATAATTAGATTGATTTTTTATGTACTGTGCAAGAGGAAAGAGAATTTATGGACTAAATGCAGCGGGACAGATGCTGAGAATGCAAAGCTGGAAAGAACGAACACTTGGTGAGGGTGCATGGCGGGGACAGAGGGACGGTCCTACGGCTCCGATGCAGTTGTCTGGTTCTGGCATCTGCTTGTTCTTCCTGCTATTTCTCTGGAAGCATATTAGATGGTTAGTGCTTAGTCTTTTATGTTTCTAGCTTGTTGAGTCAAGGAAAATACTTTAGAAAATGTCTAGTCAATGACTATGATGGAAACATGTACAGATGTAGCAGAGCTAAGTTTCTCAAATGTAGGAAATTGTAGGAGTTTGTCAGCTCATCTTGACGTTGTGCATTTTTAAAGGAGTTTTCTGGGGCTAAAATATTATGATTTGTCCTCAGGATAGGTCATCAATATTTGATCGGTGGGGTCCACTCCCCAAGCTGTTTGAAGGTGAGTACTCTGGCCTCTTCTCAGGACAGTGACATTGTGTTCCTTCATCATATGGCCTATATGCAGCTCAGTCATGTCCCTCCCTACAGCCAGAAATTTGAATACAGGACAGCCTACAAACCAAGTATGAGGCTTTTTAAATGCATTAGAAGGAAAACTCAATGCAAAAACAGATAAGTGCTTTTTTTTCTGCAGGGACTTAGCAAGATTAATGTGTATTCATTTTTCATATCAATCCTTAAAATGCAAATGTGCTCTTTCCAAATATGTGGCCCCACAAGGGCGAATTAAAAATGCCACACAAATCTGTGTCTCTTGGTATGTCGCTTCATATGTGAGGTTTGCCGAGCAGTCTCTCCCTCCTGCGTGACATTTTACTGATGAAGTAAATGGGAATGCTTTCCTCATATAGTTTGTCCTTTTTGTAATACTCTGAACTAACTCAATCCCTGCTGAAACTCACGCTTCATTAAATTCACGTCAAGCTGCAGAAACAGAGTTTGGATGGAATAATAGAAATCAACCTTTTGCTTCGTAACGTGCGTGCAAATGTCCCATAGACTTAAGGCTCTGCAGAACTTAATTAGTGCAACAAGACTGTGAAACCACACTTTTGTTTCTGGTCACATGAAGGGCATGTAGGATATCAGTTAAAGCAGGTAGGCAGTGTTAGGGATGATTAATTCCTAGCAGGACTGTGTGGGTATTATTAGAAGGATGTGCAGAATCGCTGCATGGTTCATTGGATGGTAAGAATTCCAACATTATCAATATATAGACTTAGGGTTGGAAAAATGCAACATCTAAAGTAGAAGGCTTGTTTCACACAAGTGTATATACGCCGTGTTTTCACACCCGACCTATATATCTGAGGCATTGGTTTCCAATGCATTCATTCACACCAGCAAATATACGGCACGTAAAAACATTGGAAAAAATGGAACATACGCGACCGAAATACGCGCCGGTGATTATACGGTGGGGAAAAAGATAGTTCTGGTTCTATCTTTTGACTGATATACGGCGCCGGCTCCCATAAACTCCTATGGGAGCTGGAGAGAAAAAGGGAGGGGGAAGCATTTTAGCACCGTCCAACACTGCGAAAAGCTTACAAGTGCCTCTATGTAGGCATTTGAAGGTATTCCGAGGATTTATGCCAAGTAAGGGCTTTCCGGGGTGCAATACAGTGGGTATTTTTGCACTAAAAAATATGTGAATGGATGAGAAAATGCTAATTAAGCCCGGGACTTGATTGCGGATAATCGTCCATTCATGCAAATTTACGGCACAGAAGTGCGAACGTAAAAACGTTCACGATCGTGTGAAAAAGCCCTAAAGCTGGGTTATTATATTACAGACGAATTGCCTTTTTAGTCGCAGTTTTCCAAAATTGTACAATTTGATTTTGTAGCAGTTTCTGAAAACAATGAAAAAATTTCACCATGTCTACAGTATGTGAACCCAACCCTATATCTAGACAGGGGTCTATTAACTGATCAGAATGGAGGACATAGGAACCCTAACGGTCCATTAACACGCAAAGATGGTCGCTCAAAATTCATTCAAAAGATACGGAGAATGAGTTTTAGCGAAGGTTTTTCATAAGCTGCTAATTGGCACTAATTTCCATTAGTAACTTATTACCTTAATTTGCATGTAAATGAGCCTCCAGGAGCTGGTGGCTCATTTACATGCAGGTAGTCTGTTATCTGCATACAGCCCCTTTGTTCTGTGATGGGGCTTTCAGCTGAAAACAATGTAATCAGTGCTCCTGTGGAGAACACAGCGTGTGGTCCCTAATATCTCTCTCCAGCCGAATGATGCATTTTATGCTCACCAAAGAGTAAACAATGGTAACATGTACACCCAACAATTATCACTCAAAAGCCATAGTTTGAGCGAATTTTGAGCGATAATCGTTGCGTATAAATGGGCCTTTAGTTATTCTGTTTTTACAACTGCTTCTCTAAGCGCACTATTACATTAGTGCTAGTGGCAGCAGCTAGCACTCAAATTTTCCTGACAATTGCTGGGCGGTACCTGTGCAGGTGCTGCCCGGGACTTAGTGCTGTAAACAAGCTGTAACAGTGCACCATAACTGAAGACCTGCTAGCAATCAGCTGATCGCCATGGGTCCAACAGCTAAAACTGACAATCAGCGGTGATTGCTAGGATCCTACCATGGCTGCATATTCCTCATACTGCGCCACTGGAGGGGAAATTGAGCATTTTATGGCACCCATTTAAATGAATGGACAACCATGTAATACAGGGTCATGCTGAGTTCCCCGAAAATGGCTGAAGAGGACACTTCTTTGCATGATGTCCAAATGCCCGAATGGGGCGTATGAACAGCATTTGTCGTAATTGGTAATTGTCACGATTCACCATTCTGGTACAAATTCAATTCATATCATTAAACCCTCCAGCTTGATCTTCCTCCTTCCTTCATAATTGGTAAGTGATACTTCTGATAAACCTATTGCAAATTATCTTAATATGATCAAAATACAACCCTAGGGCTGGCTTCACACAGGCGAGAAGACCGCGCAAGATTTATGCATTGTGAGATGTACAAATATTATACACATGAGCAATTGTTTTTCCCACATGGCACAGTGATACAGGAATCAAATCGCGGTATGTCCTATTTTGTGCGTTCCTTCGCATCACCCATTGTTTTCACATGAAAACGCCTCATATCCTCGGGGATTTCCCATGGATAGGGGGGGCGATATCACCCTCGCCCATGTGTAGTTAGCCTAAGGCCTCATGTCCACTGGGAAATGTTTATTTTAAATCCGCAGCGTTTTTCCCGCATAGGGATGCATTAGACACCAGCAGGTACTTAAATACCTGCAGATGTCATTTTTCCCGTCAGGCGCGGATCCACGTGCGGGAAAATAAATGGACATGCTCCATTTTCGTGCGTGTCTCCCGTGCAGACGGCTCCCGCAGGCTTCTATTGAAGCCTATGGAAGCCGTCCGGATCCGCAGGAGACCTAAAATCAGAATAAACTCACCTGCTGTGGACCATGCGTGTCTTCCCTTCTTCGCGGCCGGATCTTCTTTCTTGGGCCCGGCGGATGTGCCCAGCACATGCGCACGGCACACAGCCGGGGTGCCGAGCACATCCGCCGGGCCCAAGAAAGAAGATCCGGCCGCGAAGAAGGGAAGACACGCATGGTCCACAGCAGGTGAGTTTATTCTAATTTCAACCCTCATGTCCGCGGACCTTATTTTCCCCGTGGACATGAGGCCTAAGGCCACGCACACACGCACTGCTTTTTACAGTGATTGGTGGGGCGTCCCGAGTGCCTCGCTAACTATTGTACAACGCTCCCATTGATTTTAGTGGGGCTTCTCAGACCTGCGCTTGAGCGCTGTCTGTTTAATCTATCATTGTTTTTGCATTTTTAAAGCCCCCCATCACCCATCACAATGATGGAATGCATTTAAAAGCGCTGACAAAATGTTGTACAAGAACACAGCTCGGGATCGTGGTAAAATGCAGCGATTTCAGGCATCGCTTTCGGAACGCAATGGCTGTGTGAGTGGCCTAAGGGCTGGTTCACATAGCCGTGTGCCACTTATTTCACTGCATGTGTATGTGCATTTTGCATGTGTTTTTGTTGCATATGTGCATTTTTATGTCTATATGCCATCTGTGTGTCACCTGTTTTTTGCCCGTGTAAAAAACAAAAGCAAGAAGGCCCAATTGATGTAACTTTTTTGCTTTCCCTGTCTCCCGGTAAGATGTATTAGGCTCCAACAGACTTTCATGGGCGATTTTGGTCTTCGTTGCGATTCTTGTTCGCGTTATGCATAACATTGATCTGCATATAAAATACTTGTTTGAATACGCCAATTTACTTGAATAGGGCTGTGTGTTGTCCTACGTCCCGTGTCCACATCTGCGCTAGAACCTCCGTTGGGAGGTTTCCGTCGCAGACCTGACACAACATGCAGCACTTCTTCTTCTGGTAAAATGCCAGACAGCTGAGCCAAAACCGAACAAATCCCATTATAGGCAAAGGAGTTCTCATAAGACAGACCCGGTCAGCCAGGTGATTCCCCTTCTCTCTGCTCCCCGAATGAGCAGGAAATTGGTACCCCGACGCAGATATGAAAGCAGCCCTAGTCAGTCACTAAAAAATCCAAACAGCACACGGACAGACAATATGCCCATGTAAATGAACCCTTACATTCAGATACCTGTAGGCAACGATAGCAGAACACAGAATTATAGTGCCCATAGTGAAGCAGTTGGGGGTCAGTAGTAACTGCACCTTATTGTTGGTAAAAAGCAATTCTCATTGGGTTGTTAGTATAAAGAGTTTAGATTAAACAAGGCACTTATTTGGGAAAAAAAATTATATTATGGATAACTATAATAGAAATTGTAAAAAAAAAAACATGTCCAAATGCATAAAAGGTTGAGATTCCAGATAGCGATAAGACTGAGACTGTTCCTCGGTTGTAGACAGTTGGTAAAGGGTTAAATGGAGCGCATCGTATATGGATTAACCATGGCAGCTCTTCCTTGTAACTTTGGCATCTTGGACCCTCCACCATTCCTTTAATTGCCAGTGATAGATCCATTCTTTCCTATATGTTTTTCTCATTCCATTAGCATAGATTAGACACTTGGCCTTATGTACCCATATGGAGATTTACAACATGCTGTAGATAAAAATGGATCCATCCAACAAGGAAAATTGCCAATGGGGAGGAACAGCCTAAAACTGCAATGCAGTCGGAGAAAAGGCAAATTAAGGAAGTGTTTCTAGGCAATATAATAGAAGGTGAAGATTCTAGCTATAAGTGTGGAGATTAGCTTAATATCTGTCCAGAGCGAGACGTCCAAAATGTGGGAGATTTAAGATGTTGGATGCAAAACTGACAATTTAATGGAACAGAAAGATGACACGGATTTTAAAATTGAGCAAGATTGACTTTTACATAAGACATCCTAATAGCAGAAATGGATGAGCAAGAGCTAATAACAAGCTAACCAGCCTAAGATAAGAGAAGTTACTGGGAGGACAGGATGCTTGATTATACTTACTGCATGATTTGGGCTTTTCCTGTGTCTAAGAGAGAGAATGATTTTCAAGGACAAGGTAAAAAGTCAAACATTGATTAAAATATAAAATATATTTGTTTATACAAATAACTATTGGTGTAGAAACCAGATACATTACATTTCAGATATCTAACTAATTACTATCTTCTAACACTGTGTTGTAATACTGTGCTGTGTAATTAATATATATATATATATATATCATATAACATTTTAGGTTGTAAATAATGTAATACTGTGCTGTGTAATATATATATATATATATATATATATATATATATATATATATATATATATCTCATATAACATTTTAGGTTGTAAATAATGAGGCCGAATCATATCTTATTCAAAAGAGTGGACAGGTGCAATATCACTCACCACTCAAGTAAAGACCGGGGAACAAGCACTATCAGTATCTACATTGCTTCCAGACAGTACTGCTTCTCTGTCTCTATCTGGACCTACATCACTTACAAGGAGAGACAGGGAGGTAGTACTATCTGGACCTACATCACTTACAAGGAGAGACAGGGAGGTAGTACTATCTGGACCTACATCACTTACAAGGAGATACAGGGAGGTAGTACTATCTGGATCCACATCACTTACAAGGAGAGACAAAGAGGTAATACTTTCTGGATCCACATCACTTACAATGAGAGACAGGGAGGTAATACTTTCTGGATCCACATCACTTACAAGGAGAGACAGGTAGGTAGTACTATCTGGACCTACATCACTTACAAATAGAGACAGGGAGGTAGTACTATCTGGACCTACATCACTTACAAGGAGATACAGGGAGGTAGTACTATCTGGATCCACATCACTTAAAAGGAGAGACAAAGAGGTAATACTTTCTGGATCCACATCACCTACAAGGAGAGACAGGGAGGTAATACTTTCTGGATCCACATCACTTACAAGGAGAGACAGGTAGGTAGTACTATCTGGACCTACATCACTTACAAATAGAGACAGGGAGGTAATACTATCTGGACCTACATCGTTTACAAGGAGAGACAGGGAGGTAATACTATCTGGACCTACATCACTTACAAGGAGAGACAGGGAGATAATACTATCTGGATCTACATCACTTACAAGGAGTGACAGGGTGGTAATACTGTCTCGACCTACATCACTTACGAGGAGAGACAGGAAGGTAATACTATCTGGACCTACATCACTTATAGAGAGAGACTGGGAGGTAATACTATCTGGACTTACATTATTTACACTGAGAAACATGATGATAGTACAATCTCTGCTGACATCATTTACATGAAGGCAGTCCTATGAGTGAATACATATACAGAGAAGGAGACAAGGAGGAAGTACAATTTGTAATTACACAATTTACGGTAAGAGACAGGGAAACAGTACTATCTGTGCATACTGGTGATAAGCGATGAGTAGAGTATTCGGTTTGTGTCGGTATCGGAACAATATCACAAAAATCATTGTGAACTGGGACGGCCAATTCTGACTACCATCAAAGTCAATGGGAGTAAAAATTGGGTTCACCAATTTGCCCACCAGAATGTCTCCATTTGATTTAAAAGCAAGGACAGAAATTTTACAAGGAGAAATTCTGTTAGGTGAACACAACACTCAAGCACGGACCTTCTCTTCCGAGGACAAACAGTAGAGTTACCAAAAATTATGCCAATTATGATGTTTCTTGTGCTTTAGAAAATTTTTAAAATCAATCAAATATAATCAATAATAAAATATATATATTTTTTTAATATTCTGGTACCTGTGATATAGAGAACAACATTTTTAGTTCTAGTTCTTTTGAAAACACCTTATTGAGGGGTTCAAGGGGTGCACGATCTCAAGTCATTTTCAGAAACAAGAGGAAATTTACCTGAAACCACAAGCCATGCAAACTCCAGGACTGCAGATGACATATGTTGCTCTGTACCCCCAGCCTAAATGTTAATACTACATGCCTAAAAAGCCCTAGATAAAAGAAATAATGGTTTAATAAATCATGAAACGAAATATTTACAATGTACTTGATCCGTTTGACACGTCCTGTGTAGAAGAGATTATGGTGACAAGTCAAAATATTGCTTCATCGTGGTTTCTGGCTGTGCATTAATACTGAGAATTAGCTCTTCAGCTTCATAATGGCCCTGCTCTGGGGGCTGAGAGGGCCCAACAGCATCTGGTCTTCATCCATTTTATTTAGTAATACCCAGTGAACAGCTTTATACCTACGCTGAACATCCAAGTATTCATTGCAAGCACAAAATGACAGCTTAGGAACTACAGTGTATACTTAGAGGGGGAACTCCATTTTTTAGATTCCTATTGGAAATGCATTTGACAGGCAAACTGCAATAAATAAAAGTGAGACAACCCTTTCTATGCAAATTACCATAAGCCCCGCTTCTGAAGGGTCCCGATAGGCAAGTTGTCTTGTGAAAATGGGACCTGTTGGGAGGTATGATTCAATGGAGTATAATATGGTAAGCTAACACACCACACTGCCTATCTCACACAGGCGGACTGGATTCTGCATGCAGGAGGCCCGCAGTGGATTCCAGCTGTGAGCCTGGTTGGCAACCTTATTTTGCTGTATTGCGGATGACAGTGGCGGCTTGCCGTCGGTCATGTGCAGTACAGTTTTTCTTTTAATGCTTGTATTACCCGCGCCAGAGGCGTAACTTGAAGCTCCTGGGCCCCAATGCAAAACCTGTAACAGGGCTCCCACTATAATTCTTTATTAATAGTACTGGGCTCCCTATATAGAGAAGAGAGGCCCCCTAAGGCTCCTGGGCCCGGGTGCAACCGCATCCCCTGCATCCCATATAGTTACGCCAGTGACCCGCGCTATCGTTTATTGATGACTGTTACCCGCAGCCCATATACAATGTTAATTGCGTTTGGGCTGCGGGTCAAATGGCCTTCATTGACTTCAAAGGAGGCCGTCTGTGCAGAATTTGCAGCAAAATAGAGCATGCTATGATCTTTTCTCTGCTAGCGGAATACGCAATTCATGTCCCGTAGCCCACGGTTTACCGTGAGTCCTCAACGCGGACGACGATCGTGGATTCTGCACTTGAAATCCTCTCATGTGAGCCTGGCCTTAATCAGTAAAGAGGTTGTCCAGTTATAAGCTATTGATGACCATCAATAGCAGATTGGTGCTCGTCCTCTTCTCGGGACCCCTGCCAAATAGTTCTTCACTGGGCCACTGCACTTGTGTAGTAACAGGTTTGGCACGTTTAAGCTGCCTTCCTTCCCAGGGGATAATATTTCAGAGGTCTTAGGGCTGAGAGCTTACCTCTGTCGTAGACATAGGGAGAAGGATCTCTGCTCTACGAGGACCCAGGTCCGGTTGGTTGGTGGTAGGCAAACACAGAACCCCTGGTCACACTTTTTGTGTTTGGCTCAAGCCAAGATGGCAAGAAATTCTTGTCTATTTCACATAGTGCTAAACTAGAATGAGCTTTATCTAGCTAAATATCAATGTTTTTTTCAAAGTTCAGTAAAGCGTGCTGGAGCATATAGCCAGTTGAATGGAACCTCCTTTATTTAGCCAATACAGGAGCAGGTTCAGTATCCCAGTTAGGTCCGGAAGGTGTAGGAGATGCTGGAAGCCCTAATGAGCCCAGATGCACTTTTCTGGTAAAGTTCCACAATCTGATACTTCACGGCTACCTTGCAGCTGGAGAGGTGACCGATTCTGGCTTCTTTGGCACAACACAACAAGGAGCGCACAGTGAACACAGCTGCTGTCATCCAAGACTCCCTCCAACTGCTCCAATCACTATGGCATCGCTGCTATTTTCGCTTCCGGTACCTCAGGGTCCCTTCCCATCTTAAAACACATTTGCACAACTATAACATATCTCTGGAAAGGGGATATACCCAATTACAATTGAGCACTTAGCGGATTTCTGCCCATTCATTTCAATGGGAATTCAACCTGCAATACTAAGCTGGGCCACTGCAAAAAGAATGGAGCTGTCTACTTCTGGCGGAAATCAGCTCTGTGCCTGATTGCAGTGGCCTGGCAATATTCCATACTGTCTACTAAGTTCCATGTCCTTTTTACCCAATATTCTCTAACCCATGACATGCTGGAAGTTGTAGCTATACAACAGCTGGAGAGCCACAAGTTGGAGGTCACTGCTTTAACATATAAATCTCTGCTAGCTACATAGCTCAAACAGTGTCGTGATTTTCTGCAGTTTTAATATGTATTGGAAAAACCAAGTCATTGCAATCATCAGCTGAATGCTGAAAGAGATGGAATCCATGACTTAATGACTGCACACAGTCTCCAGTACAATTGCAAACACTCATAAATATTTATCTGCACTGCGGTTCCTTTAGAATCATTCAATATGTTAGGTTCGGTTCCTGCATGATTTACAAGCGCAGAAATTATATGTAAATGGCTGAAAGGGAAAGCGCAACCTGTCATTTAATATCAAAAGGAAATGACTTGTTTTTCAGTCTATACACCTACTACTCATCTTTCTATTATGTAGATACAAGGGGGAACTACCCAGGGCGGGGTCCCCCATCCATGATGGAACAGCACCATAAACTGAGTTATGCTGCTGTTCCCGGTGGTGATGGGGAGCCGACGATGTGTTTTTTATACTCACTCCCCCGTTCCCATGGTGTCCTCCCCTTAAAGTCCCTGAGCAGCCTGAAAAGAGTCTAGTGCAGACTTCATGGGGGAACAACAGGAACCAAGTGAGTATAAAAAATGCATCGAAAGGCTCCCAAACGCAACTAAGAACAGCACCAGAACTTAATTTATGGTGCTGTCCCATGGTGAAAGTGTTCCTTTAAGCCCCACAAGGAGTTATTGACTTTCCCACAGCTATGCACCAAGTCAATACCCTTGGAAAAGTCACTACTGGCAACAGTTGACAGGTAGATGGACTGTAGACACCAATTCACAAAACCAAAACAGTGGGCATAAAACAAAGTCAGATGGACACAGGTCACGCGAAATTCTGTCATAAACAAGATAAAAAAGGTGGTCGAATAACTGGCCAGGTCGATGCCAAATGAAGCAGGACACAATACACCTTTGCAGAATACTGGGACCAGATAATCTTTATTGCTCAGGCGATGGAAGAAGGGTCCTTAAGCAGCCTATGATTTGGCATTGGCTAGACAGAAAGTGTATTGGCACGTGCTAGAAGTTTAAGGAGTCAGTGTGTGCATGAGAAGCAATGGCAGAAGACCTAGTAGGAGAGCTACAAGATGTCCTGGAGTGGAATGTTGAGTGGAATGAGGAGCAAGAAGGTCCAGAAGGAAATGCTGCATAGTCAAAAAGTCTTGCCTTATAATTGGACCTCTTCAGGCTCTATGGCCAGGTGCGACTGCGACCATTGAACCCCTTTGAGCTAAGCCTCTGAGCATACATTGAAGTTGTAGGGCCCCCATATCAACAACCAAAATAGGCACTTCATTATATGGTGTTGGGTTTTACCCCCACGATAGAAGGAAAAGGTGTTTGTTTCCCTCTCCCTGCTTTCTCCATGACCATTCGGCACAAGCCACCCCTAACCAAGGCTGGACCCATTCATTCCGAGGGCTCTATAGCAGCAGCATGGTCTTCTTCTATTGTATGAATGCCCCTGCATCTGAATGAAGCAGTCAGACCATTTTCAGTACATTAATGCTGAGAAAATATTATGAAAATGCGATATTCCGCTGACATCCACTTTACATACATCTATTGATTTCCGTACTGTAAAGGGACATGTAATAGTTTCAGCGAATTTCTGATTTAATGGGATGAATTACTTGCCAAATGTTCAATTGTACTGACTGTATTTTTATAAGATTTTAGCTTTCTGCTTTCACTTGATCATCCTTGTGCGGGGATTTCCTTCCAGACCGCAGTCATTTAGGACAATGTAATATGATTCTTTCTACCTCCATTTCATGTTGACCTTTTCCGTGCCACATTTATTTAAAATAAATTGCAAATGAAGAATACGAGCGCACCTCCATAGACTGCAGTGATAGATGCAGTGGCACTCGCCAATGATAGACAGATGAATCATTGCAAAATAATATTCAACCTGCAGCTTAGAGTCTATTTTTTCGTCATGTTCTTGTCCCTCTGGCACAGTAGCACCGTTTCCAACATACTCTTGTATGGATGATGCCTAAAACACTGTCTATTCTGAACCTTCTGAATCACGAGCTGAATGCTAATAAAGCCTAAGGCTAGGTTCCCATCTATCAGTTGTGTCCAGCCAGTGTTTTCATGTCGGAGCTGGACAGAACTGATGACATTTTGGTGCACATTTTGCATCTGTCCAATGTCTGGATATAGCCGGACAGAAAAGCAGTGCATGCAACAATTTTCTGTCCCACGCATCAAAACGGATATGCTGAATGCCATGAATTGTCTCATAGAAAACTATGGCATCACTTATGGCAGCAATTTCTGACTTTATGGAAAAAATGGAGGGATGAATATATGGGAATTTGGCCTAACGAGGGTAGAGTTCCTTCCTTGCATCCATGATCCACCTGACTTATTGCTGCCACTCTTTGATGTACTTTGGTTAATGCCGTTGTGGGTATTTCACTTCAGGTTACATTAAAGGGGTTTTAAAGGACTTTAATAGTGATGGTCTATTCTTAAAAAGTACTTGCACTTTCACCTTTAGAGTGCTTTGGCTCTGTCGGCCATTTTCGGCTTCTTTCGGCAGCTGAAAGCAGCCCCATATAGTACTATTTAAGTACTATATGGGGCCGTCTTCAGCTGCTGGAAGGAGTCGGAAATGGCTAGTGGAGCAAAAGCGCTCCGAAGGTGAAAGTGCAGGTTCCCTTTAAGATAGCCTAGCGATATCAGATTTGTGAGGGTCAGTCTCCCTACTCCCAATAATCAACTAATCGAAGGGACCATGGTGCTTGGTCTATAGAGGTAACCAGGAATCAGGAAGGGACCATGGAGGGGCCTTGGCAGAGATCTTATCTGCCATTAGTAGCACACTGGGTAATTAGGGCTGCTTGCCAACAACTCTTGGGACGCCTTTGTTGCCAGAGCTGAAGATGTCTGCAACTCCTAGAACGGGATAATACTGTTGGACAAAACTGCGGCTGCAGCTCATAACTCTGTACCTCCGTGGGCTGAATAGTATTCACTCCCATGCCATATTATATTGCTTTAATAACTCAAAGTTTGTGTCAGTAAATGGATGCAATGCTTTTCTCTTGTTGTAAAACGTGGCTTGTGTAGGCGATTTTTGTGTCCCCTTTTAAAGATACAGGCACAGAAACATACATAATAATCAAAATGATATGATGCAAATAAATAACGTTGGAGTGTCAATGGTGTCTTACCTTACAGTTCAACCACTGCGGCTCTTCAATATTTAACAGGCACAGCACCATACATTTTGTAGTGGCCATGCCTGGTATTGTAGCTTAGCTCCATTCACTTGATCAGTGCTTGGGTTTGGCATTGGACCATCACCAATCATCGAACTCTAAGGATAAACCATCAGTATTAAAGTCCCAAAAAACCCTTTAAGATTCATGTATAGTTTGAGCAGATGAAGGGTTCATTTAATTATAAAGTAATTTAAGCAATTATGCACGTGATGTTTATTGGACTCGTTGGTGTGTAAAAGGATCAGGGTGTCAATCTACTTATCAAGCTGATGGTGGAGATAGAGGAAGGACATGTTGTTGTCCAAAGGCCATATACATAAGGAGTCACCCCTAAAAAACAACATTAGAACCATGCCAAGTAGTTTCTGATGGTATGGGGTAGAATATTATAATTGCATCTCTGTAAACAGAATAGAAATGAAACAGTTAAAACGTTTTCAAAAATAGCACATGTAACAGGAGTTTTCTTCTGCATGTTCCCTGTCCACTCACAATTAAATGATCTATTACAATAATTTCACAGAACCAGGTTTCATAAACTTGCCCATTGTGAGTAACCTGCCGTACAGTTAATTACTCTCCAGACTGAATTCCAGCCATTCATTAAAAATTAAAACTGGCCAAAATAACTTTTCATGAAGAGTAGAATTATTTGTGTGTAGTCAATGCAAAACACAGAAGGAGAAAGGTATCATGGGAGGATTTATCTCTGCATAACAATACTCAGTGTACAGATGTAGCAAACATTAACATGACACTTAATCCGTTAAAGGGACACTGTCAGCTCCTTTGAGTCCCATACGTTAAACTTATGGATGCATAGACGCTGACACGATGAGTTCAGGAAGGTATTATTCTTACCTTCTCGCCATTCTCTCAGCATGCGTATAGAATGAGAGAACTAGACGTCTTATTCTATGCGTGTACCAAGTACTCCACCAGGTGTGTTCATCGGTGGCTTTTATAGTCACAGTGAGGAAACAGCAGGAAAGGTAAGTATACTCACCTTCCTGGACTGCGTGGTCGCATAGTTCATATAGCACTAAGACCAACCTTGTTTGCAACTGCAATGTACACTCATTGACAAAAAAATGCACCAGGGAGGAGTCGTTAGAATTGGATGAAACTTCATATGTGTGATTGTAATGATGATATATGTAAGTGATTACCCTCTAGTGCCACATTGGGCCACGGAGGCTCTAGTACCCAGTTTGGCTACATCTAACCTGAACACATGATGGAATATGATTGGCCAGGGATGCATACAGGCTTTGTGTGTTATCCTGCGACACATTTGTCTACAGATGTTGCAACTGAGCCTCTAGATACTGCACACGCTTAGGCTGCCGAAACTGGCATCCCAGCTGGTCCCATAAATGCTCAATAAATCTACTTAGGAAGTAGACAATCTGGCAGAGTCATTCCTGTGGAACCCTTGCTGTGTGTGGACAAGCATTATCCTGTTGGAAGCCCCGCCACAAGAGGCAACACATGTGACTGCAGGATTTCCGGCACATATCGCTGAGCTGTCATTGTCCCTCGATCACTACTAGGGGTGACTGATTGCTGTATGCAATGACCCCCAAGACCATCACATCAGCAGTGGAGGCAGTGTGCCACTCTACATAAAAGGCAGGACTGAGTCGCTCACCACAAGGCCCGGTCTCCTTGTGTGTATGCCCTCACGTAACCAATGATCCCAACACCTCCTAAGAGCTTGGTCAGTTGGCCTAGTGGGCTGCCAATTTATTGAAACAATGATCCTGCTTCTCTAATTCCAGTGATGCACCCCTCTCCAAGTCTGTTAACTGGGCAAACTATCTTTGAGTGGGCCGTAGAGGCATGTCTAGTGGTCAACGATCTTTCAACAAGAGATGCATTACACAAAGGTAACCTCTGAGAATCTTTTTATAGGGCAACAGGGGAAGCATTTTTACGGCCAAGACCCAGTGTCTAACCAAACCCCAACTGTAATCATTTACATATCTGCCTGACACATCTTGAGTTTTGCTGCAATTGGAAATTTCTCTCTGAGTGATTTTTTTTTCAATGAGTGTAATGTCTTTGCTAACAGGGCTGCATACCAATGCCCAACTATAATGAATCGATTATAGTCAATGGTGGACGTTTGACCAACATAATCGCCTAAATGCTCAAACCTTGGAGGATGTTCTAAGCAACTTCTTTTGCAAGTTTTCCGTCTGATTAGTAGAAATTTTGTTTTCTACCTTACCGAGTTTTAAGGATAGAAAGTACATAGTAATATGATCCCAAACAATCCAACCCCGGCTGCGAAGAAGAAAAAGAGCAAAAATAGCTTTGTGCTCCACGGGGGTTGTTTCTGCTGAATCCTTCAGTTTTAAGCACTGCTGGGCACATTTTTATAGATAAACTCCGAGGAGACTTCCCTCCCCCGAACTTTATGAATTACTGGTCAAAAAAAAAAAAAAGATTCCCCAAAGTTCTTCATTCTGCTGAGAAGTGTATTGGAGAATGCATTTTCCAATGAGAGAGCATCATATTCCAGAAGCATAGTCTGCTTGTAAACCCACCACACGTTCTCCAAGAGAGATCGCTCACAACCACATTAAAAAAAGACTAGAGAAATAGCAGAGCAATTTATCTTGTGATTTATGCCGGTGCGCAGCCTGAAAGAACATTCCCACATCAGAGAAAGGGTTATTTACACCCAGCGAGGAAATATTCCAGCGTATGCTGTACTTGTATTAAAGGATTTAGGATTAGAGCGTTGGCCATTTGGAACCAAATTCAAAGAGACAGATGTAGCCAAGTCTGGTGATTGAAATTGGACTGGGAGCCTTAACGTCTCAAACTAGCTTGTTGCACCATATGGTGCTTTGCATAGGTTTGCTGGCATACCAAGGGTTAAACGAAGGGCAGAGCATAACTGTTTTGTGATTGTAGGCCTCTATGGGCATAATTACACTCACTTAGTTTTTTTTTAACTGGTTTTACTTACAATCACCATATAAACTTGCCTTAGGTCCAATGTGCAAGGGTGAATTTAATTTGCGGAATCCGCGCAGGAGATCTGCAAATCAAGTCACCCATAGGGAAGCATGGGCGTCCGCAAATGGATTAAAGCATGCGGATTTGTTTTGCAGACCTTTTGGTCCGGAAAGCAAATCGCATCATGCTCCTTTTTTGTGAGGTTCCCGCACAGATAGCAACTATTGAAGTCAATGGACAGGCCGCGGGTCCCGCGGGAAAATGGGAGATTTAACAAAAACACCTGTACTGCGCATGTCTGATGGTAAGCCGTGAGGATCATGCAGAGTACAGCGAACCCAAAGTGGAGAGTTCCACATGGATGCCACAGCCGGAATAATACAGGTTCGCAGGGCTCACCGGCCGCAGGCAGGGCTGGATTTCCCATACAGAATTTGACCCGCCCGTGGACATTGGGACTTAATCTGTATGACAACAGGGCTAAGGCCTGTGTCACATGGGCATTTTTGCGCGTGCAATACGCAGAAAATAGAACCCATGGGTTCATGCATAAACGCGTGTTTTGCGTGTACAATTGCGTCGCAAAAAAAAAAAAACAGTAGCATGCTTTATTTTTCTCCATATTTGCACAAGAAAAGAACACGTCTTGAACTCATTACACAAATTAGCCATTTCAATGGCCTTGTTTCGTCTTTTTTTTTTTGCATGCCTCAATTGTTTTTGTGCGCGTCATAAGTTCAGTAAAATACACACTCATGTGCAAAAATACGCAAGGTCAATTCTGCAGAAACGCAACCACAATTTTGCAAATGCGCCCACAAATACGCATACGCTTGTGTGACAGTTTTTAGACTATGTTGCCACTTGACTTCTGAATGACGGTTTGCCTGCATTTCTTTGGCGCTTTCTAAGTGTGTTTGATGTGCATGTTAATTGCACATAAAAAGATATTGTCACAAAACCGCATGCAGTTTACTACATTTTACCTGTAGAAGCTGATCAGCTGAAAACTGCATTGCGAATCCGTGGCGCTTCATGGCGAAATACAGGCAGTTTTTAACTGTGTTTTTGATGTGCAATGAAGATGCACATCAAATCGCATAGAAAGGTGGTAAAACCGCAATTCAGGCACCATGAGGGAACAGCCTTAATGAACTGTAATTAAAGTCTCTTCTTGGGATAACTGCATTTAATTGCATTGTCTATAGCAACAAAGTGATTTTCCATCCTTGCATGGCCCACAGCCTTCGCACGTATTACACTTATTTGTGAAAGGGTGTGGGTGACATTAAACATTCATGGCTGCTTTCTTCCAGAAACAGTTTCTCCCCCGTCCATGAGCTGTCAGGGGTATTGTAACTTAATCGTATGCGAGTAAATGGAGAATGCCATACACAGTACAAGGGCCTTGCAAGATAATAGTGCCCTCAAACAGTAATAATTCTCCCATTATGCCCACCGCAAAACAATAATGCCTCCCTTGTGCCCCGCAGTAACAGTCCTCTCCTTTGCTCTGCACAGTAAGGCTGGTCTCACAGAAGCGGATTTAAATTTCGAATTCCGTGATCGCCATCCATGTGTATGATACGTGGTAATATGCAGGCATTGAAAGGCATGGACTTTCGCCGTTTCGGTCACACTTGCGGGTAGGAATTGCGGATTCCACGAGCAGAAGAAAAATAGCAGCATGTTCTATTTTACCACGGATTCCACGAGTATGAGCTCCATTGATCTCTAAGGATGCTTTCAATCCTCAGTGCAGATTAACATTGCGTATGGGCGCGGATTCGTACGCAAGTTACTAGGACACCAGATACAAATGGTATAAAGAAAGCAGGAATTTGTGGGCAGACAATGCAGGACAGAGTCTTGTTTTTTTAAATGGTTTATACTACTTCCAAAAAAAGTAGTATAAAACCAGCTGAGAGAAGAGGGCAGTATCCCGTTCTGAAGGCTCTCACAACAGCTCTCACAATGACAGCACAAGAGAATGTCGCCTGAGGGGTACGATAACTTTCTGATGTCATTCCCCACTTGCGTTCGTTCTTCCATGCAGACGATACGCTGTTATACGCCATACATCCACACAGAAAACCACACGCAACCAAACACAATTCGCTTCTGAGATCATTCGCGGGTCTTCTGCTGCATATATCTGCATGCAGATTCTGACCCGCTCATGTGAGCCTGGCCTAATAGTGACCTGCTTTGTGCCTACACAAAATGATAGCTTGCCCTTTTGTGTTCCTTCCCCCTTTGTACACCCCACGAAGGAATAGTGCTCCATTTGTGCCCCACAGTAGTAGTTCCCTTCTCTGTGTATCTGCACAGTAATAGTACCCACTTTGTGACCCCTGTAGTAATCATCCCTCTTTATAAGCCCAAAATAATAAGTCCCTTTGGCGCCCTAATAAAGCAGTAGTGCCCCATTTCAGCCCCAAACATAATAATTCCTCTTTGTGCTTCCACAAAATAATAGTGCCCGCTCTGTGCCTCCCAGATTAATAATTTCTGAGGCAGTTAGTACAGACTGTCGGGTCCGCACTGTTATTTTGTGACTGCTACGTCATTTTACTACTCTTCTCCTTACACAGAGAGCAGGGGAAGAGGAGTCAGGATAAACCCACTGCGTCATGAAAGACAGTAGTAATGTAATGTTGCAGTGAGCTTTTATGTGGAGAGGGGGACCGGTGAGACTCCTAAATTAGGGGCCCAATTGCAGCAGTGACCATTATAAGCCTTATCATGCACTCGGGTCTTGATACCCGGGGCAAAAAGTTGCTTTGGAAATATACTATTACATAGCGGCCATATGTCTTCATGAGACAATCCCTTTAAATTAAGAAGCATTTGTATAAGACGCTGAGAATTCCGATATGTTTGTGACCGCGCTTGTCCTTGAAAGTTTCCAAAAAAAAATAATCACAATAGGATTGATAAGGAAAAAGAATGTTCTGCATTTGCAAATATAAATCTTTGTCATTTGTCAGACAGGAGGCAGTGAGCCTGAAGAATAGCGCGTAACAACGTTTGCATACACTCCAAGGCTCAATAGCATGGAATTGTTATCATGGAGCCTGTCATAATTATGGTGATAGAATAGAGCGTTCTGCATTGGAGGCAGCCCCACTACATACTGCGACATACGGCCGCTCGTGGCTCATTAAGTTGCAGAACGCACATCTTAAAACAAATAAAGCTAAACGTCTATCCTCACGTCCGTGACACGCACAGCAGGCGAGACCTCTGCTCCCCAGTAAGGAGGAGAAAAATAAAAACGAAGCTTAGGCTGTAGCTGGAGAGGAAAAATGAGAGAAAATCTGACCAAGTCAGCAAGCTGGGAGAAAATGTGTCTCAGGGATAGATGTGGTGCTAGCGGAAAAACCGCGCTCTCCCGGGGAGAAAGAGGATGGCTTCTTAATCAATCTATTATTATCCCTATTGTTATAGTCCGTATGACACAGCAACCAAATTGTCCATGATTTGGATCGTGCCGGGTTAGTTATTAAGGAGAGATGCTGGAGCTTTGTAAGACCTTGTGTATTATACACACTGAATACTGAACAGAACGCTCATATACAACCCCTCCAGTAAGGGAGACCAGAACGGGAGGACGAGTGCTATCATGACCCGGGTATGCTAGAGTCACATTCGCTGTGACCCCTCCCAAACCTTATTGAGACCTTCCCAATAACACATGGAGACCTTTTAATCTTTGGATATTATGACCACAGCAGGCATTTTATTAAACATTAATTAATAGAGATGAGTGAGTATACTCGCTAAAGGCAATTGCTCGAGTGAGCATTGCCTTTAGCGAGTACCTGCCCGCTCGAGACTGAAGGTTTCGGCAGCGGGCAGCGGGCAGGGAGCTGCGGGGGAGAACGGGGCAGAACGGAGGGGAGATCTCTCTCTCTCCCTCTCTCCCCCCCCCCCCCCCCTCTCCCTCCTGCTGAGTGTCGCTACTCACCGCTCCCCCGTGCCGTCACACGAACCTTCAGTCTCGAGCGGGGAGATACTCGCTAAAGGCAATGCTCGCTCGAGCAATTGCCTTTAGCGAGTATAGTCGCTCATCTCTATTAATTAACAAATAACAGTTTGATACTGTATATATATATATATATATATATATATATATATATATATATAGGGAAAGGAGGTCCTTGGAGCTATGGAAAACAAAGTTTGGTGCTTGCAACATAAAAACCGAACCTTGCCTCCAACCATAACGCAGCTCGGAGGCACCACTAGCCTTCCCCCATGGAAGGCTAGAAAATCAAAATTGATCCAGGCCACCCGGGATCCCTTCCCTAGCCTTCTCACACCACCAGACCCAACCATCAAGAAATAAAAAGGGGGATGGGGAAGTCTTAAGGTGAGGCCATACTCACCAAAACTCCCTCCCCCAACTACAAAACCCCCGCCTCCAAGGACACCCTCACCCTCCACAGGCTGCCACACCAAAACATTTGCATCATAACCCCTAATTATAATATATTCCCTTAAAACCTTTCAACCAACTGCTAAACTCCTAAACCCTCAAAAAAGGGAAGGTGGGTGGGACTATTTTCCTAAAATGGCGCTCTTGCCTAAAAAAACCCTCTTTTATAGCCTTTTTCTCTCCTAATTACTATATCCCTAATCCTCCAATCCCTAACCACCCCCCTCCAAACACCCCCCTCCCCTCCCTCTCCTTTCAACAACACTCTCCTAATTAAGGCTTCTTTCACATGAGCGCATATTGGCCGGAGTTTTCCCAGCTAGCCAATATATACTTCCATCTGGGGCGTAGAAGCTCGTAAACGTTTGTGCGCCATTCACACGGCATGGGGCACGATGCATATGCACCAAGCTCACCATGCCGTCGCCCATTTCCCCTTCCTCCCCATCGCAGGCTCACCTCTTGTCTCCTCCCCGCTCGTTCTGTATAATGGAAGGGGTGGGGCAGAGCAGAGCTAAGCGGTGACCCGCCCCTCTCCTCTTATTGATGGCTATGGATAAGGGGCAGGTAGAGGGCGGTAGCTTAGCTCCGCCCACGCCCCCTTGTCCATAGCCATCAATGGGAGGAGGTGGGATGGGACGGCGCTTACCCCCGCCTCTTCACCTTTCATTGTACAGAATGAGCAGGGAGGAGATAGGGGGTGAGCCTGCACGGGGGGAGGAGAGCAAACTCCCTCCCACCTACGGCTGCTACTATGGGCTCTCATAGGAGCCCATGCAGCGGCAGACATATTCCGGCCCAAAACATAGTTCCAGGACTATCTGTTGGGTCCTCTAGATCACCGTTCTGACCCTATACTGCATAGGGACAGTATTAGATTGGTTGATGCCATGTGCACGACCTTCCATTGAACCCTTTCTTCCTATGATTTATCATAAACTAGCTGGTATACCCAGTATTGGTTATTGAAAATTGGGCTTTCAAAGTTATTTTCTCCTTCTACATAATAACTGAATAAGAAATGAAAGCTGAGCTATAATTGGTTGCTATTGGCAACATAAAAGCTGTCCGAAACAAAATCTGTGTTGCCCGTAGCAACCAATAACACCACAGCTTTCATTTTACCACAGCAGTATAAGAAATGAAAGCTGAGCTGTGATTGGTTGCAATGAGCAACAAAAATTACAGGGGAAGTTGGTGAGTTTTTGATTTTTAATTACGCCAGTATTCGTCACCTGGTGCCAAAGAACACTCATGCAAAACTTCACTCAAGTCGGACCAGAACTGTAGCTTTATCAATCACAATCAAACAGATTTTGCATTTTATGTATAAAATTGCCAAATAATGGTACAGTGCCCTAATACCAATTTTGTAAGGTCCTAATATAAGGGGGTCCATGGAAAGCCACATGAGAAAATTTGTTGGCTTGTGCGAACATTCTCACAAAAGATGATACACTGGTGTGAAGCCTTCAGCCTGCGAAACGTTGTCATCATAAGCGGTATGTAATCCTCAGACCAGCGTCACTGCAGGCCGAGAGGAGGGAGCAGTAGTGTGTTCTACCGAGCAGCACACTCTTGAAGGCCCTGGGCTTCTAGAGGGCCAACAGCAGACGGGCAGAGTACGTGGCAGCAGCCATGAAAGACTGGTGATCGGAACGCTGTCCTCTTGTTGGGGAGCAACACACGCTAGATGAAAAATACTGATGACCAGGGGCAAAAGCCACTTGGTCCCAAACAACTAAAGCTGTCAGACGTATGAGACCGGTCTCAAATTGACAAACAATTGGACTATTATGGACGTACGTGACTAGGTGATATGCGTACTGCTTATGTGGGGTTAAGTGACTGCTAGTTTTGTGTATGCAGTAGGTTAATATGGTGTGCTGGCAATGCGAGGTTAATTATGTTGATATGTGGGATAGTAATACATAGTAACATAGCATGTTAGGCTGAATGAAGACAATGTCCATCTAGTTCAGCCTGTTTCTACCCCACCCCACTTGTTGATCCAGAGAAAGGCAAAAACCCACAACGAGGCAGATGCCAATTTAGCTCATTTAGAGAAAAAAATTCCTTTCCGACTCCATAATGGCAGTCAGAATAATCCCTGGATCAACATTTGAGTTCTACCTAACTTCAAGACCCGGATCAACAACCCCGCTTGGTCACTTAATGTCTATATCCTGTATTATCATAGCACTCTAAGGGTGCATTCCCACGAACGTATATCAGCTCGGTTTTTACGCCGAGCCGATATACGTTGTCTCTCTCTGCAGGGGGGGAGGATGGAAGAGTCAGAAGCAGGAACTGAGCTCCCGCCCCCTCTCTGCCTCCTCTCCGCCCCTCTGCACTATTTGCAATGAGAGGAGGCGGGACGGGAGCGGGGCTATGGTCCGAGAATTAGCCCCGCCCCCATCCCGCCTCTCCCCATTGCAAATAGTGCAGAGGGGTGGAGAGGAGGCAGAGAGGGGGCGGGAGCTCAGTTCCTGCTCCTGGCTCTTCCATCCCCCCCCCCCCCCCCCGAGCATGAGGACAACGTATATCGGCTCGGTGTGAAAACCGAGCCGATATACGTCCGTGTGAATGCACCCTTAAATGCAGGGGTTAATTACCAGGGAAAGTTACATTGTGGTTGTGTAAGTACCGATCTGACAGGACCCTTCATATAGAAGCCATGCTAGATATGGAAGAGATGTGCCACTGTCAGTGCGGCTGTATTTGATGTACCTTTTGTACCTACGATGCGTGAAGTTCTTGAGTAGGCAGAGTCCAAATTTGCATGTAAGTGAGATGCTTTGCATTTTGTGCAGACTGTGCATTGAGGCCGTGATGTTAGAGTGTGCTGCGGACCTCCTGAAATAAAGTAAACAGTGTTACGGATGAAGACGGATAGATCAATGAAAGAGAGAGAATCTGTATTAAGGGCAGATGCACGCATAGTTTGTGAGGCTGCAAGGATAATCTTATGCTGCAAACCTTTGGAAATATGATGATGATAGTGTAAAATCCAAAGACTGAGATGTATTGATGCCAGTGTCTGTCGAGTACCTTGCCATCCCGAAGATGCTATATTTGGTGAGACTTTTGAGTGATGCATCATGTTATTGAGGGCTTCTGGTTAAATTTATTATGCAAGATTCGGAGCATTAACGCCCTCCTACGGAGCAGAAAACCATCCGTAAAGTTTCAGTTTCCGCCTCTGTCTGTCCCTGCCTTGCCATACATCACCACCAACCACTGGCTTCACTTATATAACATCACCAGAGAGTTGCAAAAATAACACAGTCTAATCAATAAAACTCAATAATGGAGTAACACACTGTGCTGCTTCCTTTCAATAGAATTGGGCACCAAACGTGGAATCAGCAGTACAAACTCTGGGTGCCCAGGTGATCAAGGCCAGTGACTCCCCTTTTTTTTGCTATACAGTAATTGTCCCTTCTATTAATCTATTGGGCACGTTCATGAAAGGAGGGGTCCCTGAGTGTGATCCGAGCCCTCCAGCAGGTCCGAGGATAGAGGCTTACCTTCAACTTGTAGTGTTTCCTGGATGGTGGTGGGCATCACCAACAGTGAAGAAGGACTCCTCTCCTCGCAGGGCTGTCAACTCTAGGATCAATATATCTGTCTCGGCAACGGATCTATATTTACAAAAATAGGTCTGGTTAGAGATGAACAGAGGCTAGTGAGATACCACAGTGGCTGCATCGGCCATAATGCTGCAACGGTTTATTAATATAAGCAATAGGGCAGGAACAAACAGGCAGTCCCTCTCAATCATCTGTAACAGTCCTCCACGTTATTAGAGGTGCATTTTCTTGAAACTGCCTAAGGCTGCGGTTGATTAACCGACTGGTAATGATAGTTCTCCGGTAACAAAAAGAACAGAGTACAATTCTTTGGAAAACTTACGATTGTCTCCCGATGACAACTAAGAGAGTGGTGGTCCGCACACAGATGTGAGGAGGACCACCGGTAACGAGGAACAGACAAGACACACTAGCAGCCTTTATGAATTGCTGAATAATGGGATTATTATGTCTTTTCAGCATTGAACATGCTTGACTAAAGCCCCATTTACATGCAAGCAATTATCACTCAAAATTTGCTCAAACTGTTCTTTTAAGTGATATTCGTTGCGTGTAAATGCTATCCTTGTTTACTTTTCAGACAAACGATGATTTTTAGTTGAGCTTAAGGCCTCGTTCACACGTGCTACAAAATCTTGCTTCAAAATCATTGCTACAAAACGCACGTATGTGAAGCCCATGGTTTCCAATGGGTTCTTTCAGACTACAAAACATAGCAATGATTTTGTAGCGAGATTTTGTAGTCCCTGTGAACAAGGCCTAAAATCCATAGTTTGAATGGAGAGCTGATAGCAGAGACCGCACGCTGTGTTTCTCCACAGGAGCGCTGATAACATTGTATTCAGCTCCAGTCAAGCGGCAGAACAAAAGAGCTGCATGCAGATAACAGACCACCTGCTGTTCTCCGCATACAGTGCATGGAGGCTTATTTAGATGCAAATGAAGCTAATAAAGCTGCTAATGGGCATTAGAGTCCATTAGCAGCTTATGCAAAATGATAGCTGAAACTGTCAATTATCCTATCTTTTGTATGAATTTTGAGCGATCATCTTTGGGTGTAAATGGGGCGTGAGGGCCTCTCTTTGTCCATTACCCAGGGCCTCCCACTTTCCAAATGGTAGCGGAAGTCTCTACATAACAGGCACTGTTACAGGCTCCTCTTGCTACTCTTAGGTGACAAATGATGCTGAGCGCATGTTTCCTTATATGAGTGTGCCCATGTGGCCTATGTGATCCTCCTTCTAACAATAAAGCAATTCAAGCTATTGGCCACTGAGAGTCAGTTTGTGTCCATCTTACACTTTACAAACAAATTAAAAAAGAACATTAAACAACAATACAGAAAATACACCAGATGCACTGCCTCACAATCTCCTTTACATTTGCATGAACAGGTAGTGGTACAGAAGGGAGCTGCACTACTACAGGAGCCATGTTTTAATGGGTGCTTCCAATGTTGCTGGCGTTCTTGTCTCCCACAAGATGTTTATATCTGACCGTGGGAGATGTAGTCAGCAGATCATGCGGTATCGTTACTGAGAAAACCCTATAGTGCCCAAAGTCTCTCTTGCAAAGCTGTTATGCAGGAGATGATTTGGGCGATGTATAGTGTGGTTTCTTCTACAACAAACCTGTCCCAGGTCAGGAGGTGGAGCATTACCTGCATTTGTTCTTCTCTGATGTCCCTACAATCCACTGATATTGGACCCTATTTTTGGCCGTCCAAGTTAGCTGCAGTAATTTTCTACCTGTTGATCATGCGAGAAGCTCTGGCCAATCAGAGAGCAGGCATAGTGCATTGGTAATCTAACACAACCATAGCTTGGCTGTCTCCCCATGCTGCTGACAGTGCAAGTTGAGGTGAAATCCCATGCTTGTGCTGTGCGGCCCTCTACTCCAGTCAGACATGGACATGTCCACTGAAGTTGAAGTCTTCACCTCCGGCAGAGAGCTGCACAGTGCAAGCGTGGGATTTTACCGCGACTTGCTCTAATGTTGGCGGCAAGGAGAGGCAACAATCTGTGGAGAAGGCATGAATAAAAACAGGATGCCGCGACTTGGGGCTCTAGCAGCTCACCACTGTGATTCGAAGTGAGTCAATTAGCATGCAAGGTGTCAGAATATAAATGTAAGGTTTTGCTATGAGAAACATGCTTCTCTTTTTTACAGATGTATATCCAGGGTGTGTTACATGTGCCTTTGGTGGCAGCTTATGATTAGAAATTCTGATGACCAAATCCCTTTAATATCCTGTAGATCCTCCTTTAGCAGCAATCATTTCCAGACAAATCGAGTTTCCTTCTATGACAGTATCACCAACTGGGTTGATCAGGGAAGTGCTGTTTTTAAAGTATATCTTGACTTTCGTAAAGCATTTGACAAAGTATCTATATACCATACTTATTGAAAAAATGACCAAATATGGGACTGACAAAGCAACAGTTAGGTGGATTCACAACTGGTTGAGTGATTATACTCAAAGAGTGGTCATAAATGGCTGTGGAAGAATGTATCAAATGGGGTACCTCAAGGCTCTGTGCTAGGCCCAGTGTTGTTCAACATTTTTATAAATGATCTGGAGGAGGGAATTGAGGGAAAACTGATCAAGTTTGCCGACGACATAAAGCTAGGAAGGACAGCTAACACTAAGGAAGAGAGAGAGAGTATTCAAAAAGATCTAGAAGCACTTGAACAGTGGGCGGCAACTAACAGAATGGTATTTAACAAGGAGAAATGCAAAGTCCTTCATCAGGGAAAGAAAAATGAAAAAAGCACATGCAAAATGGGAGGAATTGGGCTAAGCAGCAGCATATGTGAAAAAGACTTGGGCATACGAATAGTTCACAGACTGAACATGAGTCAACAATCTGATGCAGCAGCCAAAAAGGCAAACACGATTCTGGGATGTATTAAGAGAAGCAGAGAGTCTAGATCATGTGAGGTAATTATCCCCCTCTACTCTTCCTTAGTAAGACCTCATCTAGAATACTGTGTCCAGTTCTTGGCACCCCACTTTAAAAAAGACAGACAAACTGGAGCACATCAGAGAAGAGTTACCAAGATGGTGAGCTATCTGCAAATCATGTCCTATGAGGAACGATTAAAGCATCTGGGAATGTTTACCTTGCCAAAAAGAAGGCTGAGAGGAGACTTAATAGCTGTCTATAAATATCTGAAGGGCTGTCACAGTGCAGAGGGATCAGCCCTATTCTCATTTTCACAAGGAAAGACTAGAAGCAATGGGAAGAAACTGAAAGGGAGGAGACACAGATTAGATATTAGAAAAAACTTTCTAACAGTAAGGGTGATCAACGAATGAAACAGGTTACCATGGGAGTTGGTGAGTTCTCATTCAATGGAAGTGTTCAAACAAAGGCTGGACAAATCTCTGTCTGGGATGATTTAGTGAATCCTGCACTGAGCAGGGGGTTGGACCAGATGACCCTGGAGGTTCCTTCCAAGTCTACCATTTTATGATCTCCACCAAATGATTCCTGTAGCTGCAAATTCATTTTGCATAACACTGAGGTGGAATATTGGACCATTCCTCTCTACAAATGTGTTTGGGTTTATCAATATTTCTGGGGTGCCTTTCATTCAAAGGTCTCTTCAGGTCATCTCCATAGGGTTAAGGTCAGGACTCTTTTGGACCTTTTTTGCAAATGTAGGGCAGGTGAATCTTTGCCTGGATGAAAATAACATCACCTGCATCTTTCATAGTCTACCATATCATACATTTGCGGTCAGTAGGGCTTCAAATTGGTCAGCTGTACTGAGCTCTTCAAAAAAATAATACAGAAACGTGTTGTCAATAGAAGAGGAAAGCAGACATCATGATTACAGAGGGGCTATTTCCCAGAAGGGAGATGAATTAAATTTGGCAAGTTAGTCATTCAATGAATCGCTTTGCCCATTATGACAAATACACGGATTTGGCGCCGGTTACAAGGAAAACCTTCACTATTCACGCTATACTATTACATTTACAAAAAGAAATAAAGAGTGTAACAAGTATCACGTCTCCTCCTATCCACACTAACATCTTCTAATAATTCCTGGTGATACTGTCATTGCTCAATATGTTTAATATTGATTGTGCGGTACACACAGTCAGCCAGTATTGTGTATTGTATGTGCGCACAATCTCTCCGCTCAGCTCTGTATCACAGACTTTATTCTACCATTTGCGAAATTAAAATTCAGCCCGCGCTGTTGTATGCGGCATTGTTTTCTGTCTGAATCTCTTCTTCTTGGCTGCTGCTGTAGACTAAAGAATCAGACCCCATTTAGCCGGATATACCCTGATAGCTACATCTCCCAGGTACAGCCATTAATATCATTCATGAGGCTATTTTTCAGGAAACAAAGTTGATTTTCTGGTGGAATGTGTTAAAAAAAATACAGTTTTTATTGGCTGCTTTCTAGATGTCATGTTATTGTACACTAAATACAATGATGATTCCTCCGTGCTGACACAGAGAATGAATAAACCTCAGCTATTGACTTTAGAGATAGAAAGAAATGCTTCCTTACTGGAGTCTGATTCCATGAGAGGTTATGCAATTTATTCTGCCTACCTATTATATTTGCAATGCTTTAACCACTGGTGTAACTATCACCGTCAACGTGTGTGCAGCTAGTATGGGAAAGGAGCCAAAAGGGGATTTTCTGCTTCCTTGTGGGATTTAAGTCCATTTTACCCCCCCTGCTCAGAAGTCACATATGTGTGCCCTAAGGCACTATAGGCAATGGCGTATATAACCACCTTAAAATGGAGTGCACTAATTATTCCCATGATTCAAAATTACTAAATTGTGATCCCCCAGAGAAACTGGCACACCAGTGACGGATTTCATGGAGTCAAGTGGGGTCTTCTACAATGAACAGCTTAGACTCACTTTCTTAACATGTGGATAGCAAAGTAACGGCCATATGCTTCTTGCAGAAGCCCCCTACTATCTATGTTGACACCTGGTCAAGATCAAAGTGATGCAAATAGAAAAAAAAGCGATCCATAGTGTAGAACAGGAAGGATCAAGGGATAACAATGCTAATCCAATAGGAAAAATGGTACCTGGGACAGCTGTGCAACAACACACCACATATAGAAGCCTTCCGGTAAAGCAGCAGCTTCCCATCTGGAATGGCAAAGCCTCCGTACGTAGATCAGTAAATGGATAGACTATAGATAGAACAGGACTGGACAGGAGAAGGACCCATGTGTCCAGAAGGATCTTTATTGAGGCAACGCATTTCAGTGCTGTACTGGTATATTAAAGGGGTTGTCCCAAGGCAGCAAGTGGGTCTATACACTTCTGTATGGCCATAATAATGCACTTTGTAATGTACATTGTGCATTAATTATGAGCCATACAGAAGTTATAAAAAGTTTTATACTTACCTGCTCCGTTGCTGGCGTCCTCGTCTCCATGGTGCCGACTAATTTTCGCCCTCCGATGGCCAAATTAGCCACGCTTGCGCAGTCCGGGTCTTCTCCTCTTCTCTATGGGGCTCCGTGTGGCTCCGTGTAGCTCCGCCCCGTCACGTGCCGATTCCAGCCAATCAGGAGGCTGGAATCGGCAATGGACCGCACAGAAGCCCTGCGGTCCATGAAGACAGAGGATCCCGGCGGCCATCTTCAGCAGGTGAGTATGAAGACGCCGGACCGCCGGGATTCAGGTAAGCGCTGTGCGGGTGGTTTTTTTAACCCCTGCATCGGGGTTGTCTCGCGCCGAACGGGGGGGGGGGGTTTAAAAAAAAAAAAACCCCGTTTCGGCGCGGGACAACCCCTTTAATGGCCATTGTTTGATACTACTTTATTAGGAATGTGGATGACTAGCATATTGACACTATATAGTGTTTTGGTAATGGCGTTGTATGGAAATATCTATTGACACTGTTCAGATTTATTATACTGCCATTTCATAGACCAATATGAATCACATTTAGTTTTCAGCACTGTCTGACCTCTAAAGACATTATTATTTAAGGCTGTATAGCTCCGATGTTAAAAGACGTCCGTCGGGGTTCTCTTACTGTATATTACCAGCCTCTCTGCTGTCGGAGCCTATCCAGCGTGTCACTTCATGCAGTACTGGCTTTAGCCAGCATATAGCGCCATTGTATTACAGCAGAAAAAGAGTAAGCCCCCTAGGAAAACCAGAATACAAATTGGATTGGAAAAGGTTAATACATTATAGCACCATAGAAAAAGTTAAGCCACAGCTAGCTAAGCTAGAAAGTTAAGCCAGTTCCTCATGGGCGGGTCATGCAAAACACATTACTCAGCAGGTTGCCACAATGAGCAGAAGAAAGAGCAGCTCTTAAGAGAATAAAAAATCCATCCACCCTAAAGCATGATCCAGAATTTTAAAAAAATGCAATCCCTTTTTAGAAGATCCATCTGATGAAGTTTCAGTAGTCGAAAGCTGTTCCATAATTTACAAAGTCAGATTAGTGCAAAGGTTTTTAACCACGATGCCTTGTATCACAGCTCCTATACATTTTATTTGGGTTTCTCAGCTTGCATAATACAGGTGTAGATGATACTAATGCATGGTATTAGATGTATTAACTGGTAGGCAGTGGATATGCCGAGAGTCTTATCTTCATATGTTTGTTTAAAATGGAAGTAAATTATTCAAAAAACAAACCGTGGCGAGATCCGTCTGCATATTTTGATTATTAAATTTTCATCTTATTGGATTCTACAATACAACAGACTGAGAATTCCAACTTTATGAATTGTGGGGGTTTCTGAAAAACAGCTTTGTACTTGGCGGAGACGGCAACAGTTTTCCTATCAAATAAGTATTTCTATTGTATAAAAAATACATGATTTAAAGATTAAGCAAAAAAAAAAACCCAAATTTGCCGTCTCTCTGGTGTCAAATGCGTCCATTCTGTCATCTAGAGAATACATTTATCTCCAGCCAATCATGCACAAAGGGACGTTTAAAAATCATAATTTCTGGTACTGAATGCCTTGAGATGCTGAGATAAAGCGAGTGTTTTTCTTCTCTTAGATCTCATTGTGTGCTTAACCTTTCGGGCTGCAATCTAACTAATGAAAACGGGGAATTTCTTCGCAAACTAGCCCCATGCTGTATAAACAGCAGTTAATGTTTTCACACCATAACAATCTCAATGGGAAGAACGCTTGGGAAACAATAGAGCGAACTAAAAAAATACTTTTGCTACCAGCCTTCTGAATGTATTAGAAAAGCTACAGTAAATATATGATGTACTGATGATCACAATTTGATCTGCTTTCATTTTGATGATATAGATATAGGCATTAAATTGAGGAGTAGAAAGAAGAAGAACATTTCCCATACTTGTCATTTGGGGTCTCGAAATGATTTGAGGCTTGTCCAAAGTTACATAAAAAGGCATTCTATGGGCATAATAGGGCAGGGCTTTTTGGGAATTCAATATTGGGAGGTATAGCGCAAGTCAAAAGCTGAATCATACATACAAATTCTCTTATTAGGAAAGAAAGACTTGGAACTTGTTATGGCTTCCATTGACATCTCTTTGTTACCCTTGACTGGGTTCATCCCTTAAGACATGTTCACATCACTGTTGGAGACTTTGTTGTGGAATTCCATTAACGCTTTGCAATCCAATTTTGAATTCAGGGTTTCCTAGGCGGCTTTTTCTTTCTGCCATTATACAATGGCACCATCTGCTGGCTTGAGCCAGTACTGCGCTATGGGACATGCTGGAGAGATGGCCCGATAACAGAGCGACCGACAATATACAATAAGAATACCCTGATGGACGTCTTCCGACATCGGAGCTGTACAGCCTTTAATCAAAATGTCTTCAGACGTCAGACAGTGGATTGGAAAGGGTTAACATCTAGGATGAAATATGACAGTATGCTGTTCTATTTCATCCAGGATTATGCCAGACACTATTATAAGCAATGGGGTCCATTCGGCACCTTTTGATTTTGTCTTAAGACAAATCCATTTGGCCAGGGCGATTCATATTCCTGCTTCCATAATGGAGCATGAAAATAGAAACCCCAATGGTGTTGTGAATGAACCTTTAAAGAGGTTTTTCCACCAAAGAAAGCAATTGCATAGTTTTAGACAATGGCATCATCTTTTAATTTCACCAGCATTGCAAGGAACAGTATTGCAGCCCCATTTATCCAAAAGTGACCAATGATCAGAAACTGAAGACATGACCTTGCGATATGCCATCACTTTCTCCAATAAGAAAACCCCTTTCATGGTTGACAAGTGAATAGGGTAGAGCTGTAATACTAGGCACAAACACTACAGAATGTATGGCATTGTGCCTAGTATACAGTACAATAAAGACCCTGTAACGCTCGTGTGAACATTGCAGCCACTTAAAACAGATGATCGGCGTGGGTACCAGAAGTCAAACTGGACCGACCTGATATTGATAACCTATCCCTATGATAGTTCATCAGCATTTAAGTCCAGAATAACCCCTTTAATATTGTACAAAGTATGTATGGAGCTCTACACAGAGACTCATGTAGATGAAGAATGGAGACAACTATTAATGAGATTCTGCTTCTCCATAGTATTCCCAGAAGCTAGCACTATGTAAACCTCTTTGATCCCATTCAATTCCTTGCAAGACATGATCAGCAAAAAATCCCCACCCATCAGATCAGGCTACGAAAAAGGGAAGCAGGAATGAAAAGAAGAACCAATATTGCAGGCTATTTTATTTCAAAGGCTAAGGCACTTCCATTATGCAAATCAGCCTCATAAGAAGTTTAAACGTCTGGAAACCTCATATTCCTTTATTTCATTAACATAAATACAAGACAGAGTTAATAAGACAGAATGAAGCAATTCCATCTGTTAGAAAAGCTAGCAATGTCATTTAACAAGATGGGTGATTACGTACAGTGAGCTTTAGGACGGTTGAATAGGAAGACCATGTGGTGATTCCATGGTACACGCTACTGCACTTACCGATCAACTATACACATTATAAGGGTTTATAGGAGTCTAGTCTCAACCATTATGGAATGAGTAGACTTATTCAAGGAAGTTATGGCCGCCTTTTCAAAAAATCTCCTTTTTGTTTTCAATTGACAGTCAAACTAGCAGGGAATATTACTCTCAATTGGTGATGAGCGAATTTTTCGAAAATTCAGTTCGGCTGGTTTGTGGAAAGTTTTGGCAAAAAGTTTGGTTCAATTCAAATTATTTTAAACTGAACTGGAACTTCACCAATACCTCTAAAGAAGAAGGTGGGAGGAGGAGGGGTTCAGCCAAGATGAATCGCCCGAGGTTCAGGTTCTCGCCAAACCAAACTTTTAGCCAAGTTCAACGCAAAACAGGATTTGACTGTTTCCTTTCACTCAACACTACTCTCAAGGCAAGTCGATACTGTCTATTTCTTAAGTTGGCCACACACATTATATTAATCTCAGTTAAGTCCATTTGATGGCAGATGTTGGGGAAGAGAAGGAACGGACAGTTGGATTTCAATATCCCTGATCAATGTGTTTTGGGAGAGACAAGCCACCACCACAGGAGATTGGCAGCAGCTTACTCCCTCTCCCCATCCAGAGCACATGCACTCTTGGGTCAGAAGGGATTGTAAAACTGTATTTGTCCTAAAACATACAGTTCTCACATGGTTATGATTTTTTTTCTAGAATCTGACCACTATTGACCATTGACTGAGTCTGATATTGCAGCTCATGCCCATTCACTGCAACATGGAGTGTTGGACAGGAGTAGAGAAAAAGGAAGACCTTTTTAAACTGCATTAAGTCGGTAAAATACTATATATTTACGGCATGTAGATGACGTGGGATCAGGAGTTGAGCCTGCATCATCCACAGTGGGAGCTGGCTGTGACTGACAGCTGGCAACCTGCTGCAAAGTCGAGGATAGGTGAGAACTAGAGATGAGTGAACGCGCTCGTTTAGGACAATTACTCGATCAAGCATCGCTTTTTTCGAGTAACTGCCTACTCGGGCAAAAAGATTTGGGGGGCGCCAGGGGGCAGGGGCCGGCGGGGTGGAACAGGGGGGAACAGGGGGAGCTCTCTCTCTCTCTTTCCCCCACACTTCCCCCGCAACCCCTCGCTCACCCCTGGCACCCCCCGAATCTTTTTGCCCGATTAGGCAGTTACTCGAAAAAAGCGATGCTCGATCGGGTAATTGCTCTAAACGAGCACGTTCGCTCATCTCTAGTAAGAACACTAATCCTCACTGTTAAGCCCTTACATGCTGCAATCAATGTTGATCATGGTATGTAGGGAGTTGTAGGGATGCAAATAATAGTACTTATATTTCAGATTTTGTCTTGCAGAATCAGAAGAAATACAGTAAACATACTGATATGCGTATTGGGATTAAGCGCTAAATAACAGAACCTTACTTTTTTCCTTAGCTCTGAAGCTGGAGAACGCTGCAACCAGAGCAACAGTTTGCTGCAAAGAATTAAGAAATTGGATTCTGGTACTCAAATTGTAAGTATTCAATATTATATATTGCATAATACTTGCATACTCTGGGTTCAAATATTGAGGCAGCAGTACTGCAGGTGGCTGCACATCTACCACATCTCAAACTACCTTACCTAAAAACTAGTACATTAACCATGGGGTCATACAAGCACTTTCGCTGTTCCTAGATGTCCAAGATGCAGTTCCTAGGTGTTCCTAGTACTGTTTCTATGAGAAACTGAAATCATAGTACCGCATGTAAGACAAAAAAGCAAAAAACTTTAATTCTTGGCTGGTGGTGGCACTTTGTAATACTAACCATTAAGATATCTGTACAGTGGAGTATGGCTACTGGGGGCTTAAAGGGATTTTCCAGGTTAAAAGTAATGATGACTCGCTCAGCTAATGAGCGCAGTGGACCAGGTTGGTATTGCAGCTCTCTAATGGGGCCACTGCACTATGAAATGTGTTCTGAACAGGGGCGTAACTATAGAGGGTGCAGGGGATGCGGTTGCACCCGGGCCCAGGAGCCTTAGGGGGCCCATAAGGCCTCTCTTCTCCATATAGGGAGCCCAGTACTATGAATAAAGTATTGTAGTTGGGGTTTCTGTTACAGGTTTTCCATTGGGGCCCAGAAGCTTCAAGTTATGTCTCTGTGCAGCATGGTTTGGGTATGGGTACGGGTACAGATACAGATAGAGGGGGGGGCCCAGCTCACGTTTTGCATCAGGGCCCCTAAGCCTTTAGTAACGCCCCTGGTTCTGAATATTCCAGGTTTCCATAATAGCTTTTCACAAGCTGATCTACTATTGATAACCAATTCTAAGGATCGGTCATCGGTAATTTTGGCATGGAAAACCGCTTTCAGAAGTATTCATAGTGCCCCATTTTGCCATGATTGCTTAAAACAAGACACTTTGCATGTTCTAAGTTTCATCTTGGTTTCTATTTGATCTGTATTTAATTTTCTTAGGACAATTTAGTTCCCTCCTTCGACATCCATCCTCATCACAAATTGCCTCTTATCTCCAAGTGGAAATAGGCCAAGGGCGGCGATGCTCTATTCATTTCAATGGCTTGACATAAATAGTTTGGCTATTTGTCTGCCCCATTGCGAGGGATGGAGCAGATGCTGGGCATGTGTGACCATTTCCCCCTACACTACAGAAATAATAGAATGGATGTTGAAATGTGAAATAGAGCAGCACGAGTCCCCAATCGTTGGGATGGGTGGGGGTCCCATGGTCAGACCCCCACCGATCTTTTCACCCATCCACTGGATGGATAGAAACTGAAAAAAATGACCCATCACCAAAATACCCGTTTAACTGCTTATTATTGACCCAGTTACTAGGCAAAAATATTCAAAGAGACCTCATTATTCTCTGGAGGACTATTGGTATTGACTAGTTACATCAGGAAACTGAGTTTCCCTGTAAACCAACTACATATTTACTTTTATATACTGGTCTAGTCTGGTTGCTTCCATGCATTTCCTACAGTCCCGCGGCTGTACGCTGTTGATAGTTGTTTATCATTAGTAGGATGAATAGAGACATTACTTGTAATTTTCAGCCATTTCCAACTTTTTTTCTGTCGGTGTTAAGCAATGAAAGGTCAGCAGCATCAATCAGGTCTTATCAGCACAACTACATCCAGACTATTCCACACACAAGTAGAAAGAAATATCTGCCCCAAAGACGAGCTTTCAGTCTGAGTTTGTTTTAAAATGGATTAACCATGTTTACAGAGATTTCTCCGGCAAACACATCAAATGGAAGTAATTTAGCAGCGGTGACATCTCCGAGGGGAACAGAGGGGCAGGTGGCTGAGCCAATATTAATACTGTTGCTCTTGTCCAAATGAGATATGAATTTTAAGTCTTCGATTTGTGGGTTCAGTCCTAGCATTAATTATCCTAAAATACTAGACTTGTATACCAAGTGATTACATAAACTACAATAGTTTTGTAGTATGTTATTTCCAAATGCAAAGCTTAAAGGGGTTGCCTAGACTCATTTCAACTGATGACCTATCATATGGATAGGTCATCAATAGTTGATGGACGGGGTCCACCGCTCAGGATCCCCGTCCATCAACTGATTGTCCGGCCTACTGTCCAATGCAGTGGGCCTGACTTTGTCATCAGCGGTTAGGGGAGGGGACACGTCCAAGCAGGATGCGCTGGATCTGTAACCTGAAATCCTCATGCAACTGCACACCAAACAGTGGTAACCAGTAAAGACAACCACAACAAAGAAAACACGGTCCCTAAAGAATCTTACCCAGGGAAGAGACCTGCCTATACATTGATAACCCACCCTGACAAGGACGAACCTGACCATGTACCTAGGCCACTGGTTTCCCCTACATGGGATAGGCAAAGAACACAGAAAACAAGACGAAAATAATAACAAGCACAGTACTTAGCTTTGAGATAATCCAGGCAAACCAGAGATCCAGCTCTAAGCTCTGACTTCTATCACAGTCAGAGGAAGACTGAAATTAAACAGCACTGAAGCTAAACACCAGGCCAGCCTAAACAGTCCCAACAAATTACCCACAGGTGAGGCCAAGTATGTCTCACCTAATACCACTCCCATCAGAGCCAGAAAATAGAGAAACACATACAAAACCTGTATCAGATTATTTAGAAAGGATGTGATCCCAGAACTGCTGCAACGGGAGGAAGTTTGGGAACTCAATTTACTCCCAATGAAATCAATGGAAAAGCTGCATTTTCTACGCAGGACTGGATGCCAATAACAGGAGCAGGAAGGGCAGTAGCAGTGCAACTCTCCCATTTGATTTCAGTGGGAGTGAAGCCAGTGCCTGCACCTCTTCCCTTGTCTACTGATGACTACACTGGACAACAGGCCAGACGATCAGCTGATGGACAGGGACCTGAGTGGCAGACTCCCATCCATAAACTACTAATGACCTATCCAGAGGATAAGTTGTCAGTTGAAACGAGACCAGACACCCCCATTTAAGTTGTGAATGCATTCCAATAACTACCCAGGGATTTTCAGAGGTGCAACTTGAAGTTTGGGCCCCAATACAAAATAGGTGACAGGATCCCCACCTACCATGTGCCATTTATATAGCACAGGGACCTTTTGTGTCTCCTCAAGCACTAAGACCCAGTATATCCCTACAAGATTTTTGTATCTGTCCTCCATTCACCAGTCAATCATTCTTCAATGAACTGCAGTAATAGGCTGTATTATAATTGGATTTCAATACTATTGAAAGAAAATGGCAGATGCATCAAATAATATCATTAAAGAGGTTTGAAAATCTTTGCATTTAACCTCAAAGGGGTTGTCCGATTGCTAGATGACTTTTTAAGTACAAATATATTAAAATAACAAAAGCAGGAGTACTTACTCGTCCTTTCCTCTGGCGATCCAGCATGGTAGCCCTGCGGTCCTTTCAGTCTTTGTTGTGGAACAGCTACGACAAAGACCGATAGGACCACGGGGCTGCAGTGCTGGATCACTGGGTTAGTGAACAGGTAAGAACCCCAGGCTTTTGTTATCTTACACATTTGCACATATAATTAAAAACTCGTCAGCAAATAGACAACCCTTTTAAAATGTAGTAATGGAATAATTCCTCCACAACGCCACCTTTGGAAATGAGTAATGGAACAATGTCTCCATAGTGCCACCTATTGGAAAGTAGCTATCATTTGAGTCAATATTTGACTTTTTAAAATGCCTTGCAATATGACTAGGGTTATAATTAAAACTATTCCTAATTATGTTGCAAAATCTTCTAAAAGGTCATATATTGACACATAGGATAGGTATCTCCAATAGGTGGCACTGTAGAGACATTGTTCTATTACTCATTTGCATAGTTTTTTTCCCCAGGGGGCCCTGCATGTCTTATATTACTCCCTACATCCTTGTGGTACTCTCCACAAAGAGAAACACTACCTCCTTCCAGACTCACCTAAAAGGGGTTGTCTAGCGATAGAGTAAAATGTCTGCTGTCAGTGCAGGTTGTGGAAAATAAGGAGAATTCATGTGCAAACTGGAGGGGTAAGGGGCAGAGCTCAACACTACACAGCTCTGAACGATGTGGCATTAGGCTTTGCCCCAGGCTGCACATGAATTCTTCTGTCAGACTAGTATTAGGCTCCACCCACAATGCCACCCAAGTCTGCACTTGAATTTTCTTGACCTACGACAAGTATTCACTGCCTACGCTGACAGCAGCCATTATATACCATTTCTGAACAACCCCTTCAAAATATAAAAGTAGCAAACATTGCAGTGTACTTACATTTCTAATTCCTCAACACTATTTCATGCATTTCCAATCTTTCTGTTGTTCCTCTCCCCTTCCTGACATGACAGGTGTCAGGTGACTCCCATAGACATCTACTGACCACAGGTGATGGTTATTCCACAGTCATATACAATATGTGGTCAAGCACTGGCCAGTCACTATAAGGAATATCGGTTTGCAGAGATGCTTGGCTCAAACAGGGTGATTAGGTGCACTTGGCAGGTTAGACAAATTGCACCCACCTCCCCTCGCAAAACCTAGAATCAATTAAAAACCACCTTACAATCTAATGAAAGAAATGTAAACACATTTTAAATGTAACAGATCCCAGCAGAGTAAATATTTAATCTGGTGAATCACTTATGTTTCTTCTCCATTTCGCCAGACCACCGTGGCAATTTCTCCCAAAGACTGTATCGTTTGCTGCTGAAACATCTTTGACCTGGGACATAGCTATAGTGGGTGCAGAAGTAGCAGTCATACCTGGGCCTGAAGCCTGATGAGGCCCAAAGGACCCTTTGTCACAAAAGAAGACACCAGTATTATAAATAATATGTTAGCTGGGGGTCATGTTGTACATTTTTTATTGCCTGCAAGATATGACCCCATAATTAAAAGAGACTGCCAGATCTGAACCCTGTGCGGCACTGCAGCACATCCTAGTGCCAATGAATACTAACATGTCCTAACATGGTCAGCATTGGAACTGCAGTGCCAGTGCCCAAAGCAGAGGAGTACCAGATGGGAGCAAGGAGTAGTGAGCAATGCACAACATGATGTCCACTCCCAAGGACACGTTCTCATTGTATAGAAAGTTAAGTGTTAGAAACATAGACACATAGCAAGATAGTATGTAAGGCTGAAAAAAGATATATATCAATCTAGTTCAGCCTATTACCGCAAACACACAGAATGTTAATCTAGAAAATAAAAATTTTACCAATAAAATTGCACCCCTCATCTATGGAGAGATGGCAGTCTAGACAGTCGCCTACTCCTCGTCCCCGCCATGGTGACAAAATGCTCTAGAATAGTGACAGGGACTGGAACAGAAACATCTTTTATTATATGCATTTCAAAAGTATACTGCTTATGAAAAAAATAAGCGTTTGATCATTTCATTGTGTCTTTTAACTACATTGTTCTCTTCCTCACAATATGTTGTTGAACCTTCCTAGTTTTATTATTCCATCATCATCATATTACTACAATACCATCAGATCATTGTTAGCAGATCTAATTGACAATGTAATGCTATGGAACTTACGGAAAATAAAGAAAGACGCACTATCAACGTATAGTATATTCACGCCTTCCAATCCAATTTCCCGGCCACCCACACACTCCCCAGCTTTTATTTATTTTAAGTTGGATTAACGCCTGATTATTTTATTAGCAATTTTTTGAAAATTAAACTTGAGTTATTATGTATATTACATATGTATGTATACTATGAGCCTTTAGCTACGCCCTGTATATATATATATATATATATATATTGATTTAATATAGTAGTTAATGTGGAGGAAGAGGTCATCTGTGTAATATATTAGTATATGAGGAGGAGTCTGTGTAATATCATACTGCATGAGGAGGAGGTCGTCTGTGTAATATATTGGTATATTAGGAAGAGGTCATCTGTGTGATATTAGTGTTTGAGGAGGAGGAAGTTGTCTGTGTAAGATATTATTATCTGAGGAGCAGGAGGTCTGTGTAATACTGGCGTAATTAAAAATCAAAAACTCACCAACTTCACCTGTAATTTTTGTTGCCAACAGCAACCAATCACAGCTCAGCTTTCACTTGTTAAACTGCTGAGGTAAAACGAAAGCTGCGCTGAGATTGGTTGCTATGGGCAACACAGATTTCCTTTTGGACAGCTTTCATAAGAGTGGGTGCTGGGCTCATTTCTGTGTGGTACATAGTGGCTCAGTGCTGGTGGGAAGCTGTATGGTAGTTGGAGCAGAGGAGGAGGTTGTCTTCGTAACAAGTTATTATCTGAGGAGCAGGAGGTCTGTGTAATATATTAGTATTTGAGGAGGAGGAGGTCATCTGTGTTAAGCCTGTGCAATAAAAAGTATCTGCTCAAGTGCCATTCCGGCATTTCCTCTCTTCCCCCCCAGGGGTACTGGGGCTGTCTTATCCCCCCAAAATTTGTCCGAATGGGATGAGCTACATTTGTACCAAGTTTGGTTGAAATTGCTGTAGGCGTTCATGAGTTATGGTGGCACATACATACATACATATATATACATGATATATATATATATATTTAAAATAGTATGCAGGAGAGAGGTGCGACATTGGACCTCTGTCCTGTATCTAGATACTGTATATAAAGATGAAAGCCCTCACTGACTGACTGACTCACCACTAATTCTCTAACTTCCCGGTATCATACAAACATGAAATTTGGCATGACCATTCTTTAGGACCTAAATAGGAAAAGTAAAGGGGTCAGAACTCGATTATTCAATACCAAATGCAAAAATATTGGCGCCCTTGTGTAATGTACCAAATCTAATTTTCTAACTTCTCGATGTCGTACAAACATGAAATTTGGCAGGAAAAGTAAAAGGGTTGCAATTCATTTATTCAATGCTAATTGAAAAAGTTAGCGCACCCCTATGTAAAGTAACTTCCCAATGTCGTACAAGCGTGAAATTTGGCTCGACCATTCTATAAGTCCTAAATAGGATAAGTAAAGTCCTAAATAGGAAAACTAAAGGGATCACAACTCGATTATTAAATACTAATTGAAAAAGTAAGTGCACCCCCTCCCCCCCATTTCATGTAACTTCCTGGTGTCATATAAGCGTGAAATTTGGCACGAGCATTCTATAGGTCCTACATATGAAAAGTAACAGGTCACAACTCGATTATTCAATGCTACTTGCAAACGTAAGTGCATCCCTATGTAATGTAACTTCTCAATGTCGTGCAAGCATTCTTTAGGTCCTAAGTGAGGAGAGTGGAAGGAGTGGCACATTCTGCAGAGAGAGTTCTGTACATGCAGCCTGAGAAGAATCTAACGTTCCTCTATGTGTATACATATTTTATTCCTCATTTCCTCTAAAGTAACCACGACTTCATAACATTTTCCAAACAATACATAAATACCTGTATAAAATTAACTTGGGTGAAGCTGACTATACCAGCTAGTACTGTAATATATATGCAGAAGAGAACTCTGATGACGGACCTCTCTTCTGCATAGCCTTAGAAACGTGTCGGACTTTGCCCAACATGGGAGCTATGCAGGAAAATCTCAATGTCGGACATGGAAAGGGTTAAGAAATTTTTCTGAATTTTGCACCTAAAAGTATCATAATGATAAAATATGGAGATTTTGCTAATTAACAGTTTACTAATAAAGATTCTAGTGCAAGATCTCTGATGGCTTCATTATAGAACCGTATCCCATTATATCACTCAAAATAAAGACTCGGAGCCTTAAATGATCTTAAAGTATGGTCAATCTTCACAGAAGACACGAGGGTCAGTGGCATCTCAAGACTTGACGCTGAGACAGTTGAAAGTGTCTAATAGTAATACACTTAAATTACTGTTAACAGCACTGCTAAATCACAAGCAGGAACATTATACTTAAGGATATTCATCAATCACCATAAATCCGACTGTCAGCTGTTTTCCTGGTCAATTTATGCTGAGTTTTAATCAGTGTACTTTTCATGTTCCTGGTATTATACATATCGCTAGCTATAAGGAGGGGCGGACAGAACAGCGGATTTATGTTGATTTCTTCAAAATAAATGGAAGTTAGAGAAGATTTCGGTTTTGCAAGCCATATTGTGTACTGTGATGCCATAAGTGCGGTTTTTGTACTATCTCCAAAATTACAAGTGCGAGGTTGTGCCCATTAAGGAGAGACAACTTCAGGAGGAGGGCCTGCTAGTGGCTTTGGATGTTCACTTTTTGTAGATCCTGCTTCGGATTTCCCAGGAAAAAAATGTTCATACTTACTGAGAAGGCATCAGGCCACATCATGTCACCGAGCACATATTCTATAATGTGTGTATCACTCAAAGCCATGTACACAAGTCATAAAAATGGGATGGGGGCACCACGACCTACTGTTATGGTTAGTTAGGAGTGTTGTGGTGTCAAGCAGCATCTGAAAGCAGCTTAATTTTTATGGTTGCTGTAGGTTTCCTACCCTCCAGTCTTCTCATAGGGCATGCACACGCTCCTGCCACTTCCCTTAAAGGGCCAGTGTGCATGCCTCTAACATGTCTCTTACCAATCCCCATCCAGGTCCAGCTATATTAGGCTTCCTCCTCAGGCTGAAAACACACTGCCGTATGTGCAACTACGCTTGGCAGTAAGGAGCGTAATTACGTCTGAATGAGGGAGATTTTCTCTCCCTTGCTGGCAGTTCAAACTCCACACCAGAGTGCAGGAGTTTGAAAAAAGAGGTGGAAACATAGGGTAGGTCCTATATTTTCTCAGCTGTGGTATTCACAGCTGAGGAATACCTGCAGTGAAAACGATACCACTGAACTCCCATAGACATCAGTGGTATTGTTTTGTCCCCCTATACGGCCATGATTATCATGGCTGAATAAGACTAGAAAAACATGTCTATAAACCCTCATATGGAGGATGACTAAGTAATCTGCTTCTTATAGTCATTCTGACAAATCCCCTGTTCGTGTATTCTGGTCCTAACCTTTGTCTGTATTCCTGAAAGTTTGGGCTTCTGTGCTCCTTGACCTCAGCTCCGTATACTGGACTTCACTAGTTCTTGCTGCCTTCCCTGACCATCTTCCTAGACCTCGTTATTGCACTTGTTCCACCAGCCTTGACCATAGTCAATTCCTTAGTTACAAACTTGTTCACACCATCAGATACCATGCCTCGTCCCAGTGTTGCATCAGCAGCCACATTACTGGGACTATTTTTGCAAACAGCTTGGGGACCGCACAGCAAAGACCATATCATGCTTAGTGGAGTCAAGGTTGAAAACTGGGGTTCCCCAAGTTAAACCAGTATGTGGCAAGGTAGATCCACATTCGTCTGATATAATGTACCTTAGTGTCTTGATGTCATCCAATGTGCAAGGATTATTATCAATCGATAGAGCAATTCATTAGTAATGTTGTATATAGACAATCTTGTGGTACAAGGGTCAAAATTCAGTACTGAGTTAGTACAAGCTCGATATATACATCCCCTTGACCAACTGGTGGTTTGAGAGAGAAGCTTGGAGCATGAAGTCTAACAAGGGAAGACCTCAACCACCAGGACCCCTACCACTGAGAATTCTTCCATTATTTCCCACAATGCACTTTCCTGTTTAAGGTACTTCCTGGGATTATGAGGGACTTCAAGTCTAAATGATAAAAATTAAAAGGCAAACACAATTCTGGGATGTATTAAGAGAAGCACAGAGTCTAGATCACGTGAGGTAATTATCCCCCTCTACTCTTCCTTCATCAGACCTCATCTTGAATACTGTGTCCAGTTCTGGAGACCCCACTTTAAAAAAGATTTAGACAAACTGGAGCAAGTTCAGAGAAGAGTTACCAAGATGGTGAGCGATCTGCAAATCATGTCCTATGAAGAACGGTTAAAGGATCTGGGAATGTTTAGCTTGCAGGAAAGAAGGCTGAAAGGAGACTTAATAGCAGTCTACAAATATCTGAAGGGCTGTCACAGTGCAGAGGGATCAGCCCTATTCTCATTTGTAGAGACTAGAAGCAGTGGGATGAAACTGAAAGGGAGGAGACATAGATTAGATATTAGAAAAAAACTTTCTGACAGTGAGGGTGATCAATGAGTGGAACAGGGTTCCACGGGAGGTGATGAATTCTTTAATGGAAGTCTTCAAAACAGGGGCTGGACAAACATATGCCTGGGATGATTTAGTGATCCCTGCACTGAGCAGGGGGTTGGACCCGATGACCCTGGGGGTCCCTTCCAACTCTACCATTCTATGATTCTCAGGAACTCCCATCTGGCCCATCTACCCACCTACTATACATACATGGCATTCTCTCCTGGATTTTTGAAATTCAGATTTACTATGTGTTTCACTATTTCTCTGGAAATTGATTTTCCTCAGCAGCGAGTACTTACAGTTGCTATTTTAAAGCCGGCAACATTTAGTGACATACTGCAGGTCCAGTGTACAAAACGATTAATGAACAGCATTAACATAATATATCAGTATGAGAAAGGGAACCAGATGACAATCTCATCGTAGAATTGAGCTTTGTTTGCAGAGGATGAGCTTGTTGCAGCACTCAACAATTCAGAGCAAATTCTTACATATTATAAAAACCGTACCTGAAGTGGACAGAGATTAGGAAACTGGATAGATAACAGTAAAATTCTACAGCTAATCAAAATTGCAAATCTGTTTTGTTTTGTTGTAAGGGACTATGTAACTCTATGGATTTTTCATGAATCCAGTTGGTCAAGGGGTAAAAAAAATTACAAAAAGCGCCCATATACTTACTGATATATTGATATTTACCAGTTGGTCAAGGGGAGTGTATCTATAGAGCAAAGTAATAGCATTGAGCTGAAGTTTGACACTTCGAACCACAACATTATTTACACATAACATGATCTGTAGGATTGATTACCATTCAGAAACTGCATAGAAAACAGTAAAATTCTGGGAAAATAGTTACGTCTTGGTATCGCCATCTTTCCTCCACAAGATGGGTGGCAAGACATATGAAAGTAAATCCAGGCCACAGCCTTAATATAAAAACTTGGCCAGTGTTTTATCGCAGCAATTCAGCAGTATTATTCCCACTGTTGTAACGGGCATCACCATGCACATGCCAGAAGCAATTCCTGGCCATCTGGCTACTAACTAAGCACATTGTATGTAATTTTTAAATGGCCTAATGCCACAGCTGTACATTAGCAATGTCCATTATACCCTCAAGGATGTCAGTCTGATATGGAGGTACTGATACAGGTCTAGGCCACATTGTTTATTTCAATTTTATTCAACTTATTCGGCTACTTAGAAGCTCAGTGACAAGTTTTGGAAACAACTTTCAGCTGGTTACAGCTTTCGGTGATGCATCCAGTAACAAGTTTCCCAGGTAAACAGTGCAGAATCGCTTATATGTACTCTACTTCGAGAGTCCAGAGTCTGAACCTGATTTTAGGAGTTTCAGCAGAAGCAAATATCGACAGCACCTAAGCAGGTAGTGTCCCAGCACTTTGCAGAGTTACTCCTAAGTCTGGTTTGGTGACATACGGCAGTCCTTGGAAGGTGGCTTCTCTCTCCTGCCCAGCCAAGAAGACACAGCATTACTGATCCCGCTTTCTGTTCGGCAAAACTTTTATAGAAATCTTAAACCCACCTGTTCTTGTGGGAACTTGCAGTCCTTCACCGCCACTACTAGTCCACTTGGCAATCTGAAGATATATCAAATTAAAAGAACAGTTAAGCCACTCTCACACATGCATTTTTACCGTGATTACTGTGGCATTCAAAACGCAGTGGTAATCCCGGTATAACACTCCTTTTAATTTCAATAGGGTCTCACAGACATGCGCTCGATATCCGCGATTTTCGAGTGCTGTCTGCTCCATTTTAACGTGTTTAGTGCACCTCATCACCCATCACAATGAAGGGGTGCGCCAAATCCCACTGTTGGAGGCAGGAATCTGCATCTGAAATCGAAAGTAAAATCGTGGCAATTAGGATAATTGTATGTACTTTTTTATGAATTTCTTGTGGGTAATTACTAGGGCTATTTAGCCTGGCCTGAGATTGGTCGGAACTGTGGTTGATTTCAGTCTCTATTTGACTGGACTGGCAGTTAGAAGCCTGCTTCTGGATTGCTCAGTTACTTGCTGCATCTCAAGCTAAATACTGCGTGTGTTTTCATTTATTTAGAGTCAACTAGGGGCCAAGGCACGCTGTATAGGGACAGTGTTTTCCATAATTAGGTTCCTTTCTTGTTTTGTCTTTATTAATTTTGCATTTGTGGAGATCTGCGAATGACAGATCCAGCGAGTCCAGGTTGGACGTGACATAATCAACCGCCATACTTACTCAGTGGGATACTTTCACTTATCTAATATGAATCCCATTGAGGTTTTGTCAAACCGTCTGAGGGCGCTGGCACTTGAAGTTGCTGAAGTAAAACAGCAGCAACCAACCCTGGGGACTTCAGGTAAGAAGCCTAAACTCAAGCTTCCTGATCGTTTTTCTGGAGACAAACAGAAATCTGTGTGCTTTAGAGAATCTTTCAGGCCGTATTTCAGGTTACGCCCTGTGTCCTCTGGTGATGAGTTATAGAGGGTTGGCATCATCATTTCCAGCCTGCAAGGGGCTCTACAGGCATGGGCTTTTTTCTTGCCTCCCTCCTAAGAACCTTTGTCCTCTGGGATCATTTCTTCAACGCCCTAGGTTTAATCTATGATGACCCCAATAGGGTGTCGCTGGCAGAGGGAAAGCTCAGAGCTTTGCATCAGGGAGACTGTTCCATTAAGGATTTCTGTGCCGAGTTCTGCTGTTGGGTGACCGAGACTCAATGGAATGACCCTGCTTTGCGAAGCCAGTTCTACTGTGGTCTCACTGATAGAAGTAAAGATTTGTTGGTGCTTTATTCGGTTCCCCAATGTCTTGATGTCATTAGCCATCAGAGTAGGTAGATGGTTTAGAGAAAGGCCTAATGAGCTTTCCTCTACATCTGCTTTTTTACCTTCTGAGGGGGAGGAACCCATGCAACTGGGTTAATTGGCTGGCAAAGCTGGTAGAGATAAGAGGGGTCAGGTAAGAGGACAGTGCTTTTTCTGCAGACAGGACATTTTGTGCAGAATTGTCCTCGCCGTAGGTCTCAGCCGTAAAACTAGGTAGCCTGGAGCCTGGAGTTACTCACAAGAATTTTTTGGTGGCTGTCTTTGCGACACGATTAATTCAGCTTTGTCTTGTACTGTGAGGTTTGTGCCAGTACTAAATCACCTTGTAGTTCCCCTGCCGGGAGGTTGAGGCTTTTGGCAATACCTGTGAAACCTTGGACTCATTTGTCTATGGACTTCAATACGGATTTGCTGCTTTCAGAGGATAATATAGTTATCTGGGTTGTGGTTGATTGTTTTAGCAAGATGTGTCATTTTGTGCCTCTTCCCGGGCTTCCCAATGCTAAAACCTTGTCCAGATTGTTCATTACTCATATCGTGAGATTGCACGATTTACCAGCATATATCGTCTCCAATCGTGCAGCCCAGTTTGCTTCCAGACTCTGGCGTTTTGTTTACTCTCGGTTGGGTAACCAGAGTCTGGAGCAATACTTGCGGTGTTATGTCTTTGAGCATCAGGAGGATTGGTCAAGGTTTTTGCCTTTAGCTGAATTCGCACTTAACAATAGATCATTGGAATCTCCAGGGACGTCGCCTTTCTCTTCTAATTATGGGTTCTATTCTTGTTTTGGTCCCTTTTGTAAGGAGGTGTTGGAGGTACCAGAGGAGAATAAGTTCTCCTCTACCATCGAGGCGATGTGGGGAGATATTCAGAAGAATCTTCAAATTTCAAGTGGGTGGTAGATAATAGACGTTCTGAGGGGACTAATTTCTTGGTGGAGGACTTGGTGTGGTTGTTAACCAAGAACATAAAAATCAAACAACAGTCTCTTAACCCTTTGCAATCCAATTTTGGATTCAGGGTTTCCTAGGGGGTTTTCTCTTTCTGCCATTATACAATGACGCCATCTGCTGGCTAGAGCTAGTACTGCTGTATGGGACATGCTGGAGAGGCCCCCGACAACAGAGCAGCCAGTAATATACAGTAAGATTACCCTGCCGGACGTCTTCCGACATCGAAGCTGTACGGTCTTCAATCAAAATGTCTTCAGACGTCAGACAGTGGATTGGAAAGGGTTAAGTTAGGTCCACATTTTATCGGCCCTTTCATAATCATCGAAAAAATTAACCCTGTGTCATTTCGTTTGGAGATTCCTAGTTTGATGAGAATAACTAATGTGTTTCATAAGTCTCTGTTAAAGAAGTTTGTTGATTTAGAAAATGATTCATCTCCGACAGCCGTGGATGTGGTTGATGGGGATATTCATTTTGAGATAAGTCACATAATGGACTATTGTCTGGTTAGAACACTACAATATTTAGTGCATTGGCATGGTTATGGTCCGGATGAGAGGACATGGGTAACAGCGGCAGATGTCCATGTGGACTGGCTTGGGAAAAATTTTCGCAGATTAAATCCGAATCGACCTGGTCCTCAGGGTCCTGGGTCCCCTACTGAAAGGGGAGGTACTGTTGCGGCGCTTCTGGGATTGCTGCCTTGCTGATAAGTTTGGTACTGGTTTTCGAGATGTTTCTACATCTTCTCGCTCAGTGGTTATGGTATTAGGTGTGACGTTCTTAGTGGGTAATTACAAGGGCTATTTAGCCTGGCCTGAGACTGGGCTGAACTGCGGTTGATTTCAGTCTCTATCTGACTGGGTTGGCATCTCCTGGATTGCTCACTTACTTACTGCATCTCAAGCTAAGCATTGCATTTGTTTTCATTTATAGTTTTGGTTTTCTTGTGTTGTTTCCATTTCCCAAGTAGGGTTGACTAAGGACTAAGGCACGCGGTCAGGGCAGTCCTTATCGGGCGATCGACCTGCTTTCAGGCAGGCCCTTTCCCAGAGCTTGGTTGTATACGCACAATGTTTTCCATATTTTGGTTCCTTTCTTGTTTTGTTTTTATTTATTTTGTATTTGTTAGACATCTGCGAGTGATAGATCCAGCGCGTCCAGGTTGGACGTGACACATGGACTCAACAAGACCTTGAAGGTGTGCTGTGGTATCTGGTGCCAAGACATTAGTAGCAGATCCTTTAGTTCCTGTAAGTTGTGAGGTGTGGCTGCCATGGACTGAATTTTGAAGGAATTTGGAGAACATGTCATCACCCTGAACTTTTTGTGATGTTCCTCCAACCATTCTTGAACACTTTTTGCAGTGTGGAAGGCTCACCATTAGGGAATACTGCTGCCATAAAGAGGGGTACTGAGTCTGTACAATATTTAGGTAGGTAGTACATGTCTGTTAGGTAGTGCAAGTAACATCTACCTGAATGGCAGGCCCGTGGTTTCCCCACAGAACATTGATTGAGCATCACAACGCCTCTGCAGGATTGTCTCTTTCCCATACTGAATAATCCCGGTGCTATCATTTCCCCATCATTGCGCACACGCACCCGGTCATCCATGTAATGTAAGAGAAAAAGAAATTCATCCAACTAGTCCATCTTCATCCATTGCTCCATGGGGCAGTTCTGATGCCCATTCTAGGCTCTTACGGTGGTGGATACTGTGTGTTCTAAAAACCTTTCTATTAGTCAACAATAGCTTTTTTACATTTTGTCCTACAGTAACTCTTCTGTGAGATTAAACCAGACAGGCTAGCCTTCACTCTCCAAACACATAGATGAGCTTTGGACATCTGTAACCCTGTCATCAGTTCACTGGTTATCCTTCCTTCATCACAATTTGGCATTTGTCAGTGCCCATTTTTCTGCTTCTAACTCATCAATTTCAATTAACTGATTGTTCATTTGCTGCATAATATATCCCACCGCTGACAAGCACCATTATCACAAGATAATAGGAGATAGATAGATAGATAGACTTTTTGACAAAAAAAAATCAAGCAAGTAGAAGCAGTTGTTGTTTTGCTGCAAAACTAGGCATGCGGTTACATCTCAGACAGTTATGCAGATGATTAGAGTTGTACCGTGATTAGATGAATGGTCTTGCTACCTGAGGTCCTAAAAGTGGTTCGCCTATAAAAAGGCTCTCGGAGGCTCCTTGTATGTAGTGACCTCTTTTTCTGCTTGTGTGGAGCTTGTTGACCACTAGACACCTCTATGCCGCAATCAAAGAAATTTCACCTAGTCAACAGAGTTCGAGAGAGGGCGCAATATTAGAATGCAAGAAACAGTTATATAAATTGTAGCAGGGTAGTATCAGAATGGCCTATAGAGGGTGTTAAATAGGCAGTCTGATACCAGGAAAAGAGAGGGTTAACACCTGATGGGTGTAGCAGGAATTGGTTGCATATAAGCCAGTTCCTGCCTGAAGCATGAGGGAGAGACACAGCGCAGCAGGCCTGAGGTGCTGCAGGCTGGTGGTCAAGCAAAGGCACAAGTCTGACTGGAACGACAACCCTGGACTCATACCCAAGTCAGGGAGATGTTGGTTGAGAGAGCCAGAGAGACAGCTTAATGGAGATAGAAGGGCTGCTAGCCCAAGGTACAGTGCAGAGCAGTAAAGGCAGGAGTCAGACAGGGACGACAACCCTTGACTCACACCCAGGTGGGGTGCTTATATGGACTCGAGGTTGACAGGGACGACAACCCTAACCTCACATTCAAGTGGGGTGCTTATATGGACTTTATGATTTGCTAAAGGATGTCATATGGACTATGTTTACGTTGATGCTGTGAATAAATGCTGGTAGGCGCCAGATTATAAAAGAAAGTCCACGTCTCAACAGTGTTTCTACATGGTTGGTGCCCACTCCAGTCTGAAAGTTGACAATCCACTGGCAAGTGAACCCCGCTTGCTTATACAATGAATAGTTATATCAATGAATTGCCGGCCACCTGGGCCGTTCTGCCAGATCACCAGTAGAGGATCATCTGATTGTCCAACAAGCACAAGCAGCTTCATCTGCTTTGTTGTCCGCCATCCAGAGGCAGGTAGCACCATCATGATAGGCCTCTGTGTCTGTCGGAACCATTCCCAGGCACTTGGCTCTAGGACATTTGATCTCACAGTGCCCAGTACGTGTATTGCCTTTGACTCCCACCCACAGTTGCCCCCATTTGCAGTGGTGTCTTGAATAATTAAATTGGATTGTTATGGAGTGGAACTGCGTTGTCTTCAGCAGCAAATCCAGATTTAGTTTTGGCACAGACAAAGGCTGTGTTCGTATCTGAAGAACTAGGGGTGTGCACCTGAATCCTGTCTTTGCTGTAGAGTGGCACATTACCTCCACTATTGGTGTGATAGTCTGAGGGAGCCATCACATACAACAGTCGTTCACACCTAGTAGTTGTATGGCAGACAATGACAGTTCAGCGATATGTTCAGGACATCTTGCAGCCACATGTGTTCCCCTCATGGCGGCTTCCAAGAGACATTTTCCAGCAGGATAATGCTTAACTGCACAAAGCAAGGGTGTCACAGGAATGCCTCCACAACATTGCCAAACGTCCGTGGCCTGCCTGGTCTCCGATAGTACATATATGGGACCATTATAGACTCCAGCTCTGACAGTCTATGAGTTTGCATGATCTAGAGGCTCAGTTACAGCAAATGTGGAGTAATATGCTGTAGAATACCATAGCGAACCTGCATGCCTCCATGCCCACCCATATTACATCCTATATCTAAGCTAGAGGCGGTACAACCGAGTACTAGCGCCTCCATGCTTGCCTGTATCACATCTTACATCCAAGCTAGAGACAGCCCAACAGGGTACTAGAGCCTTCATGCCCTCCTGTATCACATCTGGTATCCATACTAGAGGCAGTACAACAGGGTACTAGAGCCTCCATGGCCGCCCGTAGTACATCTTACATCCAAGTAGAGGCGGCCCAGCAGGGTACTAGAGCCTCCATGGCCACCCGTATCACATCTTGTTTCCAAGCTAGAGGCAATACAACAGGGTACTAGAGCCTCCATGGCTACCCGTACCCCATCTTACATCCAAGCTAGAGGCGGCCCAACAGGGTACTAGAGTCTCCATTTACTGCCTGGATCACATCTTACATCAAAGCTAGAGGTGGTACAAGAGGGTACTAGAGCCTCCATGGCCGCCCGTACCCCATCTTGCATCCAAGCTACAAGCAGCCCAACAGGGTACTAGAGCCTCCATGCCTGCCCGGATCACATCTTACATCCAAGCTAGAGGCGGTACAACAGGGTACTAGAGCCTCCATGCCCGCCTGTATCACATCTTACATCCAAGCTAGAGGCGGTACAACAGGGTACTAGAGCCTCTATGCCCGCCTGTATCACATCTTACATCCAAGCTAGAGGCGGTACAACGGGGTACTAGAGCCTCCCTTCAAGTGTTCAGTTTTCCACAATAAATTCTCTTTTTGCTTTGATATTGTAATCACTCGCTTGTTATTAATGTTACAATCACACATAGACAGTTTCATTTAATTGCGACAACTCCTTCTAGGTGTTTGATGTTTTTGACAATATTTACAGCACACATTTAGATAGATAGATATGAGATAGATAGATAGATAGATACAGTAGATAGATAGATAGATAGATAGATATGAGATAGATAGATAGATAGATAGATATGAGATAGATAGATAGATAGATAGATAGATAGATAGATAGATAGATAGATAGATAGATATCATAGATTAGATAGATAGATAGATAGATAGATAGATAGATATGAGATAGATAGATAGATAGATAGATAGATAGATAGATAGATATGAGATAGATAGATAGATAGATAGATAGATAGATAGATAGATAGATATGAGATAGATAGATAGATAGATATCATAGATTAGATAGATAGATAGATAGATATGAGATAGATAGATGATAGATATGTGATAGATAGATAGATAGATAGATAGATAGATAGATAGATAGATAGATAGATAGATAGATATGACATAGATAGATAGATAGATAGATAGATAGATAGATAGATATGACATAGATAGATAGATAGACCTATTAGATCCCATGGTTGTGGAGCGCCTGGTACATTTGCCCTTTATGTCTACCCTATAATCCGGCTTCAGTAACAAATACTTTCTAAAAGCCCTTTATGAGCAATATCATGTACTGTGTATTGGATGAAAAGCCAGGAGTTTCCTCTTCAGTCCCTGTTTACATGACTCATACAGGTTTATTTGTATTATGAGTCAAGCCAGAATATCAAAGGGCAATAAAGCAGCACATGGAGAGCTCAGTAAATGTTACCTGTCTGTAGTAAAGTCTAAGGCCATGGACCTTTGTTCTCCAGCATTCAAAGAACCAGAAAAAAAACTTTATTGGACCTCCTGAGAGCAATAGCAATAGGCAACTTGAAGAGCTTCTTTGTTTGTCTCCTGACTTCAGAATGGTGTTCTCCGAGTCACATCACCTCCCTCCAGAAAAGGAGCAGTGACATTTTTCTAGCAGTTCATCATTCCAAGCTTCTGAAAAGAGGCTTTTTGTCAGTCAAAACCGATGTTTTACAACTATTCTCAGCCGCATCAAAAAGATCCAGGCGGGACATGTAGCATGTTCTTTTATTTGTTGCCCGCAGCACGGCTTTGTCCTGCGATTCTGATGGGACTCTATTCACTGCAGCACCTCTTGTGCTTACCAGCACGCCTCGTGTCTTACAATACACCCTTATGGTCAAAATCGTTATTTCATTCTGAAAAGAAAAAAACGGAACTAGCAGGGTAAAGAATGCATGGGAAAAACCAATGCAGCATATCTCTCATGTCGAATAGAGGTGAGATTCTAGATGCCACCAGAGTTGTACATGGATTGCCTCCTTAGGCCTGATTCATGCAAAACAGTCTCAGATTAACACCTCGGACATTGTTTTGGTTTTATTGCACTGACCTTATATCATAGGGTTTATTGAGTAGTACATCTGTAAGCTAAGTCGGGTCTGGTGACATACGACAGTCCTTGGGAGTGTGGCCTCTCCCTTCTGGCCAGCCGAGAAGACACAGCATCACAGATCCCGCTTTCTGTTTGGTAGAGTTTTTGTAAAAATTCTAAACTCGCCTGTTCTTGCGAGAATGTGCAGTCCTTCAGCATCATTCCTAGTCCACTTGGCAAGCTGAAGTTATATCAAATTAAAGGAACTATTACCAACATATAGAACATGTCACAGATTACAGAGTCCAAAACCCTCTTACATATGTGCATACATTCTATGGGAGTTCTGAAGATAACCAAGCTAAAGATGTATTCACATGGGGTTTTTTTTTGGCTTGATAGTATCAGCGAACTAGTACAAGGAAATCCTTATTTTACTGACTGTACTAGTCCCAGAGGTGAGTGGTGCACCTCTGGGATTTAAGTTACCTGCTTAATATTGTGTAGGTCCCCCTTGTGCCGCCAAAATAGCTCTAATCCGTCCAGACATGGACTCCACAAGACCTCGAAGGTGTGCTGTGCTATCTGGTGCCAAGACATTACGTAGTAGCAGAACCTTTAGGTCTTGTAAATTGTGAGGTGTGGCTTCCATGGGTTGAATTTTGGAGGACGTCATCACCCTGAATTCTTTGTCATGTTCCTCCAACCATTCTTGAACAATTTTTGCAGTGTGTAAGGCTCATCATCTTGCTGAAAGAGGCCACTGCCATTAAGAAATTTTGGGGGGACCATATATTTATTAATCATTGATGATGAGTTTTTGAATGAATCTGAGCAAAGGAGAAGGAAAAGATTACGATTTTCATTTTTGAGTGTCATTTTAAAAACAGGGTTTTTTTGTACAGCACACATATGAATGTATATGAATTTCATCCCAAAATGGATCCCCCTGTTTATCCCGTGTTCAGAAACATACCCAATGTGGCTCTAATACTATGCACAACGAGGCTCTAACCAAAAGGAGTATTAAACTTCAACTGTGTTTTAACTTCTACGTGATCACCATTATCCATTGAATAACGGCGATCCCTTGACCGGGGACCGCACACGCTGCCCTCGGTCACTGCTCCAGGCTCTCAGCTACCTTTAGTAGCCAGGAGCAAGGAGATTTTAAATTTCCCGAGACCCTCCCCAGTTTCTGCGCTTGTGGCCACCATTTTGCCAATGGGCGCATGCGCTAAGGTCCGCGGATAAAGATCCCATCAAGGGACATCGCGGGAGGCCTTAGGTAAGTAATTTCACCTCCCCTTACAGATCGAATCTATGATGGGAGGTGAAACTTTAACGTTTTTTTACTTTTACGTGATCACCGTTTTCTATTGGAGAATGTTGATCACGTGACCTGGGCCTGTGTACCACGTACCGCAGCCCCCATGAAATCTCCAGGCTCTTGGCTACGTTTGCTAGCCAGGAGCAGGGAGATTTTAAATTACCCTGGCAATCCGCAGCTTTTGCCGCATGCGCAGAAGCCATGGTGAGGTCTGTGGATAAATCCGGGGGCCTTAGATACGTAATTTCATCTGCCTTCACGGATATGATCCATGAGGGGAGAAGAAACTTAAACTCTTTTTTTCTTTTTTTAACTTTTTTTTACTCCTTTTTACTTTACATGATTGCTGGTATCTATTGGATAGCTGCAATCATGTAACCGGGAACCGCATACAGCAGCTCCCGGTGACATCTCTCTGCTCCTGGCTACACGTTACCTGGGAGCCAGAGAGATTTTAACTGTCCCAGGCCACGCACACCCTTCTGTGCACGCGCCCGACGTATGACCGCCGTCGGGACCGGGAGGCCAGAACGCAGTGGGACATCACAGAGGAAGGAAGTGAGTACTTTCAGCTGTCCTGATGGATCTGATCCATCAGGGCAACTGAATCTTTAACTTGTATTTACTTTTCATGGAGTTTCATATAATCACCGGCATTCGGTAAATGCCGGCGATCATGTGACCGGGAGAGGTGTCCCGTGGCCCGGTATGACAGCTTCAGTTTGTTGGGTACCTCCAGGTGCCCGCAGCATGGAGCAGTCACGTCCATAGCTTGCAGGATTTTAATCCCCGCAGGAAACATATTTTTATGTCCCTGGGGATTAAAGCCCAGCAAGCCAGGGTGTAAAAAGGCAATAAAGTGGTCACTAAGGGGTTAAATCTACTGTATATCTGCAGTATGCAGTAGATTTAGAGCTCTGCATCAGAAATACAGCACTCTAATCAGGATTCAGATGTAACACTATTGATCTAAGCTTAAAAGAGGGGTAGGGTTGGAAGGGTGTGACGTTTTTAGAAAGATTTATCATTTGAGACTTTTTAAAGGGAATGTGTCAGTTCAAACCACAGGCATGATGTTATAGAGCAGGAAGAGCTGAGCAGACTGAGATATAGTTTTATGGGGACAGATTTAGTATAACTGGTATTATATTCATTTATATAGCTACTCATTCTGAGCTTAAGAGTCCAATGGGCGGTCCTATTCATGATTAACAGCTATCTGTGCATGACTGCACATACTGGGGTAGCTGTCAATCACTGATAGGACCGCCCACTGGACCTCTAAACTCAGAATAAAATACAAGTTACACTAAATAATTTCCCATAAAACGACATATCAATCCGCTCGGCTCCTCCTGTCCTATAACTTGATGTCTGCAGTTTGGACAGCTTGGTTAAGCGGACAGATTCCCTTTAAATTTTTGTACAATCTCACTCCAGTAGCTGGTTGGCATAAAAAGTGTAAGCACGTCTCTAGACATTTTTAAAGGTACAACATATTTATCAATATCATGCAGCAATGTGATAAATTTGGTTCCTTTTTTTTGCAAGAGAGGGGGAAAAAAACACCCGAAAAGTTGCATGAAAAATTACCTCTGTTGATAAATAAACCCAATGTGTTCAATAAGGGACAGCCAATACTTTCTCCCTATTAGCATGGCTGATTTGCCAGATTCCTCATGTATCCGGCTACACTGAATAGCTTCTTGACCAGAGTTGACATTCGCTTTTATTTTCTATAGCCAGGTGCTCATTTTTGCTCAATTCATGCCAGTATTAAAGAGGTTAACTGTTCCATTCTCTAGAAAGCTTCAGCTCTGCCAGGCAATCCCCTCACATCTCCAAAATCTTCTTACCAGGTTTATTTAAATGTGTTAATCCAATCACAATACAATGACAGAGGATTAGGTCTGATGAGGATGGCAGACCATTGGGTATATACTGTTATCTGAACATATCTGCATGTGGTTTAACCCCTTAATGACCTGTGACTGGGTTGTAATGAAGTGGTCTCAGGAACCCCCAACGCACCCCCATTGGCCCACGTGCGATGCAAAGGGTTCATATGACCAGCCCAAAGCTTTGGAGGGCTCTAAGGTCTATAATGTATTTTAGTTTATTAAGTTCTGCCCATGGCTGCTGGTAAAATTACAATGTAAGGTGTTAAAGTATTGCAGTATATTGCCCCCTATAGGGATTAACAAAAGAAGTAAACAGGCAAGTTTAATAAAACACATTTAAATATTAGAATGTATTAACAAATAATTAAATTTATAACTTCTGATAGGGACCTGCGTGTCCCATTTTATTTTGTTTCAACCTACAGTTTTGTAACCTGCGCTGTTAATTTGAGATGTACTTAATAAAATAAGATTGATACCAAAAATTTAAAAAGTTCAAACCTCTTCCTTTTCCAGTTTACATATAAAAATTAAAAAAAAAGTTGATGACAGGTTTCCTTTCAAAAATACAACCCCCACCCCCCAACAATAAATAAAAACCCAAATTAAAAACAAATATTCTGATTTTGCATTCTTTTGGCCACCTGCACACGAGCAGAAATTCCGTGTCAGGATTTCCCGCGGAATTTCCGCCGCTGGAAGCCTACATAGGATCGCGTTAAGAAACGCAATCCTATGCAGACGGCCATGATTTGGCCACGCGAAATATCACGCAGCAAACAAAACGCAACATGCTCTATTTCTGTGCGGGGCTCGCACAGAAATGTCACTCACCCGCCGCCGGCTCCGGTCTGTGCATGCAAGCAGGCAAGCCAGCACATCAAACAGCCGGAGCCAGCGGGGGGGGGGGGGGGGGGGTGAGTACGCGCTGGTCCCTGCAGGCGTTCGGGTCGGGTCCCGCAGCGAGAATCCTCGCCGCTGGATCCTCGCCGCCCGTCTGCTGGCGGCCTTACTTGAGCATGGCCAACCCTTTGCTTCTATTGCAACAAAAATGGCTCAGGGGTGAAGGGGTTAAATCAAATTTTTAGGTTAAACCTTTTTTTTTTTTTTTTTATTTTGTCTGTGGTGCTTTTTAAAAAAAATTTCTATGCCACTGTAGGTTTACTAAATTGGTCAACTTTGTATGTAGTTTCTATATATGTACTGTGAAATGTTCAAAGGAGCCCCTGATATAAAAAATTATGTTTTTGTAAAACAGGGGTGTCTAGCCAACCCACAGAATGGCTATGAATGTGGCTATCTGGAGGAGGTGAGGCTGCAGCGGTTCTGTGAGCTTCCACTCTTGGCGATACTTGCAGCTCTGTGACTCGCTGACTCCCTCAGTCACTCTGGTGGCAGCATGCCATGGCAATTCTACTTCCTGTCCTCCCAAACCATAAGCACTCCTATCCATATGGAGGTGAGGACAAGAGCCGGTGGTCTCATCTTAGCTAGCCTAAATTGTGTGTCCCTTCCTGGTGTTACAAACGGGCCCGTGGCCACGAACTGCATGTGAGTCTGGACAGTTTTCTGTGTCCAGGCTTGTATGCAGAAGCAGATACTGACTCCAGTCTGAAGTCCACATGGCCTGAAGGGAGTTATTAGAAGATGATGGGGGTTGTTTGGAGGACTGTGAAGGACGATGGGGGTTGTTTGGGGGCACAATGGAGGATGCAGGGGGTTGTTTGGGGGCACAATGGAGGACAAAGGGGGTTGTATGGAGGCACAATGGAGGATGAAGGGGGTTGTATGGAGGCACAATGGAGAAATGGGGGTTGTTTGGGGGCACAATGAAAGACGAAGGAGGTTGTATGGGGTCACAATAGAGGATGATGGGGGTTGTTTGGGGGTACAATGGAGGACTATAGGGGTTGTTTGTAGAGCTGTGGAGGATGATGAGGGATTGTTTAGATTGTTTGGAAGACTGTGGGTAAGGACTTCTTGGCTTATCTGTTGTGATGGATATCACAAAAGCTATGGTTGGACCTCTTTCTTTTTTTTCGCTTATCAGCTTTTGTTAGTGTTTGTGTATTTAATGTGCGACCCAAGACAACTCTTCTACTTTCAATGTGGCCCAAAGACACATCCACAGTAAGATTTTTGAGAAATCAACTCCACGTAGGTGAAAAAACAGCATTTTCATACAAATATTATAGCCTAGCAAAGTAAGTGCTCCCATCTAATCATTCCCCCATTGTTTCTAGTGTTTGGCCAATTAGCGTCAGATCAGTTTTTCATTGATTATTTTTCATGTTTTTTACATGCAGCTCTGAAATCTATTGCGTCCGGCCATGAATGCGTTGTTTGGCTGCGATACAAAAACTGCACAAGAAGATTAATCACAAGAACGGTTCTGGTATCAGCAGACAGGCAGTTTTCCCTGAAACTATTCATGTTTCACATTATGTACCTGGAAATTTCTTCTGACACATGGTTCCCACGGGAGCCGCTCCCTGACGTTACAGCAGCCATCTTGGGCTCTGAACTGCGCAACGTATACCCTGCAGTTCGCAGCTGTCTCAGTCGGTGGCGAACAACACATACCAGTACGGGCACGAGGCTTTATGCAGTACACAGAACAAAAGGCCAATTACAGAATGTAACGCAGATAGGACCTGACAGGATGACTCAGAGGTTTTTTATTTTTTTGAGCAGCGGATTTACCTTTTCAGGCAGAAAGTGAGTAATTCTGTCAGACGCTCCCAGGAAGAAAGATCTCTGGTTCTTGGCATTGATATAAGAGCATACAGATGTAATTTCTGATTTGCATGATTATAAGTCGACTTAACCATTGGAGTACCACAATAGCTCACTTTCTTAAAATGGGAATACATTGTTTGTAGATGCAGAATTCTGCACTGAACACTTTCTTTACAGGGCTCTATAGGGTATGTTCCCATTACTGTTGCCGACCTGGGCCAAAAGAAATGTGGATACTTAACTGCAGTATTTTTCTCCAATCTTTTCTGGCCTCCAGTGATGACCTCTCAACCCATGGGACTGCTGCTGCAGTCACAAGTCTATACAACAGGTCGTTGCTGGAGGTCAGGAGAAACTGATAGTTAAGCGGGCAAGGCTGTACTGAGCAGGGAGAAAATGAGTAAAAGGTTTCTCTTTTTAGATTATTATTTAAGTGCTTTTCCACAGGTAATCCGCAGCAAACCCTGCAGCAATAGGGATTTTTTGTGGACTTTTACTGTTGCGGGAGTTGCTGAGCGACACAGGTTACAGGATACTAGGCAGGCAAAGGAGTTAAAAAAATAGAAACTTTTATTCTAGCAAATAAACTATTCAGGAATATGGATATGCAATTTAGAAAACAGTTTGAGCACAGGAAAACTATCAGAGTAGCACAATTAATCCTAAGTACATCTAATTAAGACTAAACACAATGATGCTATGCATAAGAGAGAACATTATATTCTTCATATAGAATGTGGATTGTGTTATGTTCGCACAGTTGTGATAAAATGATTCACACTTCAATACAGAATTTTAGAACAGTCTGTTGTAACATTACGTATATGACTATTATTGATGATACACTATCCGTTTCCTGCAGACTTCCGCCGTAATAAGTGGTAGTTCCAATAAGATTATCTCAAAGTTCCTAGGCGCAATAAAAAATAAGGTCCTGTTTACGCTTTGTCCCAGTCGTTTGAGCCTTCATTGTCTCACTGCACTCTTAGCAGGCCTGCTAATCCCTTAAATCACTATCAGTGTACACTTTGTCTGTTTTCTTATGAGGCTGGACTCACTTACGACCTGTTGCTGAACTAGATCTTGATATTTGTTGATGGTTGGGGATATGAGCTGAACTCACAATTCTGCAGGTTTCACAGCTCAATTTTTTTCCTGCATTCCTTACTGACTGAATATTACAGAATTCAACTAAGCTGTTTAGTGGTTTGTTAGACAACCAGCCGTTTCTAATCACAGCCAGCAGAAGAGTGAATTCATCTCTATAGTATAATATAGACGTACAAGATAGATATTGTATTATGTATTTGTTAAGTGTCAAAGGGAAGTTTTCGGGTCCCTAATCTTGCTCTGTCTGCAAGCTGTCCGTATTCACATCTGAATAAACATGGATAACACACTGACCCATTATAGTCAGATGCTTTTAGGGTTATACTGTCTGAAACTAGTCAATTTCTCAGTCTGTGTGATGCTATTACATGGATCTACCACAGAAACAGCCTAGTCAGGAACACAGACTCTCCTGTTACAGTTACTGATGATCACACAGCTCCTGTCACACAGTTATAATAGAGGAGATGATGACTTGTCCTCCTGACTGTATACTTATGGTCTATAGCTTATTTAGGTAAATATAAAAGCTCCCGCTGTCTTCTGCATACAGTGGCCGCCTTCATTTACACGCTAATAAACTCTTCAGTAGCTAGTTAGCTACTTAAGAGCTTATGCAAAATGATTGCTCAAAACTGTTACTCAAACTGCCGTTTGACCGATTTTTGAGCGATCATCTTTAGATGTAAATGTGCCCTAAAGGGTGCAGTCACATCTGGCAAGAGTACCTGAAGGGTCACAGAGGCCCCTCAGGCACATAAGTAAATACCAAGTTTATAAATGGCACATGACAGGTGCGTGCCTTGTTTGCTCTGGAGCCCAAGCATTTCCACTTCTGTTTCTACTCTGCTTACACGCATCATACATTGTATCACTAACATGAAGCAAGAGATTTATACACTATTCCCACTACAAAAGTTATTATATACGATGCAAAGGAAATAAAAGAAATGCCCGGAGGGCCGGATCACAGATCAAATCCTTACAAGCTATTTTTATTTGCATCAAGTCAGAAATCTGCTGCTGGAACAACTGAGGCAAATCTTACAATAGTCCTTACCAAGCGGCGAACAAAAATAAATGTGTGCGCTTTTTACGTTGGGGTGAAAAATGGTGAGTGTTAAAAATGCTACTTTACCTTGTAAAAATCCATTGTATGCGGTAATATTCCTGCCAAAGAGAAAGACCAAGCTGCTACTGTGCCTATGTACTTTACTTTTTGATAAAATTCTCTGTACCTGCAGCTGCCACTAGATGGAGCTCACTGTATACAGTACAACAGCAGCTGTATGAATTCCTCTGCAGTTATCTCCATCTGGTGGTGGATGCAGAGAGACAGTTTTTTATCATTTAGCTCAATCACAGTAAAAAGAGAATTTAGAGATAAGTGTTAAAAAAGAGAGAGCTTCAAGCTTTCTATTTTTAATATCATGAGAGTAATCAGCACAGAAATATGGCTTTTGGGACCCTATTAGAGATGAGCGAACGTACTCGGTAAGGGCGATTTCGCAATCGAGCACCGCGATTTTCGAGTACTTCACTACTCGGGTGAAAAGTACTCGGGTGCGCTGTGGGTGAGCGGGGAGTGGGGGGGAGAGGGAGAAAGAGAGGGCTCCCCCCTGTTCCCCGCTGCTACCCCCCACTCCCCTCTGCAACCCCCCGCCCCACAGCGCACCCGAGTACTTTTCACCCGAGTAGTGAAGTACTCGAAAATCGCGGTGCTCGATTGCGAAATCGCCCTTACCAAGTACGTTCGCTCATCTCTAGACCCTATCATTTCTGTATACACCCCTGATGAAATGCGCTAAAAACTGAATGTAGAATTGAAGTAATAGCAGCAAAGAATCCTAGAACCTCAGAATGGGTTCCACCTCACCTTAGAGCTAATTTACTTGATTAAAAGGTATGTCCCACTATCTAATTTGTTGGGATCCAATGCCTGCACCCCCATGGATGATGAGAATGGGAGTCCTGAAGTTACTTGAGTGAGTGGAATGGCAGTTAGACCTGCACGCTGCTGCTCCATTCACTGCAATAGGACTGTGTTACATCCATGTAGGTTATTGTTCCCACAGGCTGAATAAGGACTGGAAGGAAGAGAAAGGGGAGCTGGGACATGCATTCATGACTGGACACCAACATAAGCAAACATAAACCAGACGTGCATACAAACCCCTACAGTGACATCAGACCATACACCAATACCAGAGGCCAAATACTTACCAATGAACTAATACACATAGGCAGATGAAGTTGGTAACAAGTATGTATAAGGAATTAGTTTGTATTTTGGCCAAAACATGTAAGCTCACAAGCCTACATCAAGGGTTATTGATATCTTGTGAGTCCCTACACTAACAAAACAACTACAACAAAGGAAAGGGAATCCAACCTACAAGCGGGGTTATCATCCAAATAGGTTCCAGCATAGGGCTGTCCCTCAAGGTCAACTAAGTCACCCTAGATGGTAATTTGCAGAAGCACTAAACAAGGAAAAAAACACATAATGCATACTGAACAGACAAGCTCACACCTAGTGTAGTTCACACCTACAGACATACACTGAACAGGACCTTGTTCACATCTTCAGACATGTACAGAAAGGGACCTTGCTCACACCTAGTGTAGACAACACCTTCAGATGTACATTGAACAAGTCACTGCTGACACCTAAAGTCTGCTCACCTCTCAGACAGAGGGAAACCCCACTTAGAACATCATGCATGCATAGATGAACAGGAGCTAGTTCTAGTGTCTATAGACCGAAAAAAGGAAAGAGCGTCAGACACGGATACGACATAAAAGGAATATGCTGTCAGATGTCACCCACCTAACAACATACAGGACATCACATGTCTGGAGACCACACCTGATAAAAGGGAAGGGAACAGGATCATATTGATAGGGGATACCTTCTTTTGGTGGAACTGCCCCTTTAAAAGAGTTGGCATAAGACTGAAAACTATCACCAATTCACAGGATAGGTGAAAAATGTCTGGTGGGTGTTTGAGCACTGGAAACCACATTGATCACAAGGACAGGGGTTCCCCGAGTCTCCTGCTTGAGTGGAACAACTGCCAAGCATGTGTGCTGCCACTGCATTCAACTCTATAGCACTGATAGAGATACATTATGTGATAGCTATGGTAGATATGGATTGTTTAAATTGTACCCACAATGCATGTATGCTGATTTACATAGATGAGCTAGTGATTGCAAAGTTACTTGTAAGTATATATTGTATGTTCTGTATATATATATATATATATATATATATATATATATAATGTATGTGTGCGTGTGTGTGTATATATATATATATATATATATATATATATATATATATATTCTGTCTACTTATCCATATACATATCATCCTCATCAATCCTCTTATTGATTACGTCCAAGTTATAATATAATTAATACCCATCATGCTGATTCTGTAGTTGTAAGAAGGTACTTTCCTGCAGACATCAGCTGAAGCAGCTTGTTGCTTGTAAGACATTAAATAAGCAATAAACGTGTGAATGATGATCGTAACTTATTAAGTGTAATTTATTTCCTATTTAAACTGACAATCTTTCCTCTCATAAGCAGACAGCGCCAGTTACCCGAAATAGTAAAAAAACACATGGCTCCGAGTAGTTACACTGTTTATAGTTCTGCGCTATACTTGCTGCCAAAAGTGATGGAAACCTTGATGTAACTTCCAGAATTGTAAGTTTATACACAGTCCATCTCTTCCATCCAATGCCAGTGGCAACCCCTCCGACATCCAGAACCTGGGGCAAATGTAAAAGCAGACTCCCTCTCAGGGAATAAGTCACTGGGAGTCATCGGACTCAGCTTTTACCTCTGTTGCCAGAGCGGGAGCAAGAGAACCCAGATACCACAGGCAGACTGAGACAGAACCCAAGGGCACACGTCATCGTTGTCTTTAGTCACATTGGCAAAGAGTTCACGATGGTTCCATATGATGGAGTGCCATAAAACTATTTTTAACCAGCAGAGCAGCAATAATATGAAGCTTTAGTTTCTCAGTCTCTTTGTTTGCTGCAGGAGCTAGATAAATGTTAAGGCCCTTTTACACACAATGATTATCAATCAAAATTTGTTCAAACGGCTGAAAATGATTGGTAATTGTTACATGTAAACGCGGGCAGTCGTGCACTATTCGTTCAATTATCGTTAGCCAAGATATTTAGGCTGACATAAAATCCATCATTTGATTGCTGGAAATACTTTCAGTTTAAATACAGTTCCTTTAAAGTTTCCAGTTGCCAGCCACGGGTTTTGTTTTGTTTTGAATATTCAGCTAGTGCGGTGTTTACTCAGAGGAGCCAGGAGGAGAACAATGGAATGTGCCAGCCAGATGTTTGCTCAGCTGAGCAAAGCATTTATGCAATAACAATCGCCTTAACACACACACCCAGCTGAGCAAACAACTCTTGGAGGAAAACACAGATGATTAATTAGCTAATGGAGTGATTATCTGTGCTTGTAATTCTATGCAAAGCCAAAGGCCCTTTTACATGCAAAGATAATCACTCAAACCGCCGAAAGATTTAGCGATGGTTTTGCATAAAATTACACACACAGATTATCACTCCATTAGCTAAATCATCATCTGTGGTTTCCTCCACAAGTTGTTTGCTCAGCTGGGCCTGTGTTCAGGCAATTGTTATTGCATAAACACTTCACCCATCTGAGCAAACATCTGTCCAGCACATTCCATTGTTCTCCTTGTGGCTGATTAAACATTGCACTCATTAGTATGCAAAGCAAAGGATTTACTTAGCTGCTGGAAACATTGAATGAACTGCATTCAAACTAAAAGAATTTCCAGCGATCAAAGAATGGATTTTATGCCAACCTATAAACCTCGGCTAACGATAATTGAACGAATAGTGCACGACTGCCCGCGTTTATATGTAACAGTTATCAATCATTTTTTTTCCGTTTGAACAAATTTTAAGCGATATTCGCTGCATGTAAAAGAGCCTTAAATCTTTCAATCTTTTGGCAGTTTGAGCAATTTATCTTTGCGTGTAAAAGGGCCTTCAGACAGGAACAGGTATCGGATGCATGAGGAAACCTGATTGCTTTCCATGGAAGGTCTTAGTATGCCATTCACATGGCCTTACGAGAGGTCCAAATTCATGACTTCTCCAACATGACAAAGTGAAACAGGCCACAAGAAAAAACACTCAGCAAGTGATCAAGCAACCAACTACACCACTCTAGCATGGCACCCTCTTATTTCCGTCTCTAGTATCACAAGGATCCCTCTCCTTCTCAAAAGCACAGTTCTCACAACCATAAAATGGAATAGAATAGTTAGAATTTAGTATAGACAGATTTGCTACACAATTACTGACCAGTTATGACTCTGTTGTATCCTAGAAGGTCAGAAAATTTGGAAGCCCTAAAGGAGTTGTGCCACAGGATAGGGGATGATGTTCAGATCAGTGGAGGTCTGACCACTAGGACCCCAACTGATTCTAAGAATAAGGGTCCAGAAGGTCGCTGCATGAATAGAGCAGTGGTTGCTTCTACATGCTGCCACTGCAGTCCTTTCAATGGAAGCACCAGAGATTGGCAATTGCTTGAATTCAGCTATGTCCAGCACCCCCACTGAAATGAATGGAGTAGTGGTACTCATGCATGACCACTGTTCCATTTATGTGAGGACCTCAGGGCCAGTTACAGTGATTGGACATCCACTGATCTGAAAGTTATCTCCTATCCTGTGGATAGAGGATAACTTTCAATCTTGGGATAACCCCTTTAACATAGATACACGTTATTTGTTATCAAATTAGACATGAGTTTTCCTTTTAAAGGGACGGTGATAGATAGTTGCAACAGAGGGGAAGAAGAGCAACAGCCTAATTGTCCTAATGGTGCTAATGACACCATGGGAGAAAACTTGTGCAGTTAAACACTAGGATTAGAATACAGTAAATGGTATTGTTTTTTAGTTGTTTTTTTTTGTTTTAAGAAACAGCGCCCTCCTTGTCCTCAGACTGGGTCTGGTATGACAGTTCAACACCATTTACTTGAATGAGAATCAAGTACAATATCTGACACAGACTATGGACAAGGGTGCCGCTCCTTTCTTAAATAAAACAGACCTTTTTTGTAAACTTGTACACCCTTTAAGAAATAAAACAATGTTCAGTCTGTACCTACTCATGGTGCAAATTGGAAAGTCAGACAGCAAGTCTATGTGGGGGAGCTTTTTAAAAAGTAGCATGCTATTTTATCCATCTATAATGGGCACCCTTGTAGTATCTGATAGTAAAATTATGAAGTGCGCGTCCACCGTAAATCTTACTAAATGAGTTTCCTGTGTGACAATCTACTGCATGGTAATCCATTTTTAATACAGCGCAGGAGCCTATCCTGTGGCCGGGAGACACTCACAACCTTTATATTCCATATTCACTAGCATTACTTACTGTTTCATGTCTTTATATGACGCAGACCTTTCTAAAATACCAGATAACATGAAATTGTATATAAGTCAAGGGTGAAAAACCTGGAGAGAATTCTACATATAGCAAGATATCTATCTATATATCATATCTATCTATCGTATCTATCTATATATCGTATCTATCTATCTATCTATGTATCGTATCTATCTCATATCTATCTATCTATCTATCTCATATCTATCTCATATCTATCTATCTATCTATATATCGTATCTATCTCATATCTATCTATATCATATCTATCTCATATCTATATCATATCTATCTCATATCTATCTCATATCTATCTATCTCATATCTATCTATCTATCTATCTATCTATCTATCTATCTATCTATCTATCTATCATACTGTGTCGAAGTTTTAGGCAGGTGAGGGGAAAATGCTGCAAAGCAAGAATGCTTTCAAAAATAGAAATGTTAATAGTTTATTTTTGTCAATTACCAAAATGCATAGTGAATGAACAAACCAATATTTGGTGTGACCAGACCACCCTTTGTCTTCAAAACAGCATCAATTCTTCTAGGTACACTTGCACATAATTTTTGAAAAACCTCGACAGTGAGTTTGTTCCAAACATCTTGGAGAACTAAGCACAGATCGCCTGTGGATGTCAGCTTGCTCAAGTTTCTCTGTTTTATGTAATCCCAGACTGACTCGATGATGTTGAGATCAGGCCTTTGTGGAAGCCATATCATCACTTCCAGGACTCCTTGTTCTTCTTTACACTGAAGATAGTTCCTAATGACACATCAGTCCAGAGCACTTGCTGCCATTTTTCTGCACCCCAGTTTCTATGTTTTTTTGTATAGTTGAGTCACTTGGCCTTGTCTCTATATGGAAGGTATGGTTTTTTGACCACAATTCTTCCATGAAGACCAATTCTGGCCAGACTTCTCCAAGCAGTAGATGTGTGTACCTGGTTTTCCTTCAGTTCTGAGCTGATGGCACTGTTGGACATCTTCCAATTTTGAACAGAATTAATCATGATGTGAATTTCATTTGCTGCACTGTTTCCTAAACCGGACCACTGTCTCTATAGTCCTCAATGTGCACTGTTTCTTTGTGCTTCTTTAAAGGAGCTTGAGAAGCACATCTTGAAACCTCAGTCTGCTTTGAAATCTTTGCCTGGGAGAGACCTTGCTGATGCAGTATAACTAGCTTGTGTCTTGTAAGTGTGCTCAGTCTTGCCATGCTGTATGACCTGTGACATGAAACTGTCTTCCACAACCTCACCTTAGTAGCAGAGTTTTGCTGTTCCTTATCCAGTTTTAAGCCTCCTACACAGCTGTTTCTGTTTCAGTTAATGACTGTATTTCAACCTATATATGAAAATGATGATCATTATCACCTGTTTGGTATAATTGGCTAATAATACACTTGACTATAATCCTATAAAATCCCTGACTGTCAACAAATATACCAAGACGAATTGAAGCTACTTTGAAGGCAAAGGGCGGTCATCCCAAATACAGATTTCTCTTTTGTTCATTGACAAAAATAAACTATTAACACTTCTATTTTTGAAAGCATTCTTACTTTGCAACATTTTTCCCATATCTACCTAAAACTTTTGCACAGTACTTGTAGCTCATGTCTATCCATCTATATATCTCATTACACTGGTCAACACCAGTAAATTGTTATTGACTTAAAGTCCATTTAGACTCAATGATTCTCACTCAAAAATCGCTCAAAGCCGTCTTTTGAGTGAGAATCGTTGGGTCTAAATGCACAGACATGGTACAGTTTTCGTACAGGATTCGTTCCTCGATCAATTTTAGTTTTCTTGAATTGACCACGAACTGTTATCAACAGTGCAGACTGTTATCACAGTCGGCAGCGCTGCTAAGATTCATACAGCCCATGTCCCGCTGGTAGTTCACATCGGGAGGCGAGCTGTAATCCCAGAGAACAATACAGCTGTTTGCTTATGCAAAACAGCTGTATTGTTGCCCAAGCAATAGCAGCCATGTCCGTCTCCGCCTGCATAGCTCTTAAGTAGCTACTTAGCTACTATAGACTATCGTTTGAGCGACTTTGAGTGATCCTCTGTCAGTGTAAAAAGGTCCTAATCTGTAGTATTTCAGTGTGTTGAACACGAATATGACCATGAAAACATTTTATTGGCACTTGTTTTGAAGATATTAACCATAGGCCTATTACTATAGGCATGCATTTCATGATGTAAACAATTATTGCAGATTACAAAAAATAGAGCCAATTTTGCATTTTGACTGTCATATTCATGTTGCGCACATAAAAATTGATAAGAAACAGCTAATTTTATTTCAGTAACTGCCTCAGATAATCATACTAAACAAACCAAACAATTATTTTATGTGAAAGGTAAAAGCAAGGTAAGTGTTGGCCAGACACATCTGCCTCCACTTATCTGGATACATCAATAAGAGCAGAAAGGTATAAATCTTACTGCCATGGCAGATGTCAAGGGACGGTTTGACTATCTTTATAGATATGGGGTTGTCTATGACAAGCTTAATTTAAGACAGTCTATCTATCTATCTGCAACCAGCAAGACCATGGTGTGGTGGGCAACAATGATATTGGTAACGGTGGCTATGTTGCTTTTCCTCACTAGCAGAAGGTGGTGCAAAGTTGGCAAACAAACTAATTTTACTTTTAGGCTGTTTGGTGCTACAATGTTTCCCCAAAATTAAGACCCTGTCTTATACCCAATCAAAGCTGGTGCTCAATGAACCAGCTCTGATTGGCTGAGACGGCGCTCCTGAACCATTCAGAGCAATGGCTTGCGAGAGGCGGGGTATTCAAGCCCTGTCGCCAACAAGAGATGCTCCGTCGGCATTGAGGATTGCACGGAAGCCTGCCGAGTGGTAGGGACCCGAACGGCGCCTGCTATGTAAGTATAGCTTTTTTTCATGTAGTGTAGCTAGGGATTATTTTTGGGATGTGGCTTGTATTTCAAGACACACACCTTCCCCCGGCCCCCCAAATCAGGGTAGGGCTTATTATCGGGGTATATCTTATTTTCAGGGAAACACTGTACCTGCCAAATTTGTGACGCCAGCCTGTATACAGGCCGAGGCCTGTGCTGGACAAAATAATAATACAAAAATGGGAAAAATAAAATAAAATGTTTCTTTCCCCAGAAGTGTAGTGTGGTACTTCAGTGCAGATGTTTGGTGGTGGGAAGAGACTCCATGAGGCATAATAAATGGTGAAAATATGAAACTGAAAATGACTTTCCAGATTCTTCAATCCAATCAGAATTAGTTTACTTTGAGGTGGATTTTACTTAAGCAATTCAGTTACATCAATTTGAACAAGTGCAGGCATGAAGTGCAGACATCCTATCTGAACACTGATGGTCTCTTTAACAGTAAATTAGCATGGGAATCCTTTCTGTCCTCTATGCTTTGCCCTCCTGCTTTTCTCTCTCTGTTCTGTTTCTTCTATTCTTTCTCTTCTAGTGCATTACAGTTACTTTAGGTCCTTGCTGATTCTTCTGATTCTGTCCCTCTTCTCTAGCTTGCTGAAACTCCTCTTTTACTTTAGCTCCTTTTACTTTCTCTGAAGATATTACACAACCTTGAGTACTTTTTTTCTCCTTCCCATTGCTTCTCTCAGCTCCTGTTCCTTCTTGCTAGCACTACATCCTCTTCTTTCTCCTGAGAACCACCAGAACTCTCTAGACTACCAAACCCCTCTCTTTTATACTAACTCCTACCAACCAACCCGTGCAGAGGACCTATTTACTTATTACAGGCTACCTATCGCCTGGCTACCTGACTCATACCTCTATCCTAGGTTGAGTTTCTTCAGACAAAGTATGTTTGACCAACAATAAATCAACAGTCTTAAAATGACATTTACATTCATTCCATCAGAATCCACATTTTATTATGTAGTGTACAGTCCTGTACACTATATATCTGTCTGTCTATCCTAAATGAACATTTTGAACATGCCAAACAAGTATTTCATGTCCATGGTAAAAACAGGATACATTTTCACCAGACACATCTGCCACCACTTATCCGGATAAAACAATAGGATTAGAGAGTTTAAAATCTTGTCCCCATGGTAGATGTTAAGGGATTGTCTGACGCTCATTATAAATATGAGATTGTCTATGACCAGCTTAAGAACTTTGGTCTATCCGTCTGATTTGCCTGTCTGTCCATCACCAGTTATCTGGATAAAACAAAAGGATCACAGAGGATGAAAAATTTTGTCTCCAAAGCAAATGTCCAGAAGATTCTCTGACTCATTACAAATATGGGATTGTTTGTGTCTATCTACCGCATCTATCTATCTATCTATCTATCTATCTATCTATCTACCGCATCTATCTATCTCTATCTATCTATCTAATTATCTATCTATCTCATATCTATCTAATTATCTATCTATCTATCTCATATCTATCTATTCTATGTATCTATCTCATATCTATCTATCTCACATCTATCTATCTATCTCATAGCTATGTATCTATCTATATCTATCTATCTATCTCCATATCTATCTCTATCTATCTATCTCATATCTATCTATCTATCTATCTATCTATCTATATATCTCATACCTATCTATCTACCTATCTCATAATTATCTATCTATCGATCGATCTAATCAAGTCATATGTGCTGTGAATATAAGATGATCTCTCCATGTGCGACCATGTTTATATGATGGATAATGCTTCCCTGTTACATATAGACTAATGTCCCTCCTCACAATCAATGTTGTTGTCATTCGAGAAGCGCCATTTCTGGTATGATCTTACAAGCTTTTGCATCCCATCAATGTGAAATATCCATAAATTACAATCCATTTAAATATCAGGGACTATTTAATTTTCTCATCCCGCATGCAAAAGAATTCTTCCATTCTTGATTAAATCTATGCGGGCTGATTTATTAAAGGCCTGTGGCAGGCTCCTTTCATTTCCTCAGAGTCTGAGCATTTTAATTATAATGAATTCATCCCATCTTTCTGTGTTTTATGCGCTGTAATCCATCCCCGCTTCTCTGCCGTAGACTTTATTAGAAGGGAAAGCTTGTGTTTATAAGGACGGTCGCAGAGGTGATATAACTAGCCAAATTACATCATAGACATCTTGCCCCTGGCATATCAGGTAACATATAGAGCATATACGCTGAGACTGCTGGGTGACCTCATCATTCTGATAACATACATTGTTTTGGTCTCAGGTTTCCTGGCTTTCATACTTGCATACAGATTTTTTGTACAGGCTTTGCAGTAAGAAATATGCATGGAATCAATGCAGCGTAGCCGGCGTGTTTAGCATCACATACTTCTTCTGTAATAGGGACTTCCCTTCCATGGAAGAAATATCTGCTGAAACGTCTCTGTGATCACTTGGGCTCTTGCACTGATTCTGAGTTATAGCCTCTGTAATACTTCAGAGCTGCATGCACAATTCAGCTGGTTTTTTTTGGAAACAGTCGACAAGCAAAACCACTCACCCCTTCACAAACCATTTCCGGGCTCGACTACAGATAAGTTGACCAGTTAGCTCTGCATTGAGAATTGTAAACTTGTGAATGGGATGACAGTGGAGGGCAGTGCAAATCATGTGCTATAACTAAAGGTAATGGACACCTTTTGAGGGCAGTTTTTTTTCACTTAAATGTAAATTTTAGGCTGACAATCATTTTTGCCAAAGGGTTTGATTAAAATGTTTGCACCGTTTTGTATGCTGCAATTTCTACATATTACAGCATATACAAACTGCAGTCTAAGTCTTGATAGGAGATGCGCCAGTGAGGCCAAACTGATCGCTTAGTTTCTCTCTGCCTTCTCCTTTCCTGCATCTTCTCTTCAGCTAATTTATGACCACAGTGAAGCTTACCATTGTTTAGTGAAGCTTACCATTGTTTAGTGAAGCTTACCATTTATCAGCTAGTGAAGCTTACCACAGTGAAGCTTTATTACAGTGAAACTTACTATTGTTGAGTGAAGCTTACCATTTATTAGCTACCATAAAGTAGCTGATAAAAAATGTAGGAGAGGAGAGATCAGGTCTAAAAACTAGGCCGTCAGTCCAGCCTTACTGACGGATGTCCTACTAAGGCCACCTGCACACACGGCCTGATTTACATTGTGTAATCTGGGGCAGGCATCCGCTTCCGGGTTCCGTAGCAAAGACCGTCCATGCGGAGGAAAAATCACAGAACATTTCTTTTTTGAGCAAATTCCTTGTGTACGGCTTCCACTGAAGTTAATGGAAGCCGTCCAACTCGCGGCCCTTCCGCAAATGATGCTAGGCGATGACCCGGTCAAAAGCAGGAGTTAAAAAAAAAATCTCAACTGTGTATGTCCGACAGCAAGTCGTGCGGACCATGCGCAGCAGAATCATAGAATGGTAGAGTTGGAAGGGACCCCCAGGGTCATCTGGTCCAACACCCTGCTCAATGCAGGATCACTAAATCATTCCAGGCAGATATTTGTCCAGCCTTAGGGCGCCCACCCACTGGCGTTTGCGATTTTCGTGCGTGAAAAGTTTGCCGACGACACAAAACTAGGAGGGACAGCTAACACTAAGGAAGAGAGAGAGAGAGTATTCAAAAAGATCTAGAAGCACTTGAACAGTGGGCGGCAACTAACAGAATGGTATTTAACAAGGAGAAATGCAAAGTCCTTCATCAGGGAAAGAAAAATGAAAAAAGCACATGCAAAATGGGAGGAATTGGGCTAAGCAGCAGCATATGTGAAAAAGACTTGGGCATACGAATAGTTCACAGACTGAACATGAGTCAACAATGTGATGCAGCAGCCAAAAAGGCAAACACAATTCTGGGATGTATTATGAGAAGCAGAGAGTCTAGATCATGTGAGGTAATTATCCCCCTCTACTCTTCCTTAGTCAGACCTCATCTGGAATACTGTGTCCAGTTCTTGGCACCCCACTTTAAAAAAGACATAGACAAACTGGAGCACGTCAGAGAAGAGTTACCAAGATGGTGAGCGGTCTGCAAATCATGTCCTATGAGAAACGGTTAAAGGATCTGCGAATGTTTACCTTGCCAAAAAGAAGGCTGAGAGGAGACTTAATAGCTGTCTACAAATATCTGAAGGGCTGTCACAGTACAGAGGGATCAGCCCTATTCTCATTTTCACAAGGAAAGACTGGAAGCAATGGGAAGAAACTGAAAGGGAGGAGACACAGATTAGATATTAGAAAAAACTTTCTAACAGTGAGGGCGCCCACCCACTGGCGTTTGCGATTTTCGTGCGTGAAAAACGCAGCGTTTTCGCGGCGTTTTTCCCGCGTTTTTCGCGGCGTTTTTTGCCGCGTTTTCGCGGCTTTTCCATTAATTTCCATTGACTTTCATGGGTGCATTAGGAGAAAAATAAGGACACATATGCAACTGACAGTTCCTATGTTAAAAAACGCAACGCAACGCAAAAAAAACCGCCAGTGGACAGGAGTACATTCAATTCTAATTGCTCTTGAGAAAAAACGCAAAACGCAAAGAAAAAAAAATCGCCAGTGGGTGGGCGCCCTTAGTTTGAAAACTTCCATTGAAGGAGAACTCACCACCCCCCGTGGCAACCTGTCCCACTCATTGATCACCCTCACTGTCAGAAAGTTTTTTTCTAGTATTCAATTTGTGTCTCTTCTCTTTCAATTTCATCCCATTGCTTCTAGTCTTTCCTTGTGCAAATGAGAATAGGGCTGACCCCTCTGCACTGTGACAACCCTTCAGATATTTGTAGACAGCTATTAAGTTTCCTCTCAGCCTTCTTTTTTGCAAGCTAAACATTTCCAGATCCTTTAACCGTTCCTCATAGGACATGATTTGCGGATTGCTCACCATCTTGGTAACTCTTCTCTGAATTTGCTCCAGTTTGTTGATGTCTTTTTTAAAGTGGGGTGCCCAGAACTGGAAACAGTATTCCAGATGAGGTCTGACTAAGTAAGAGTAGAGGGGGATAATTACCTCACATGAAATAGACTCTATGCTTCTCTTAATACATCCCAGAATTGTGTTTGCCTTTTTGGCTGCTGCATCACATTGTTGTGTCATGTTCAGTCTATGATCTATTAGTATACCCAAGTCTTATTCACAAGTGCTGCATCTTAGCCCAATTCCTCCCATTCTGTATGTGCTTTTTTCATCTTTCTCGCCCAGATGTAGGACTTTGCATTCCTCCTTGTTAAATACTATTCTGTTAGTTGCCGCCCACTGTTCAAGCTTTTCTAGACCTTTTTGAATACTCTCTCTCTTCTCTAGTGTTAGCTATCCCTCCTAGCTTTGTCTCGCTGGCAAATTTGATCAGTTTGCTATCAATTCCCTCATCCAGATCATTTATAAAAATGTTGACCAACACTGGGCCTAGGACAGAGCCTTGTGGTACCCCACTTGATACATTCTTCCACTTGGATGTGCAGCCATTTATGACCACTCTTTGAGTATGATCACTCAGCCAGTTGTGAATCCACCTAACAGCTGCCTTGTCAATCCCATATTTCATCATTTTTTCAATAAGTATGGTATTAGATATTTGTCAAATGCTTTACTAAGGTCAAGATATACTATATCCACCGCATTTCCCTGATCCACCCAGTCGGTGATTCTGTCATAGAAGGAAATTAGATTTGTCTGGCATGACTTGCTTGTTACAAACCCATGCTGGCTGTGGTAAATTACTCCATTTTTATCCAAGTACTTGCATGCATGCTGTTTAATAATTTGTTCAAAGATCTTACCCGATGTAGAAGTTAGTCTCACAGGCCTGTAGTTTTCTGAATCCACCTTTTCCCTTTTTTGAAGATAGGGACAACATCTGCCTTTTTCCAATTTTCTGGGACTTTTCCTGTTCTCCAGGAATATTCAAAGATTATGGCTAGTGGTTCAGCAATTACCTCTGCTGCTTCCTTTAGTATCCTAGGATGTAATTCATCTGGACCTTGAGACTTAAGAATTCATTTAAGTTAGCTAAACAGATAAAGATAAAGAAAGATACAAATAAAGAGAAAGAAAGACAGGTACGCGTGGACACCAGTTCTGCCAGGTCCAGATTTCGCATGCGGGATCCGTCTATACCGTGTGCAGGCAGCCTAAGACTTAGGGTACCTCTACATTGGACAACTGTCAGTTGATTAAACGTCTGACAGTCATCCTAACGGTTGTTGCTTCTGTGCTTTCACATAGGAGCGGTAATCGCTCACTGATTGGAGACAGAGCATGCTGGAGATCTCTTCTAGTCGTTCACCTCCATTCAAGGTAAACAGGAATTCATTCATAGATGAACAACTGCCTGTTTACACGTGCCAATTTTAATCAGGATTTTATGCCTGTATAAAATGGATGATAAACAATTGACCGATAGAGGCATGCAGACAGTCGCAAACATAAAAGGAAAGGGGACTTAAAAAAAAGCCAAAATGGACCCCATATTATGGTGCCAGGCTTTGCCACTTATCCTTGACCCTTGGGCCAATTCCACTTATTTGTTAACACTGTATTTCCTCTGGGGAGGGAATGTTTTTACCACCCAGTAGCAAAAGGGATGGGACTAACCAGGGCAGGGTTCCCTCTCTCCAGTGGTCCTATAGTACCCACCAGTTATGTATGCCTTTGTATACAGGCATACAGTAGGACCTTATAGAAGACTTTAGGTACCCTATTATGGCTTGGCTCTGATCTAGCCATGTTCGTGAGCCCTTTGAAACATTGAGTGACTCTGGTGGAGTGGAGAGGCTTAAAATAACATGGTGCATTCATTTAATGCTGCAGTAATCAGTCATGACTACAAGTGCCAATTAATAGCTATTAATATAATTACAGTTATAGAGCCGTATCATTTGAGGACATCATTTGAGTAGAAGCATCCTAGATGTTATTTAGAGGTTGGGCATAAAAAAGCTGCATGCTCTCTGTATTATTTCAGGTGAGTATTTTCCATTTGTGCAGTCAAAGTGTTACAGTCAGCACTTTATTAAACCGCAATGCTAGTGTGCAGTATTATTGATGTATGTATATAATAAATGCACTGTAATAAATTGGACGTATGGGCGCTTGAGTGCTGCTGCAGATTGCTATTGATGAATTAGTACTGAAAGATATTGTAAGGAATGGCTGCCATTACCCTTTCCAATAATAATACAACTTTAAGCACTTTAGGATTGCACGCGCTGAGCCCTCATATAGCCAAGCTCCTAATATAAAATAATACAATCCTAATGAAAATCAATTCTACTGGGAATAAAAAGATATTTTACATGCTACTTTTATAGATTCGTGAATGAAAATGTCCATAGTGTGGGCTCTTAGAGCCAAAAAGACGACATCTTACTTGTTCTCTACTGTTCTTTACTGCAGGTCTTTGCCTGCAGCCATATATTTTTGTAATACGTCGGTGATAACATATGTCCAGACATTATAATCTTTCCTTACGGTGCACTGGCCATATGAAGGAAGAGATTAAAGGTGATTATGGATATTACTTAAGATATAATGGTATTTCAAGGGGGTCTTGTTTTAGCTGGTATAATAGGACTGACTTGTAAGCAGCCATTTCTCCTGTAGGCAGTTTTGCTTATACCTTACAATATGCTTAAGGGGAAATGAAACTTGAAAAGTTCTGAAAAAATTAATTGAAGTGTTTATCCCACAAAAACAAGTTATCCTCCAATGCTGGTACCTCCACTGATCCTAAGACTGGGTTCCCGCACTTCCTGAAGCGTGCACCACAGCAGTCCATTCATTTCAATGGGACCACCAGAGATTGTTAAGTTCAAGCACTCGCTATCTTTTGCTGTCCTATTGAGCGGTAATGCGCACGTGCGAATGCTGCTCCTTTCACTGCAAGACACAGTAGCATCCGGTTACCAGGATAGTGGGGGGGTCCTAGTGGTCAAATCCCCACTGATTAGCAGGTTTTCACTTAACCTATGGAAATGTAATAACTTGCTTTTGTGGGATTACCCCTTTAATATTAATTGCCCAAGTTGCTCTTCCTCTTCACATAGTCCATCAATCTTTGGGTTTGGTCTGACACTGCCTATCAACCCTTTTACAGCAGTTGTTAGCCAACCTCTCACTAGCAACCACTTTGTATCACATGGTCAGCTCACGAAGTTCCACGGACCTCCTGGCACAGAAGAATCAGTGAGGCTTATGAGGACTTGAAGGGCTTGTCCTATCTGGACAACACCTTTTCAAAATGGGAACCTGATGGCAATCGATCATGGGTTTGGAAGTTGAAATCTCTGTTGATCAACCATTACTAAATGAATGGGCAACATGGTCACATTCAGTCCTCCAGAGTTGTTTATTGGAGTGTCTCTCTACTCTAGCTAATCGAGGTGGTCCCAAGCATGGAATCTTATAAGTGCAGTTCATATGCACTACTATGGACAATGGTTGTCCTAATAAGGAATTCCCTTCAAATTACATATTTCCATATTTTTACTGCTTTGTTAACCATAATTTTAAAAATGTAAGCGTGACCATACAAAACATCCAAACTGCACAGTTGGTAGATGCTAAAATATAGTCAAAAACTGGATTTATATTAATGCTATATCTGTCATGTAGTCATTTTAACTATTATATTAGGGAATAAACACTAATAGAGGAGGGGGGGATCTTCCATTTAGGATCCTCATACTATTTTAGAAATGGCTTCTCTCATTTGTTTGATGGGTCCCATGTAATACTTCATTTACCCTGTAGAGGCAGTGCAGTGATATTAAACACTTACTTCCAGGATGTCCTATACATTACTACTAAATGGTTAATGTTTCTACAGCAAGGCAACCTGTGATTAGGGCATCACTGGTAGACCCTTCAAACCAAAAAGGGATTGTCTATGATAGACATCTGTTCTAAGGAGGCCCTCACTGTCTATTATAAGCTGGAACCAAATGAAATGGATCCAAGCTCCATAAAATAGTTCTTAGCCTTTAATTGATCTTTAGATTTATTTCTGAGTTTATGTTCACCTATACTATAATAAAACAGGCCATAATTAAGCCGCCAAGTACTTGTTGTGTACATACATCGTGCTGATTAAGAGCGGTTAAGGCAAGATGTTTTCATGACTTGATGAGTTCCTACTGAGAAAAGTCTAAAGGGGATCATACACACATCAGTATCATAACTTCCTAGGGCTAACATTTTCTTTCCAAACTTAACTAGACTCAAATCCATCTGCCACTCTGAAAATTAATAGCAATCATTAAACAAAGTGAGCCGGCTAAAAGATGTCTGATGTGAAAAAAGGCTGCTCTTTCTGCCAAAACAAAAATTAAAACTATTCAGATGCAGAGCGATTCATTCATTACTACATGGTATTCCCCACCTGGGGATTAAATCTCATTACAATTTGTCCAAAACAGATGTTACCCTTTTAGCAGTCGATTATTAACGATAAACTCGATCCCCCCCGAGAGATGTTGAAATTTTTTTTCTTCCTATTTCAATATGCCCTTAAGAAATCTCCCAGGGAAAAATATGTCGAAGTTATTCCACATATGTTTTGTAAATCAGTCTTGGAACACAACATCCTAGTTATCTGGACAAAACTCCTTTGTTTTCTTTACTTCAATCTTTGATAATATCCCAATTATGGAGCATCTTAAATAATTTTTCTATTTTCTGTTAGACGCGTTATCTATTTTTTTTCTTTTGCTAAAGGCCCTTTTTACACAATCTGATCATCAAACATGAATGCCCACCTGACCATCTGGCCACGTAAAAGGGACAACGTTCAGCTGACGAACAAGCTTCTCAATCGTGGCTTTTTGGCAAGCATATAAATGCTCGTTGGTTGGCTTTATATCTTCCTGTGGGAACAAGGAGATGTTAAGTTGATCAATACAAAAAAAAGTGGACAGCAGCACCCATTGAAGATAACCTTGCAAAAATGCATTTCATAGGAATAAGCTTACACCCGAAATGTTGCAGTTGAGTACATCTGGAAGCTTCTTGAATAAACCTATAAAAGATGTTTTTACAAGCTCATCTTCGGATATTTGCTTTCCAGTTCTTTGGGTTTTTGTCCTCTATTTAGTCAACGGCGCTGTGACTCTTATGGACATAGCTCCATGTTTACAACTGACGGGAAGTGCTACCAATATTGTTGTTTGTTGCAAAATCGACCAATGACAGCTCTACAAAAATAAACAATCATACCAATGATTCATGGCCCATGTAAAAGAAACCTAAACATGCCCTGATTAACTATGCTTGTTCATTGGGTTGAGAATCAACCTGTCTAAAAGGACCTTAATATTCAGAAAAAAACTAAACCGGACCTCAAACTTCATCTATAGCACACCTTTTCCCAGCAGTTTGTTTAGGCATACATCCCTACCATCCAATTAAACAGACTTAAAAAGTGGTATTTATGCAACTATGCCCAAAAGTGAACATTTATGGGAGGGTTTGTGAGCATCTTTAGGTGGAGTGTGGATAGGGAATAAAACTGTCCCATGAATTGGAATTGAAATGTTGGAAGATATGGTCTAGGCATATGGTGCTCTGGATGGTTGTCTAGTACTATATTTTGTGTACATATATAGCATAAAACCTCTATAAATGAACAGTACACGGATCTCTTGGTCTCCAGTAGAGCACCCCCTTATGTTTCCGACAATCCAGCAATAATTTTGACCTTTGAAATTCGTTAGCTTAGGCCATTACATGCAGTATAATAGAGAATAGGAAGGTGGCCTTCCTATCTACTTGGCCATGTACAACTGCACAGGTTGGATAAGAAGAGCTTAAATGGCTACCCCTATTTCATATATTTTTAGTATATCCTCAGGATATGCCATAAATGTCTGATAGATTGGGGTACCACTTCTGAGACCCACACCTATTGCCAGAACAGGGGTTCCTAACCCATTTCACCCCTTAGTGGCCAAGATGTGAAAAGCTGAACTACTTGTTCTATGTTATTTCTGTAATTCCCATAGAAATGAATAGGAGTTACAGAAGCAGCGCGGAACAACTAGCTTGGTTGTTTCTGTAATCTGGCCACCTTTATCCATGGTGTTCAAGCTGGTGTTTCCATCTTAGCCATATTTGGCTAAAGAGAATCGGTCATCTTGGAACAGAATAGCATGCACACAGCGGCCTGAAAAGAGGCACATTTTCAGACCGAGCGTGGACTTCACCAGTAGACTTCGCAGGAATGGGAGAGGGGGTGAATATAAAAAATGCATACATCCCTCAGCTATCCATCGTCTCCCCGAACAACACGGTAACTTAGTTTATGGTGCTGTTCTAAAGTTACAGGTTCTCTTTAAGAAGTAGGTCGTTGCTAATAGTAATGGCAGCACTCTCGGTCAGCTAAGCTGATCAAAACCAGACAGGTACAGTGCCAAAGGATTAAGCAACATGGTAGGTACAATATAAAGTGCTCATAACTAAGACTAGTCGGATGAGCGTATCGGGAAGTAGTGATGTTGTGGGAACATGGTATGATAAGATTATTGCAAGGGAATTAAAAATCTGATCAAGGTCACGTGATCTTCTCAATTAAATGGTCTTCTAATGAGGTGGCCTTCTGGAAAAAATACAAAGCAAACAACTTCTGTCTATTGTGCTTTATCGTATGTCTTATTTCTTAGCCACAACTTTTCAGATTGCTCCTTGTGCTCCCAAATTCATGCAAATAGCGTCAGCTCCCTTAGCTTGGCACAACTTGATAAATCGGGGCCTCTGAAATGAATCAATACCATGCACAAAACTATTACTTTTTAAAGGCGCTTTAAATGCTGGTTGAAAAATGCAGTTCTATCATATTGTGTCATTCATTTCACCTTTCCACAGAGGAAAGGAGAACTTTTCCAAGCTAACATTTTTCACTGAGGTAAAAACAATCAGTTACATGTTGAAGCGCGGCAGACGGCTGCCAATGTTCCATAAATAGGCATCTTACAAGCATAAAGACTAAATCCTGGCACTATCCTTACACCCAGAGCTCAATATAACATTCACAAACGTAGCTAGGAATATTCTATAATATTACAACACTCATAGTATTTTGCAGTATTTTCCAGGACTGCAGTATCGATGGCCTATTCTCAGGAAGTCCGACCTCCGGGAACTCTGCTATTCAAAACCAATCCTACATCAAGCCAATGGAAAAGCCATTAATATTATACTCAAATCCTGGAGAACCACTTTAAAGTAATTTCATCAATAGCTAATAAAGCGATTCCCAAATTTTTTCCTCGGAGGGGTGGGCTGATGAGGACAAACCCATATCTATATGCCCTATTAGGACAATCGTAAACATCATACAGAAGAGTCCTCTTCTCTGAAGCCAAGCAAATGCTAAGAAAGATTTCCGTGGGCTTCCGAGCGTTTAGACAGGCAGATCACCGCGGACTTCCCGTTTATTCTATGTGAAGAGCTGAGTGGGGAAACGTTTAAATGCAGCAAGAAGTGATTGAAGCAGCAATAATTTTTATGCTGGTTAAATAGCATATGAATAGTAAGGGATGGCTTTTATAGACGTAATAATTATCGTGCATTTTGATTCATTTGAATGCATTTTGTGTAATAATCTTCCCATGTAAATGGCTGTTAATGCTAGCTCTCCCTTAGTCTTTCCATAATCTAACCTTCACACTGCCCCTAACACCGTACACCACTGTCCAAAACTAACCATCAGACCTTATCTAAAACACTCTCCCTGACAAACAATGAGAGGGTTCTAGAAGCCCAAGACAAGAAAGACAAAGAAAGAAAAGCTGAATATGAGGCAATACTAGCAAAACAATCATGGAAGGAGCAGACAAAAAAACACAGGGCTAGGAAGTAAACATTAGATTACACATAACCATACAAACAAGACTACACTGAGAAGAACAAGCTAAACTAAAATAACATACTAGATCTAAACAAGGAATACTGAGTTTAACCTCTTTCTGCCCCATGTATGTCATGGGTATTAAGCGGTCCCCTTGAAATGCAATACATGTACAGTGTATGGATGGCACTATCTGTAACAGAAGCTGCCTTTGACTTACAGCCCAGGGTCCAGTTGCAATGGTGGGAATTAGGGAGAATCCCCACCAATAATCCTTTACACGCTGTGATCAATGTTGATCACTGTATGTACAGAGTTAACAGAGGAAGGGAGGTCCATCTGTAAAGCTATCCAATTGCAGAGGACCAATGGGTTGCAATGGCAACCAGTCAAAGGCCTTTAGGTCTGCCATGGCTAATGTGAATAAATAAAGATAATACACTGTAGCACATAAGTACTGCAGGTTCTTGTCCACTAAAGGCACATAGAAAAAGGTAATAAAATCCACATACGAAAGAAAAACAAAAAAACTTTTTTGTCCACTTTTTCCTATTTAAAAAAAAAGTGATAAAAAAACACATTTTGTATTGCGGCATCCGTAATGACACGTACAATTACTTGGACACACTTTTTATCCCATACAGCAAATGCTATAGAAAAAAAAACAGCTCAAATACTTTTTTTCTTCATTTTGCCTCGAAAAAAAATAAAAGTGATAAAATTAATCAAAAAAAGTCATATGTACTCCGAAATAGTAACAATATAAACTATAGCGTGTCATGCAAAAAAACAAGCCTTTACACAGCTCTACCCATGGAATATTAAAAAAAAAGATTTGGGTCTTTGAATGCAACAATGTAAAAAAAAAAAGATTTTCCAAAAAAGAGGGTTTATTGTGCTAAAGTTGAAACCCCCCCCCAAAAAAATTGTATCCTTAAGTTCCAATCTAGGCACTTAAAGGGTTTTATCATGATTGAAAAACTTTTCCAGCAGTTGGGTTTGTTATAAAATAGAAAAATAGATCATACTCACCTCTCCTCTGAGTCCCAAGGCAGAGCTGAGAAGTTCACATTGCCTCGGCGCCGGCTTCTGGGTAGACAGCCGGGCGAAATCACATGAGCACTGTGACTTCTGTTACCGTCAGCACTCCTGACATCAGCACTCATATCCTGGGTGCCATGATGCCAGGAGTTTAGAGATGTGATGCTGCAGCCTTTGATTGGCCATAGCAATCATTTGCTTCCAATGAAAGCCGTAGCAGTGTAAGCTGCTCAGCTCTACTTCGGGGGTCGGAGGACAGGGGAATGTGATCTAAGTTTTCATTTTAGTGTTTAAGTTTTTAATCATGATAAAACCCCTGTGCCCCTCCGTGACCAGCTTATTTTGTGCATTAAGGACCAAGCAATTTTCATCAACGCATTGCAATTGCTCTATGAGGGTTGTTTTTTGTGGGACAAGTTGTATATTGTAATGGAACCATTCCGGGGTAAATATAATGTGTGTTGTACAACTGTTATCATTTTTTGGTGGGAAGATGAAGAAAATGTCCAGAAATTCCACCATTGTTTTGGGCTTTTGTTTTCATAGCGTTCACCATTGGGTAAAAACAACATAACTTTCTTATCTGGATCAGCACGATTACTGCGATATAGAGATTTTTTTTAACTTCTTTTGCACAATAAAATCATGTTTTAAAAAAAACAACTGAATCTGCATAACCACATTCTAAGGTCTCATTCAGACGAATAGGTGCACACAAAACTGCGCGTCTATTGGAACCCTGTGTTTTACTATGATGTGTTCACATGTCTGTGTTTTACAGGGGTGCAAACACGCGCACCTACAAAACATAGGACATGCGTGCACTGCATAGGTCCGTGGTGAGTGTAAATATTCCCCACGGGGAGTCCCCTTGTCACTGAACACTGTGACAGCACTGTCACAGTGTTCAGTGACAAGGCAACTCCCTACAGGGAGTAAAGAATCCCCTGCCACAGCTGTCACAGCTGTGGCAGAGGATCATGATGTTCTCCCATTGCTTTCAATGGGGCCAACGCAGCGCTCGGCTATTCATTGAATTCAATGAATGGCCGAGCACTGCCTGTGATTGGCTGAGCACTGTGACCAATCACAGGCAGTGCTCAGCTGTCATTCAATAAATGGCTGAGCACTGCCTGTGATTGGCTGAAGGTTTAGCCAATCAGACACAGCACTTTCAGCAGGCTGGGATTTTAAATCCCAGCCTGCTGAAAGAGCTCCAGAGCAGTGCAGAGAGATCAAGCAGCTAGACGTGCCTGAGCCCCAGAAGCGGCAGAGAGGTGAGTATATATATATATTTTTTTTTTACACATGCTAAGAATGATTTTCAGGGATGGGCTTATATTTAAAATCCTACCCCGAAAATCGAAGGCAATGCTGCACAGAGCTTCATTCATGCATGTTTTTGCACGTACGAAGATGCGCGGTTTTGTGCGCACATATCTATGTACATAAACATGTTCATCTGAATGAGGCCTAAGACTCATAGCACTTTTATTTTTCTGGCAGCAGAGCTATTTGAGGGCTTCAGAGATGTAGTTTTCTATTGGTACCATCTTGAGGTATGCATGACCTTTGGATTGCTTTTTTTATGATTTTTAGAGAGAGACGAACAGAAGAAAAATAGCAATTTTGTCATTACGTTTTAAAATTATTTTTACAGCGTTTACCATACATGATAAATAACAAAATCTTTTCCTTGCCTGGGCTGTTATAATCATGGTAATACCTATTATATATTGCTTTTTTAAACATTTTTTGGTGCATTTTGTTCATTTAAAAGGGTTTTTGAGGGGAAAATTTTAATTTTTTGAAAACTGAAATCTTGTTCTTTAAATTAAACTTTGTTTAACTTTTTTTACACTATTTTTCAGTCCCTAAAGGGGACTTGAAGATGTAATTGTTTGATTGTGAGGATAGTACACTGCATTACTTATGTATTGCATTCTACTTAGCCTATGACAGCAGCGTATTACACTTTGCCAGAGGTGGGGCCTAGTAAGCTGAGTTACATGACAAACACATAGGCCTTTGTCAGGCTTGCTATGGGAACCCATTGGTACCTTGCGATTGCACTGCAGGATTTGAGGTTTCTCCACTCCTGGCAGTAAGATCAGGAGCCTGGCTGTCAGTAGTCAGCCAAGCAGGGGCGTGACTATAGAGGATGCAGGGGATGAGGTTGCACCCGAGCCCAGTAGCCTTAGGGGCCCCATAAGGCCTCTCTTCTCCATAAAGGGAACCCAGTACTATAAGTAAAGCATTATAGTTGGGGGCCCTGTTACAGGTTTTGCATCGGGGCCCGGGAGCTTCAAGTTACGCCTCTGCAGCCAAGCCATCGCCTTAAAAAGATGTATGCGCCGGTTTAAAGCCCATTAGCGAGGTCAGCAAAAAGGCGTATTGTCGTCACGACAAACACACAAGCACTCATTGTTACTGCTATAACCAGCATCATAGTGTAGAAGCCAAGAATATTTAAAAAGAGGCCAGCCAATGAGGAGTTCCTTACCAAAGGAGGCTGGGCTTAAAAAATTCCTGCTTATTGTAACACCAACAACTGACCCAACAACACAAGATGACTCTTCCTTCATTACAAAATATAGGCTTCAACCACAAAAATGGCAGCCTCCAGCAAATGCCTTTTAGATAAACACTTCATTTCCAACTGATACCATGCATTTTACCTTGTTCAGAGCCTGACTAGGCTGTGCATGACAAAATAATTAATTGGTGTTTTTGTGTTACACTCCACCCCTTCTGGCCTGCCTTTGGCATAGCACAGCGTATCTGTTCCTTTAAGATCTGCATTTCAAACAGAATGAAAAAACACAAAAACTTTTAGATCTGTTTTTTTTTCCCTACAAAATTCTGCTAACGGCAGCATTTCAATAGTGTCTGTTGCAAATATCATTATTATAATATATGCATTTCAGTTTGCTTAATTTGCATGTTCATTAGCATTTTGATTATGCACACCTGCATGGAAAGATATATCAACTGCAACAAGCAAACCTAAGATGCAATTATTAAAGACAGCGCTCGTAGAGAGTGTACAGGAGTAAGTTAGCAAATCAATTCTTCCCTTACCCTTATAGCGAGGCTTTATAAATCTGCACATAGGATGCCTTTTCCTTCCCATAGATCTTGCAAGCAAAATGTACTTGGCATGTCATCCAGATATTAAACAACATTTTATCACTGGAATGAGCAACACACTGCTACAAATATATCAACATGTTAGTGGAATATTTCACATGTTCGCCTCAGAAGGAAGCCTGAGCTTTATAGGTGTTCGACGTGAGGAATGAAACATTATTGCACTTTAATTTACAAACCTTGAATACTTCCATTTTATTGAGGAGGCACATGGGGACATTCATCAAAAGTTCTTATTCATCATGTGGAAGGTAAAGAAAAGTGGAAGTAAGTTGTTAAAATATTCAGCCCATTCTGAATAATATTCTAGCCAGTTCTGTCTACATAATTTGGTGGGTGAGATGAAAAAAAGAGAGCCACCTTTGTTTATGGGCCGAGTCTGGTATTGTAGATCGTCCCAATTCAGTGACATTAAAAGGACCTGTCATCTCCTTTGAGGCCCATAAACTATATTGTGGAGCTCAAAGGTGAAGGAATAGAGGGTCCGGAGAGCTACTTGTTCCTGTGCGGTGTCCACACAAAGTTGCACACACTGCCTGGCTCTTTTCAGCCGGCTGTGTACTCAGGCTCTCCCATTCATCTCTATGGGAGATCGGGTGCACATAGCCGGCCGAAAAAGAGTCGCACTGTGTGCAACTTCACGTGGGCGCCCAGTGAGTATGATACACAGCTCCATGGACTGCCCATTCCCTCACCTTTCAATCCCATAACATAGCTTATTAAGCGCAAAGATGATGACAGGTTCCCTTTAAATATCCATGGTAATGTACAGCCACATCCCACTCCAACCCTCCTATTGTGTCATAAATGTCCAAAAGGTTCTGTACTTCCCATAATTTATGCAGCCACTTTGGATTTAACTACAGACAAGTTCCGATTACAAGTCCTATTAAGGTATATGGACGTCACTGGGAAGGGGACCCTTTCGGGACTCTATTCTATTACCAAGACCAGGTGCATATGTATAAAGGCCCCGTTTTTGGTGCTGGTTAAGACTTTATTTATATATGTGCTGTATATTTCTGTTGCTCTGCTCCAGCATAGGAGCTGAAGTGCCAGATATGGAACATGACAGGTATGAATGCAGCCAGTGCACCCAGTGACTATAATTGGGTTTCCAACATGCGATCCTTTTCTTTACCAAATCTGTGTTAGAGGCCTAACATTATCACAACCTAAGATAGGAGAACTTTGCATTGTAGGGTCTGTAGAGAGGGAATCAATACACAGGTGTTCACTACACATTAAAAGAATCGATTCTGGCAAAATGGGCTGGGCACCCTACCTCCAATGGTCCAATAGCAGCTACATGGGCTGCCTCTACGGTATGTTCACTCTTAGCAAGTGCGGAGAGCCAATAGTGCATTCAGCTTGGTTATGTACAGTTTAATGTGGTCACCCATTTGAATGGGGACCATGTTGTATTATATTTCACATAAATTGTATGACCCACCATAGCTTCCATAGTATGAACTGGTTTCCATGGGTTTCAGAAGGCAGAAGCCAGAAGCCAGACTCATGTCAATCACGTAACTGTCAGGTCATTTGGAAAAGGGAATGTGTAATCCAAAAATTACCTATTGTATAAATCATGTTTTTGCTTTAAACATATATTTTTTTTAAATTGGTGTCTTTTTTTACTTTCCATGTCACGATCTATGTTAAAAAAATACTGAAATCCTGCAGTTTTCACACTGACCACTAAGCCTAATAATAGGCTGACACTTCCTGTTCTGTAGAGATCACTTCCCAGTAATCATCTCATTATTATCACAGACAGGATTACTATGGAAGGTGATACTTAATTATAGATGACACAGGATCCACCATTCACAGTAGGTGATGGTCACATCTTACCTCCTCCCCTGCCCTGCACATGTCACAAACCATACCCACAACAATTTCCCATTGAAGTCAATGAGTCATTGCAGTGTACAGGTTCCTATGGTTCATGATGCTGCTGTAAAGCACATCTCTAAATGCTAATAATGACAGCTCAGGCAAGATGGCCACCTCCATAGTCAAGTATAGACAATAGATTAAAACATCTACAATCAGAAAATAAAAACGGATTAGAAAATAAAAATGTACGTCAGTATCTGGTTTTAGGCCCCCTGCACATGGGCGGAAATTCTGCGGCGGGATTTCTTGCAGAATTTCCGCCCGGTGCCGCTGCCATAAGATTGCATTAGAAAACGCAATCCTATGCAGACGGCCGTGATTTGTCCGCGTGAAATGACACGCGGAAAACAAATCGCAGCATGTTCTATTTCTGTGCGAGGCCCGCACAGAAATGTCAGTAAACACCCGCCAGCTCCACTTTGCGCATGCGCCGGCTTGACGGCAGCTGGCACATCACAGAGCTTCAGAGATGCTAGGAGTGGGTAAGCTGCAGGCCTCTGCAGGGGCACGGGTCTGCATCCTGCTGTGAGAATTCTCGCAGCGGTATCCGACCCGGCCGCCTGCAGGCGGCCTTGATTAGTAAAAAAATATACATGATACATTCCCTTTTACAGAGCCAATAAGCTAGATACTCCGGTTTAGTGAATACTATATTCCCATTGTTGTTATCCAGAGGCGTAGCTTGAAGCTCCTGTGCCCAATGCAAAAACGTTCATCCTATTAGCAAAAATCCTAAGAAATTTCCACAACTGCAAGCACTTCTCAGCATATTTTATACAGAAAATGCAAGTATTAATCTTTAACTTCAATTTAAAGAGATTACATCTCAGAATCTTGGCTTAAACGTGGTTTTACCCCTTAAAACTAAATTATAAACATTCCGTTGTCAATTTAATTACTTCTCCTAATCTATGGATTAAGATTCATTGGCTATGTACTGAAGCTGAATTTATAGCAGTCAGCATGGGATGTTTTATAAATGTGACCTTATCTCTCACCTATGCAATCTTAAAAGTCATTCCAGTGCAAACATTAGACTGGAAATATCCAACAACCACAGACTAATAATCTCAGTGAAGTTAATCATTTGGATGACTAGTATCAGACTCAGTATGCAAGTTCCATTCAAATAAATGTATTTATAGGCTTAAGAATAGGTGAGAGACTTGGGTAATAGTTACAAATAAGCTAGACGGTAGTAATCAATGTCAAGGAGCTGCTACGAAAGCAAATAACATTTTAGACATGAAAGATAAAAAAATAGATAAATGTAACCGTCTCTCAAGAAAACGTATGTAAATTGATTTTTATTAAATTCTATAATTATTAACTATGTAATAAAATAAAACAACTTTTAGAAATGTGCCCAATCTCTGTCACAGAGTGCTCACAGCAGGCCTAGTTCGTCATGATATAAACCACAAATGCTGAAAAACCCCTAACACCAAGAAACCACCATAAGATCTTTGGTAGGATCAATCTGCTACAGTGAAGTGAGATCAGGAAGTGCAGACCACAGCAATCTCAGGCTCACTGGGTCGGGAAGGCTCGGCAGTGGGTTTACCTTCTCTGATGGACATTGGGCCATCCTCTCATAGGTATCGGAGCCACATACAGGTCAAGTCCTAGATTTGGCCGCGCTGGGTTGGTGAGTGGACGGCTCTAGTGGGCTCAGCCATAAGTGGTGCACCAGGGCGTCTGGGCAAATGACTCAGACCAAAGACTGGCAAATGATTTATTTGTACCTTGAACAACAGTTCTTTGCAAGCGGCTTTACCTCTTTCGCTCGAGGTGTGTTGGTGAGGATTGTGAACAGAGGAGCTATAAACAGATCAATATCCTAGTCCTGGAAAACCCATTAATTCTTGAAAAAGATCTTACTTTACTTTGTCACTGACTACCACTTCCAGGCTTCGGAAAGTGGCCATGTTTTATGAAAACACCCTATGCTATCTATAGCTTGCAACTATGTGCAAGATGCAAAACATTGGAAACAAATTTGAGCCATCTTAGCGGATTCCAATAGTGAAAATGTGTTGAGAAGCCTCAAAATTAAAGGGTTTGTGCGAAGTTATAAAGTCAGCCCCTATCCACATGATAAGGGATAATTCAATGATCAGTGGGAGTCAGACCACTGGAACCCCCACCGATCTTGAGAACGGGGGTCCTGAAGGTCCCCACATGAATGAAGCAGTGGTCATGCAAGTGCACTGCTGCTCATTCATTTCAATGGGAGATCCAGAAATTGCTGAGCAGTTGGCTATCTCAGGTGCTGTAATTAAAATGAGTAGAGTTGCCGTGCGCATATGTGATTGTCACTTCATTCATGTGGGGACCTTTGGGACCTCTGTTCTCAAGATTGTCCGGAATCCCAGCGATCGGATCCCAACTGATCATAAATTATCCCCTATCCACAGGATAGGGAATAACTTTAAAACTTGGCACAACCCTTATAATCACCACCAGTTTTAAGGGGCTGTGTAGGATCATTTTAACTAATCACATCCTCCAGACAGGTCATCAGTTGTTGATGGACGGGGGTCCACCACTTGGGATCCCTGTCCATCAGCTGATCATCCAGTCGACACTCCAGTGTGGTGGGACAGATATTGTCATTAGCAGATAGGCGAGGAAGTGTCGGTGCCAGTTTCACTCCCGTTGAAATCAATAGGAGAGCCTTGTTTCTGCTGCACTCCCTGCTCAGGATGTCCGTAACAGGAGCCGGAAGTGCAGTAGCAGCACAGCTCCCCATTGATTTCAATAGGAGTGAAGCTGGCACCTGTACTTTGTCCCCTGTCCACTGATGACAATATCTGACCCACTGCACTGAACAGTGTGATAGACAATCAGCTGATGGATGGATCCCTGTCCATCAACTACTGATGACCTATCCAGATGATAGGTCTATAGTTGAAACTAGCCCAGACAACCCCTTTAAAGCCATGTCGTTTTTAGGAAAACCATTCTGTGCAGTTTTTTTTCTTTAAATATATCTTTGTAGTGGATAAATCTCCATTTCTCTGATGCACCAAATCCCCTTTGTAGACATAGTGGCAAATTATAAAATTCAGGCTGTCACCAGTAGGGGGAGCTTAGAAGCAAAATGTTACCATGCAGCGGTTTCTGGTCCTTCCGGGGCGGTGGTGTGCGGGGTCCCGCGGCTTGCTGTCCGGCTGCCGGGGGCGCGGGTGCCTGGCTGGCATGGGCGGCACATTGGTGGTGGCGCGCGGCGCCGCGCGCGCACCTGTGAGTGCAGCTGCTGTGCAGGAGCTCCCTTTTATTATGTTCTGTTGGGAGTTCACTGTCTCCCTCTCTCCGCCTCTGGGCGGAGCCTTTTATTTAAAGGTCGGGCAGAGACTGGCAATCACTGCCAGTTATTGGTTTCCCTCAGTGTGCTAGCTAGTCTGCCTCGGTTGGTCTCTGTCATCTTGTCTGCTATACTTTGCTATTATCCGCCAGGTGTTTCCATCTGCCTCAGTTCTGCTTATTATTGTTCGTGTTGGTTAATTAACATAGTAACATAGTATGTAAGGCTGAATGAAGACAATGTCCATCTAGTCCAGCCTGTCTATCCTACTGTGTTGATCCAGAGGAAGGCAAAAAACCCCAAGGCCACAAGCCAATTAGCCCTTTTGGGGGAAAAATTCCTTCCCGACTCCCTAATGGCAATCAGACTGTTCCCTGGATCAACCCCTAATAGTTCCTACCTGCCTATATACCAGGATTGACACTTGACCTAATAATTATATCCTGTAATATCCTTCTTCTCCAGAAAGACATCAAGTCCCCTTTTAAACTCCTCTATGGATTTTGCCATCACCACTTCCTCCGGTAGAGAGTTCCACAGTCTAACCGCTCTTACAGTAAAGAATCCCCTTCTATGTTGGTGATGAAACCTACTATCCTCTAATCGTAGCGGATGTCCTCTTGTTACCGTCGTGGTCCTGGGTGTAAACAGATCGCGGAAGAGATCCATGTGTTGTCCCCTCATGTACTTATACATAGTTATTTGGTCGCCTCTTAACCTTCTTTTTTCTAGAGTAAATAGTCCCAATTTGGACAGCCTCTCAGGGTATTCCAGTCCCGTCGTTCCATGTATTAGTTTAGTTGCCCTTCTTTGAACCCCCTCAAGCACTGTAACATCTTTCCTGAGTACCGGTGTCCAGAATTGTACGCAGTATTCCATGTGAGGTCTGACAAGTGCCTTATATAATGGAAGGATAATGTTCTCGTCCTTTGCCCCTATACCTCTTTTAATGCACCCCAAGACTCTATTTGCCTTTGCAGCAGCTGACTGGCATTGGTTACTCCAGTTCAGTCTATTATCCACTAATACCCCCAGATCCTTTTCCATATCACTTTTCCCCAGTGGTACTCCATTAATTGAATATTGGTGACATCCGTTTCTCCTGCCCATGTGCATAGTCTTACATTTTTCAACATTGAACTTCATTTGCCATTTTCCTGCCCAAGCCCCCAGCTTATCCAGGTCCGTTTGTAGCCGCACATTGTCCTCCGTTGCATTAATTATATTGTATAATTTTGTGTCATCTGCAAATATTGATATTTTGCTGTGCAGCCCCTCTATCAGGTCATTGATAAATATGTTGAACAGAGTGGGGCCTAATACTGAACCCTGTGGCACCCCGCTAGCGACTGTGGTCCAATCAGAGTACGAACCATTTATTACCACCCTCTGCTTTCTATCATTGAGCCAATTTTTTACCCACTTACACACGTTTTCGCCCAGTCCGAGCTGCCTCATTTTGTATATTAGCCCATTATGTGGCACGGTGTCAAAGGCTTTAGAGAAGTCCAGATATACAAGATCAATAGATTCTCCCAGGTCCAGCTTAGAGCTTACTTCATCGTAGAAACTGATCAGATTTGTCTGACATGAGCGACCCTTCATGAATCCGTGCTGGTGAGGAGTTATTCCCTTAATCTCCTTGAGGTACTCATCGATGGCATCTCTCAGAATCCCCTCGAAAAGTTTTCCCGTTACTGAAGTGAGACTTAGTGGCCTGTAGTTACCAGGCTCACTTTTGCTCCCTTTTTTGTAAATTGGAACCACGTTAGCAATGCGCCAATCCAATGGTACTACACCGGTCTTGATAGTGTCTAGAAATATTAGGTATAGCGGCCTAGCTATCTCGTCACTTAGTTCCCTTAATATCCTTGGGTGTAATCCATCTGGGCCCGGCGATTTATCAATTTTAGTTTTCTTTAGACGCTTCCGCACCTCCTCCTGCGTTAGGTATGAGATATTTTGTGAGGGGTTCTTTTTATTCCCCTGCATCTCGTGTGGCATTTCCTTTTCTTTTGTGAATACACTTGAGAAAAAACTGTTTAGTAGATTTGCTTTCCCTTCGCCATCATCAATGATTTCTCCTGCATTGTTTTTTAAAGGGCCAGCGCTCTCCCAGCAAATCCTTTTGCTGTTAATGTAGTTGAAAAATAGCTTCGGGTTGTTTTTGCTCTCTTTGGCGATCCGTCTTTCTGCTTCCTCCTTGGCAGTTTTGATCGTATCTTTGCATATTTTGTTTTTTTCCCTGTATGATTTTAGCGCTTTTTCGCTGCCTTGTTGCTTTAGTAGTTTGAACGCTTTCTTTTTTTCGTTTATTGCCCCTCTTACCGTCTTGTCGAGCCACATTGGTTTCCTTTTAGCTGAGTTTCTTTTATTTTTAAATGGAATGAACTGCTCACATGAGGTGAATAGGATCCTTTTGAACTTTTCCCATTTGTCCTCCGTACTGATATTTTTGAGGATGTTGTCCCAATTAGTTACCGATAGTAGTTCTAAGCTCATCAAATTTTGCTTTACTAAAGTATAGTTTCTTTGTCACTCCCTGATAAGGCTTCCTATTGATTGACAGCTGGAAGTTGATTATATTGTGGTCACTGTTCCCCAAGTGTCCCTCAACCTGCACCCCCTTTATACGTTCCGGTTTGTTGGTTAGTACTAGGTCCAGAATGGCCCTCCCTCTTGCTGGTTCCTGCACAAGTTGGTTCAGGTAATTGTCTTTAATTACTCTCAAGAATTTGTCACCCCTGTGAGATTTGCAGGTTTCCTTCTCCCATGTTATATCTGGGTAATTAAAGTCCCCCATGATAATTAAAGTCCCCCATGATAATTACTTCGTTTCACTTTGACACCTCTTCTATCTGCCTAAGTAGTAGGTTTTCAGTTTCTTCTGTTGCTTTTGGTGGTCAATAGAAGACCCCTATCAGGATTTTGTTATTTCTTCCTCCCTGTATTTCTACCCACAGAGATTCCACCTGTTCGTCTCCTACCCCTATATCCTCCCGTAGCCTCGGCTTCAAGTTCGTTTTGACGTACAGACATACCCCTCCCCCTTTCTGGTTCCTTCGGTCTCTTCTGAAGAGATTGTACCCCTGCAAATTCACCGCCCAATCGCACTTATCATCAAGCCATGTTTCCGTAATTCCGACTATATCATAGTTTTCATCGGTCATTCTCGCTTCAAGCTCGCCCACTTTACCAATCAGACTTCTTGCATTCGTGGTCATACAATTTATATCATTTTTTTTGTTTTTTAAATTAGTTTTGTTGCTATTCATACTTATGGCTGTTCTATCAGTTCTAACTGTACTAACCCCACCCCCTGCTCGACCCCCATTCCCTTTACTTGGACCCGGTTCACTAGTTACACTGGCTACCCCACTATTTCTCATTTTACCCTCCCCCCCAGTCCCTAGTTTAAACACTCCTCCAGCCTTCTAGCCATCTTATCCCCCAGCACAGCTGCACCCTCCCCATTAAGATGCAGCCCGTCCCTACGGTAGAGCCTGTAGCCGACAGCAAAGTCAGCCCAGTTCTCCAGGAACCCAAATCCCTCCTTCTTACACCAACTCCGGAGCCACTTGTTTACCTCCCTAAGATCCTGCTGCCTTTCTAGTGTGGCTTTAGGTACAGGTAGTATTTCCAAGAAAACTACCCTGGAGGTCCTCGCTCTGAGCTTGGACCCTAAGTCCCTGAAATCATTTTTGAGGGCCCTCCAATGACCTCTAACTCGTTCATTGGTGCCAATGTGCACCATGACCGCTGGATCCTCACCAGCCCCTCCCAGTAATCTGTCAATCCGATCCGCGATGTGTCGAACATCTGCCTTTTCTGTCGGCATTCCACCCTTTCCATCCAGGTACGCCAGCGTCTCTTTTTCGGTCCCTAGTGATGCCTGGGGTTAGCCAGGAGTGGAGGCAAGTAGGCAGGGACAGGGGTTGTGAGTGAGATCTAGGGCACCTGGGCTGGCGTGTCAAGGGTAGTATATCGTAACATAAACGGTATACACTGTTACTCCCTCTAGTGGTGGCTGAAGGCAAAATATATCCCTTTCACGCTAGGCAGGGGATTTATAGATTTGCATTAGGAAAATGAAGCTCTAACCCCTATATGAACATCATTTTGGACAGCAGCCTTTTAAGAAGGCAAATAGTTTTACGTCAAGATAAATTTTTATAAACCACATATTTTTGCACTTTAAAGAAAATGTTCTTTTTGAAATCACTAGAAGACTGCGAGAAAACTATTTGCATGTAATAATATAGTGACATACATAGGAAATATGAATTAAAAATAGAATTTTTATACAGCAAGCAACCAAGAATTTAATATTATTCCGTGCACTGCCAAAGCTTCATAAAAAATCCATTACATTCTGCAGGCAGGTCTGAAATGAAGTCGGCATTGTCAAAATATTTAGAGCTTTCTTTTCAGAAATATGTTCTTCTAGAGATGTGAGAGACAGTTCTAATATCATTAATATGGCTTTATCACAATAACGGCATGCTGATGACTATTGCTTTATCACTTTATTATAAATGTATCGCAGCTGTCCATTATAGCGCCATTACGATTATATGAAGATGATCTGAGCACGATGATTACAAATGTTTCGTTTTATTTCATTAAAACTATAGCTACAAGTGTAACAATATCAGAAAGAGGACGAATTTAACTCACGTCGTGGATAGACTGACCATTCAGGCACTAGGGCTTGGATACCCATGCTCCGAATCAGGTAGAGCAACCTTAAAGGAGTTTTGCTACGTTATAAAGTTATCCTCTTTCCTAACAGTCAGACCCCCACTGATCTCGAGAATGGAGTTTTGAAGGTCACCGCATGAATTAAAGGGGTTGTCCCGCGGCAGCAAGTGGGTCTATACACTTCTGTATGGCCATAATAATGCACTTTGTAATATACATTGTGCATTAATTATGAGCCATACAGAAGTTATAAAAAGTTTTTTACTTACCTGCTCCGTTGCTAGCGTCCTCGTTCCCATGGAGCCGACTAATTTTCGCCCTCCGATGGCCAAATTAGCCGCGCTTGCGCAGTCCTGGTCTTCTGCTCTCTTCAATGGAGCCGCTCGTGCAGAATGCCGGCTCCGTGTAGCTCCGCCCCGTCACGTGCCGATTCCAGCCAATCAGGAGGCTGGAATCGGCAATGGACCGCACAGAAGAGCTGCGGTCCACGGAGGAAGAGGATTCCGGCGGCCATCTTCACCGGTAAGTATAGAAGTCACCGGAGCGCGGGGATTAAGGTAAGCGCTCCGGTAAGCTTTCTTTAGGTCCCTGCATCGGGGTTGTCTCGCGCCGAACGGGGGGGGGGTTGAAAAAAAAAAAACCCGTTTCGGCGCGGGACAACCCCTTTAAGTGGCAGTTTTGCATGCTGTGGACATGTGGCGCAAAGGTGCAACTGCTGCTTCATTCATGCATGAATCTTTAGGTCCCCTATTTTCGAGATTGGTGGGGTTGCAGTGGTCAGACCCCACTTATCATAAAGTTATCCCTATCCTGTGAATAAGAGATGACTTTATAACTTGACACAACCGCTTTATGGTGTGTTTGGCGCAACCTCTTTAAGGTGACCCCCACCGATCATAAAGTTATCCCTTATGTTGTGGATAGAGGATAACTTTATAACTTTTTACAACTACTTTAAAGAGGTTTTTCACCTTTGATCTATTGATGACCTATCCTCAGGATCAGTGGTGTACATATAAGAAAAGGTGCCCCATAGCAAAGATAGAAATGGGCCCCTTGTTAAGGTATTCTATGACTCTTAAGACATTTCCCAACCCCATTGTTTTTGAGCAATTAATTTCTTCTGGAGAGTTAAGTCTTGCACCGCTTCCAATCACCAAGGAGAAAGTGGGTGGAACCAAACATCATTGGGCTCCCTCTCTCCTTGAACCCCATAGCAGCCATACGGTCTGCCTCTATGGCCCTTGCTCAGAACAGGTCATCAATTGTTGATCGGCAGTGGTCTGCTACCTGAGAACCTCACAGATCAGCTGGTTGCCGGGCCACTGCGCTCATGTGTGGAGCAGATGTGTTGCTGAAAACACACAGCTCTGCATACTCCACAGTGGCCTGGGGTGGTAGGATAGCCATCTTGATTGTTTCCCAGAAAACCTTGGTGCGGTCAGTGATGAGCAAGGTGAACGATTCCACCAAGATTTGAAGGTCATGGAGGGACGGTATCAGGGTAGATGGGATGCAGATTATGATGGCCGACTTTTGTTGGACCATCAGGCAAGACTGACCACAGATTGAACACTACAGGAAAGGCTATAAGCGTAAATTTTTACCTAAACTGCTACTATTAACACAATTTGACATACAAAAACAATATATCCTTTGTATGGACAAGATAATTTTAAATAAACATTATATTCAGGTAATTTTCTGATTTTCCATTATATGTACATTTTGTATGGTTTTTGAGAAACATGGAGGGGATCCTGTATCTTAAAAAGTTGATGTGATAAAGAAAAACTGCGGTCATTTTTGGTTTCAGAATCCAAAAGTTAGAAAAAAAATGTAATATCTAAGTCAATGAAAATTGTGTTACCCAGTGTGATATGTGTAATAAGTAGCGCACTAGCAACCCCCTCTAAACCACACACCCTTTTATCTTGGATGGTATTTTTGGTGACAAAGCTGAAAACCCTAGCCAGGGGAGACTTTTTAGACCCAATGGATCCTCTAGCAGGATGTGAAGAGAGCCTAAGAGTGAAGGAAACCAAAGAAACTGTGAACATCAGTTTGAAGAGAACCTCAAAGCATTACTTCTTAATGTAGCTGTAGACTCCACATTTTTTTCTCTCTGACTTAGCCGGTAACACAAAGCAGTTCCTAAGCCGCTTCACTCGTGGACTGCAGGAGTACCGTGTGCCATGATCCCTCTGTCTAGCCGTGATTAACATAGAGTTGGGCAAATAGGTAAGATGGAGTCACTCAATGAGGCTATACTGGGTGCTACATATATTGTCTTCCTGAATAGAGTTGAGCGAACGTACTCTGCCGAGCTTGATGCTCATTCAAGTATTAGCATACTCGATGGTGCTTGCTACTCGAGCGAGCATCACGCCATGTTCGACCCCGCCCCGGTTTTGGCCCCTTCCCCCCAAAAAAAAGCTCGGCAACCGGCGGGTCACATACAAAAATGTTTGAGTCTCCCATTAAAGTCAGTGGGGCTCGTTACTCAAATAGATCTCTCGAATTTTACAAAAAGCTCGACTCAAATAACGAGGACCCGAGCATTTTGGTGCTCGCTCATCTCTAGTCCTGAACCATCTCAGTTTCTTCTCCAGTGCAATTTTTTCTGAACCATGTGACCATTTAAAGAGACCCTAGAGCGTAACATTATTCAGAAAGATATTATTCATAGCGTGTTTGGAATCTCGATTCCTGCCCTCCTCTCAGTACATGACAGTTGATGAATGTACACCGAGCCATTTCGGGTAAATTTAATCATTAATAAATGTTTTCTGTGCCATCTTAGAGCTGTCTGCTTGAATTATTGCAGGCAAATGGATCGCCGGCGCTCAGTTTAACATTTGGTGCCTTTTAGCGATAAAAAAATATATATAAATCGCCCCTCATTGTGTACGCCTGATTAAACATTTATAATTTGTAATTCATCATTTTAATTTCTCTCTTACTTTGCTTGGGTGACTCTTCCATTTTGTTTCAAATGGCAAAACAATGAACGGATCGGAGAAAGGACCTGTTTTTAACTCCCCACCTGCTGCATATGAATTTTCGATTTGGAGCCAATTAAGAAGCCAAATCCTTTACTTGCTGGTATCCGTGGGCAATGAAAACAACTTTTTATAAGTGTCGAGTGCTCTTTTTTTAAAATTTTTTTTTACTATTACAGGAGTGTAGTGGCTGCCACTAGTGCTCGCATTTTGCCAGTGCTAGTTCATCCTGTTAATTAGCGCTGTTACAGGAGCGTTAACAGCAATAAATGTTCAAGACAACGCTCCAAAGATGAATAAGTATAGTAAATAAAGCGGGATTATAAAAAAGGGAGAACTGAATCAACCGACACACTTCCACACTGCCGGTCCAAATCTAGGGTCACTATATAAGGTATAGCCAGCTGGACATTGGAGTAACTTCAGGAGACTTTTATGCCATAAAACAAATGGGCATACACAGACAAGAAAAGGGATACTGGTAAAAACGTCACAAGTCATACTTCACATGCAACGCGTTTCGGGGATCAGAAATTGCTTCCTTTTTTAAGCAAATGTCCTAACTGCAGGGGGATTCACAATAGGGAGATATAAATATATTAAAGGACAAGAGGTGCTGTGAGCGTAGCGGCGCTTGTATAATAGCATCCTAATAGACCTTTCACACAGGCTGGAACTTCACTGCAAGACGCACTGCAACACACAGCTGAAGCTGCTGCTGCGAAAACCTGCCCCAAAATCTGCATGTGCCTGTGTGGAATCTGATTTAGAATTGAACGCAAAATTAAGCTATTTTCAATTCCGCATCAAATCCACACAAAATGTGCAGCTTTTTTTAACAGCGTTAAATTACAGCATACAACAATACCAAAATTATATATATTTTTTTAGGGTTTTCCACTTTGTGAAAGCATGTTTTTTGCATGACAATTTGTAGTATATAGTGGTAGCATTTTGGGGTACATATGGTTGTTTTAATCACTTTTACTGGAATTTTTTGAGTTGAAATTAACAAAAATATTTTTGCTCCATTTTTTAGCTTTTTTTACATTCTTTGCCATTCAGGATAAAAAGTAGGTTCAGAGAATCATAGAATGGTAGAGTTGGAAGGGACATCCCAAAATTCCCTCGTTTGCTACTGTATCATACTGTTGACTCATGTTCAGTCTATGATCTATTAGTATACCCAAGTCTTATTCACAAGTGCTGCATCTTAGCCCAATTCCCCCCATTCTGTATGTGCTTTTTTCATTTTTCTTGCCTAGATGCAGGACTTTGCATTTCTCCTTGTTAAATACCATTCTGTTAGTCGCCGCCCACTGTTCAAGCTTTTCTAGATCTTTTTGAATACTCTCCCTCTCTTCCCTAGAGTTACCTATCCCTCCTAGCTTTGTGTCGGTTGCAAACTTGATCAGTTTCCCCTCATTTAGATCATTTATAACAATGTTGACCAACACTGGGCCTAGGACAGAGCCTTTTGGTATCCCATTTGATAGATTCTTCCACTTGGATGTCCAATCATTTATGACCACTCTTTGAGTATGATCACTCAGCCAGTTGTGAATCCACCTAACAGTTGCCTTGTCAATCCCATATTTGGCCATTTTTTGGTCATCGGTGATTCTGTCATAGAAGGAAATTAAATTAATCTGGCATAACTTGTTTGTTAAAGCCCATTTACACAAGCAGATAATCGCTCAAAGATCGCTCAAATGATAGTTTAAGTGACAGCTTTGAGCGATCATTTTGCATAAAAATGACTCAACTACTTAAATACTAATTATGTATGCAAATGAAGCCTTCACTGAAAGCAGCTAATAGCCCAAGGCTATTATCTGCACTCAGATCCTTTGTTCTCCACAGGGAAAAAATGCTATCAGCACTCCCCATGGAGAACTACTGATAAAAGTGAGTGACGATTTTTATGTTGTAAATGATTTTAATGATCAGCGAAAAAGCAGACGATGGGCGTACATTTACATGCACCGATTATCGCTAAAACGATCGCTGATTAGCGATTTTTTAGCGATAATCGTCCAGTGTAAATGGGCCTTTACAAACCCCTGCTGGCTCTGGTTAATTACTCCATTCTCATCCAAGTACTTGGATACATGCTGTTCGATAATTTGTTCAAAGATCTTTCCCAATATAAAAGTCAGGCTCACAGGTCTGCAGCTTCCTGGGTTCACCTTTTTTTCTTCAATTTATTGCATGGCTTGAAAAAGGTCGATCCTAGGCTGAAATGTGTTGCTTTGCTTTCACCTGCAAACTGTACCCTTATTGAAATAAACCAAACTTTTGGAATATTCTCGGGTCTGAAGAAAAGTCTCTATTTCACCGCTGTTATACAAGCAGGGGGATTCATGAAGGAATACCCCCAAACTAGTAAGTGATATCCTATTTCAAACTGATATTCCAGGGAACATCTTTTACAGAGATGTTTGCTTTTACTGTGAGCCATTCCAATTGTTTCCACTGAGCACAGCTATTCTTTTCCTTTTTCTCTTTATTCTCTTTTTCTCTTTATTGTATGGCTTGTTATGTATGCAACAATACCAAACATATAGCTTCCTTAAAAATAAAATTTAAGCAGAGGGTAAAGTGTGTAAAAAAGTTTCTTTTTCTTTTTCTATCTTTTACGTGTTTTTTCTTTTCTTTTCTACATCTTTTATGTTCTTGTAGGGGACTTGAACCTATGGTCGTTATGATAATGCAATCCCCTTACACAATATTCACATACTGATTCGTTAATTTAAGTCAGAACCCTAAATCTTTGACCAACTTCACCGCCACCATTTAGAAAGAAACTGGTTTATATAATATCGGGCTCTGAATTGCTCTCAAGAATCCTCACCATTGGACCTCCGAAATAAGAATCAGTTATAGTTGTTTTATTGTATGTGTGTTGCCTGCATGTCTGAAGTCATAAGTTTCTGCTCTCTGTACTCTCCTAACTGCAGGTAAAAAGAACTTCGTTTCTGGGTTTATCTCCAGCCCTAATTTTAACAGTGCTCATAAAATTTAGTTTTAATTGCGTCTATACTGTGAAGGGCACTTACTTTAAGAAATAGACCTCTTTTTGCCTCAGTGAAAGGTATATTGCAGGACTCAGTACATTGCATGGAGTCGTAATATACTCAGTTATACCATGTGACCTGTACTTCTGTACTGCAATGTATATCTCTTATAATAGCGATTATAGGTCATGGCAAACCTGGACACCATTGGCCCTCTGTGATTACATAGCAGGGGGCAAATGATGTTACAGAGGGAGTCCCCTCCCTCTGTGAACCCTTTACATGCTGCGATCAACATTGGTTATGACTTGTAAGGGGTTAACAGCAGGGATCAGAATTCTCACTGATTCCCACAGTTGCATTGGGAGTCCGGCTATCAGTCACAGCTGGCTTGCGCTACGGATTGCGCAGGCTCAGAAGCTGAGCCCCTGCCATTCATAGGACGTAAGCTTATGTCCTGGAATTACTTCCTCGCCAAGACATAAGTGCAGGGGTATGAAGACTTTTGCAACCATTTATTGTTCCAATACATCTATGAAACCTTTCACATGGGCAGGAATTTGGCCACAGGATGCACCGCAACATGCAAGTGGATTTGCAGAATTAAGTCATTTGTAATTCTGTATCAAAATCCTCATGGAGCCGTAATATACTCAGTTATGGCATGTGACCTGTAAAATGTGCTTGTCTTTCAGAACCAAAGGGTCTCCTGCACTCTGTTCTATTAACTACTATGTGTGCTCAAAACCATCATAGGGCACCCTAGAAATAATGTACCTCCAATTTCCTCCAGAGTCCGAACAAATCTAGCCTAGCTGGATACAATATAGCAGATTAGATTGTAGCGGCCCGCGATGACATGAGAAGTAATGTACGTCCGCTGCTGGCTGTGTTCCCGCACTAGTCGAATCTCTCCTGTGAGTATTTATGTATCAGAAAAACAGAAACATGAAAGAAATATGCTTGCATCTAAAACCAAGTCTCCGGTCCCCAGACGTGTCGCAGTCTTGCAGTAAACTGTGAGATTAGCTTTCTCATGTCTCTTCTTCCTTAATGCCAGCATTTCATTCACACTTTGGAGTGCAAATAACCGTCAAATTGCTTGCTCTAATGAGTTGAAATTAAACTCTGGTCCTGATAAAATGTGTTTATTACACTACTTTCTATGGCAAGAAAAAGTCATTTTGGGTGAGGGAGAAAACCAGATATAACAGCATGAAGACAGAGGCGAGCCGCCTAACTCAATTTTGCAATGTTAGGGATTAAACTCATTTAGGGGACTCCTAGGTCCCAGTCAAGGTCACGCAGCTCACTATTCATTAACTACATGCTGTATAATGTCATTTTATTTTAATGTGCCAGGTGCTACACTTCCCACAGGAGACCGTAGCCGCTAATACTGTAGATGAAATTGCAATACTTTCCATGTGAATGAAATTAAACTATGAGATGTTTCTGAATAGATTGCACAGTTGCTTAAATAGTCATTTCATAGAGGAGTTTCCAGGACTGTTTCCCAACTGTTTCCAAACTCCAGTCCTCAGGGACCACCAACAGGTCATGTTTTCAGGATATCCTATGGTAAGAACACCTGTGGCAATGTCTGAGGACTGACGATAATTCCATCACCTGTGCAACACTGGGGAAATCCTGAAAACATCACCTGTTGGCGGTCCCTGAGGACTGGAGTTGGGGAACACTGGTTTAGGGCTCTTTCACACGGGTGTCAGCGTTTTTATGTTCGCCCACTGGTGACGTAAAAACGAATGAACAGGTGCACAAATCTGCAATGCTGTCGGGCGGGGGGAGACGGTTTAGCTCTACTATACTGTCTCCCCCTTCCCTCTCCCTTGCCGGCACTAGCTTAACAACTAGCCTCACCCCCGTCTCTGCCCGTCCAATTGCAAACAGCTGACAAGGGGCGGAGGCACGCTGCTAAACTCCCTCCCACCGCCCTTCTCCGGCCGCTGTCATTGGCTCCCATAGGAGTCTATGCAGCAGCCGACGTATTCCGGGCAGAAAGATAGTTCCACGACTATCTTTGCTGCCCAGCATAAAAGCGCCAGATGCTATATTGTCCAGCTGGGCGCTTTTACGCCGCGGGAATACGCCCATCTGAACTGATGCATTGGAATCCAATGCATCAGATGGTAGAGTATATCGGCTGGCTGTGAAAACAGCGGCCGATATACACTCGTGTGTAAAGCCTTAGACCAATGTATTTGAATGAGTATGCAATACCAGATACAACCAATGAACAAGAGTGGCGCTATTTTGGGGGAAAAAAAATGAAAATTCTTTTTTTAATCCTGGACAACTTGTTATGCTACATAGGCCAGATTCACAGGAGCATATGTGCATTTTCGCGCTGTGTTTTTATGGAACAAGTGTTGCTTTTTTTGTGCGCACATCAGTGTATTTTACTGTACTTTCTGCACATGCACAGAAATGTGCACCAATCCTCACTGCCAAAATTACTCTAATGAGTTCAAGTTGTGTTCCTTACCCTGCACAATTCCACAGTACTTTTCACATCTGCTAGCGTATTGTGGCACATTTGCGCATCCCCAGTGACTTCCATGCGCAAATACAGTCATGTGAAGCCAGCCTAAATCTGAATATACAATTTCAGATTTCCTGTATCGTTCCTGCCATCCATCATCGAAACCGAATTGGATTTGCTAGAGTATGCCTTCCATTTTCTTTTTGCATTTGTCATTTCCCCAGCTAATTGGCACATTAATAGCATTGCTTTATTACTTTTAGACAATTGCATAATTTATTCTCAAACGTAGTTTTACAACAAAATATCACAAATGCAGTGCCTCATTCATAGTTTATCCAAGCATAGACGGAATATGTGTGCAAACCTGTGAAGCTAATACGGCCCACCACGATTATCTACTAGATTATATGTTAACGGGGTCTTCACATCTGAGCTTTTCTTGTTTTCCTCAGTCCAGCGCTGTTTCTGTAGCTCTCAATGACGTGAATGAGAGTCACGGAAACAGTGTAGCAAGCTGTACTATGCCAAGATAGGAATACCCCTTTACGGGCCTATTGCATGGAGTGATTATTAGCTGAATGATCTATAACTGCCCAGTGTAAATAGGAGAAGCAGTCCAATGACAAACAATAGTTCATTTGTTTGTGGACCAATCACATATTTTAGGTAGACATAAAAGTTTTGTTTATTGCTAGCACAACCCCTAATGTAAGCAAGGAATGAACAGCTGATCAAAGTGGAAACCAATAGGTACATGAACAATTATAAGTTGTGAATGATCATTCGAGTCATCTTTCATTACCTAACAATTGCCTGGTGTAAAAGGTCTTTAAATGAGAGCCGACTGACATGCTATGTCATCAGTCAGGGGTCGTTACGGGCAATTAAAATATTTATTCAGGCATAACATTTTTGGGCAAAGGTAATGGCCAAGAGGACATATTCCCTTCACCTGGTCCTCCACAGCCCTGTGCCCACCAGCACCTGGTTTCCTTCTTCATGTAATAGTACAGATGATGTTCTGACAACGGTGATCACTGCAGTCAGTCTCTGATCAAAGTAAGCTGATGATTAGCTGCAGAGGTCACACGTCCCTGGTGTTAGTGATGTCATCGCTGCAGCAGCATCAGAACAGGAGTTGCATGGGATTGGACAAGAAGAGTATGTCTTTTTTAGGGCATGTCCACATAGGGTGGATTGGCCATGGAGTGTCCACATAGGGTGGATTGGCCATGGAGTGTCCACAGTGGATGTTCTGCAGTAGATCCGTAGTGCAAAATCTATGTCAAATTCCACAACATTTGGAGTGAATTTTGATGTGGCTTTTGATGCGGAATTTGGTGTGAAATTCGGGAGGCCCTCATACATATGATAGTCAGACAGTCCTGGTTACATCAGCAGGTTCAGACAACTTTTCCCTCGTGTGTATGGGGGCCTTTCTGTTAAATGAATTTAGTGGGCACCATGCAATGCTTCATTTCCCCTGCGGGCACTGCAGGGAAATAGAATAACTTATCAGTGGTGGCCCCAGCATGAGTACGCACTGTGATCAGGTTCTTCTATGAGAACCCTCTAACAAAAATGTTTTTCTGAGGGTGCGTTCCCACGAACGTATATCGGCTCGGTTTTCACGCCGAGCAGATATACGTTGTCCTCGTGTGCAGAGGGGGGAGGCTGGAAGAGCCCAGGAGCAGAAACTGAGCTCCCGCCCCCTCTCTGCCTCCTCTCCACCCCTCTGCACTATTTGCAATGGGAAGAGGCGGAACGGGGGCGGGGCTAATTCCCGGAACTTAGCCCCGCCCCCGTTCCGCCTCCTCTCATTGCAAATAGTGCAGAGGGGCGGAGAGGAGGCAGAGAGGGGGCGGGAGCTCAGTCCTGCTCTGAGGCTCTTCCAGCCTCCCCCCTCTGCACACGAGGACAACGTATATCGGCTCGGCGTGAAAACCGAGCCGATATACGTTCGTGTGAACGCACCCTCAATGTGACAAAATATTTTTGTATTAATATGTGTTTTTTTTGTTTACAGAGAGACTCATGAATTCTACAAAAACATCAACTCCTCAAAAGACCCCAGACAAGAAGTTGGTGAAATGTGATGCAGAATCAGGATGGGATTGAACTGCAGACAATAAATGTGTTATCTTTGGAGACCAGCTTGACCAGCGAATGTGTCTTTATCGTCAAGGACTCCAAATTTAGCACTCAATATGCACAAGGAATTTTCTTCCAACGTTCTTGCAGAATAGACTGTGCAACTACTCGTCGATGGTCTTCCTCTGGCAAAGACTTGGGATCTGCACTCAATGCTGTACTGATGAGGAGAAAAGTGAAAAAAGGAGGCTCGTCCTTCACATTATAAGTTACTGTATTCTCAAATACTAGAGTGTACCAAGGAGTCTCCACGCTGGGGCATCATTTACCATGGCTAGGCACAGAGGATTTGTAATGCCAGCTCTCTGTTTATGGATGTTTGTTCTGTTTGCACTTTTATACACCGGTAAAGTACAGGCAGACTGCTGGCTGATCGAAGGTGACAAGGGTTTTGTTTGGCTTGCTATCTGCAGTCAGAACCAGCCACCTTATGAGAATATACCATCGCAGATTAATAGCACCATAGTGGACCTGAGGCTCAATGAGAATAAAATAAAGAGCATTCACTACTCTTCACTTAGCCGATTCGGCAACTTAACGTACCTCAACCTCACTAAGAACGAGGTGTCCTATATAGAAGATGGAGCTTTTGCTGGTCAGTTCAATTTGCAAGCGCTCCAGCTTGGTTACAACAGATTACGAAATCTGACTGAGGGAATTCTTAGGGGACTGGGAAAGTTGGAGTATCTCTACCTCCAGGCAAACCTAATTGAAACTGTGACTCCTAATGCCTTTTGGGAGTGCCCAAACATTATGAACATTGACTTATCTATGAACCGAATCCAGAGGCTGGACAGTAATACTTTTGTGGGCCTCAGTAAACTGACTGTTTGTGAGTTGTACAGTAATCCTTTCTATTGCTCATGTGAGCTTCTGGGCTTCCTAAAGTGGTTGGATATATTCACCAACATGACTCGTACTTTTGACCGCATGCAGTGCGATTCTCCACCTGACTATACAGGTTATTTCTTGCTGGGTCAGGGTCGATCCAGTTATCGTAATGCACTTGGCATGCTGTCATCTCTCTGCACAGATGGGTCTTATACAATGATGCCATATTTGATGTCTCCGAGGTACCAAGCCACCACTGGCCCACCTGAAAGCCCTTGTTCTGATGAAGACTGTTTCTCCGGTGATGGGACTACACCCCTTATTAATGTCTATACCCCTCCTGCCAATTCCAAAGTCAGCCTAAGTGTGAACCTAAACACAGAAACCCATTCAGATGCAGTTCTAGTGGCCGAAATACCATACCCTTACAGCAAGATGTACATCTTGGTCCAGTACAATAATAGCTTCTTTACTGACATTCGAAACCTGAAGGCAGAGAAAGAATCCATAAAATTGGATGGGTTGAAACCCAACACAAATTACACTTACTGTGTCGCCTCTATTCGTAATTCTCTCAGGTTCAACCACACCTGCATAGCCTTTTACACTCGCAGCCATACCAAACAAGAACATGTGCCTACCCCATCCACCGCCACTCACTATATTATGACTATTCTTGGCTGCCTGTTTGGTATGGTAATAATATTGGGTATTGTATACTACTGCCTGCGCAAAAAGCGCCAAAAAGAGGAAAAGCACAAAAAAGCAGGTGGTAGTATGAAGAAAACAATCATTGAACTTAAATATGGTCCTGAAATGGAGACACCTAGTATAAGTCAGCTGTCTCAAGGACAGATGATGGGTCCAGAATCAATGTCCCGCATCCCCTATTTGCCGTCAGTGGGGGAAGTGGAACAGTACAAACTGATAGAAACCAGTGAAACCCCTAAAGCCACGAAGGGGAATTACATGGAGGTGCGAACTGGTGAACAATCTGAGAGAAGAGACTGTGAACTGTCCATGCCACCGGACACTCAGAGTTCAGTGGCAGAGATATCCACCATTGCTAAGGAGGTAGACAAGGTCAACCAGATTATAAATAATTGTATAGATGCCTTGAAGTCAGAGACAACATCATTCCAAGGCGTAAAGTCGGGAGCTGTCTCCACAGCAGAGCCTCAGTTGGTCTTGATATCTGAACAGATTCCCAGCAAACATGGTTTTCTTTCTCCAGTATATAAGGAAAGCTACACCCATCCCTTACAGAGGCATCACAGCATGGAAGCACCTCCAAAACGCTCTAGCACATCTTCCAGTGGGTCTATCCGCAGTCCAAGGTCATTTCGTTCCGAAGGGTCTGCACATAAATCGGAAGCAAAGTATATAGAGAAGACTTCTCCAACTGCTGATACCATCCTCACTGTGACCCCCGCTGCTGCAATCTTAAGAGCGGAAGCTGAAAAAATCCGTCAGTATACGGAGCACCGGCATTCCTATCCGGGCTCACATCAAGGTGAGCAACAGCAGCAGCAGCAACAGCAGCCTATGTCTCAGCATGAAAACATAGTAGGTCGCAAAACCTCCATACTGGAACCTTTAACTCGACCGCGTCCAAGGGAACTGGCTTATTCCCAACTTTCACCTCACTACCACAATTTGAGCTACACCTCCAGTCCCGAGTACACGTGCAAACCCTCCCACAGCATCTGGGAACGTTTCAAACTGCACCGCAAACGCCACAAAGAGGAAGAGTATATGGCAGCCGGTCATGCCCTGCGCAAAAAGGTCCAGTTTGCCAAAGATGAGGATCTCCATGACATCCTAGACTACTGGAAGGGCGTCTCTGCCCAGCACAAGTCCTGAGTCCTCACCTCTTCCTTTTGCCTCCAGCTACTCGTGACTTAACTCTTTCTTTCGTAAACCTTAACCCTGTCCTAGAAAGAGTGCCCAGCAGAGCATTGTGGGTACACGGTACACAGACTCTGTAGGTCTCTTTAGCGGTAAAGAGGTTAACAGGACCAAACTCCAACTAGCAGCAGCTACTTTTTATTCAAAACTGTCTTTACGAATGGAAAAAAAAAACAAAAAACAAAACTATTATATCTAATCTAGCGGAAAAAAAACAATACAATGGCTTAAAAACCTAAATAACGAATCAAGTCAAAAACATGAGCATACGCACCAAATCAGAAAACAAAAACAAAAAATATACGCTAAAACTGTGAAGAGGAATTACTTTTTATAACAAAAGAAGAGAAAAAAAATCAAGCAAAAATAAGAGCCGTGTGAGATAGTAGGAGCGGTCGGAACTCTGTAACGCATTATCGCATGTTATCTCATATTCTGACTTGCGTGGTTTGACTCGTGTGAAATTTTGTTCTATCCCTTCATCACTGCAGGACAAAAATGAAACGAAAAAAAAAAAAAAAAAAACAGCAACAAGAACTGGAATAAGACAGTAAAACTCCTTTCCTTAATGTTAATTTGTATTTCAACTGAGTCTTCCAGTGCAGACTTTGCCTACAAGAAGGCTCCCATTTAAACACCTACAGCTGCATTCAAAACTGTGATCACTATTACACTGTACAGATACAAATTTCTATATTTGCAACGTTTGCTGTAAAGAGAGAGAGAGAAATTAAATATGAGAAATAAATCTATATATAGATATATATATACACCTAGAGCTTAACCCTTTGGCAGCCGGTACAACACACAATTGCAAGGCCTTGCTCGTCTTTCCAGGACCTGCTAAAGGGTTAAAAAAAATAATACCATGTTTGTATCAGGTTTTAATCATGGGTTTTAGAAGAGGTCGTTTTCTATTATTTCACTTTATTTTGTTTAAAAAAAAAAAGAATTCTACGTTTGTTGCTTTTTTGGGGGTCGGTTTCTTTCTTTCTTCACTGAATGATTGTTTTTTCCGAAAGAGGTAAACTGCAATGAGAAATAGAAAAGATGACACTCTTACAAAAATCTCCAGTCTTGTGTGTCGTTTATTGACGATGATTAGATAAATATATTATTTTCATAAGAAATCACATTGTGACTAGAGATGAGCGAACATACTCGGTAAGGGCGATTTCGCAATCGAGCACCGCGATTTTCGAGTACTTCACTACTCGGGTGAAAAGTACTCGGGTGCTCCGGGGGGCAGGGGGAGGCGTGGCGGAGCGGGGGGTAGCAGCGGGGAACAGGGGGGAGCCCTCTCTCTCTCCCTCTCCCCCCCACTCCCCTCTGCAACCCCCCGCTCACCCCCGGCGCACCCGAGTAGTGAAGTACTCGAAAATCGCGGTGCTCAATTGCGAAATCGCCCTTACCGAGTATGTTCGCTCATCTCTAATTTGTGACCATTCGCTGATGTACCACCATTATACTAAACCAGTTCCCCACTCTGGAAAGGTTCTAACAAAAGAGTTTCAAGAATCCATACAACTTCATGGGTAGTGTTGCACCAACTTTCGAAAACTTTGGTTCAGCCAGATCGCCAAATTTCAGCAAAAATGTATGTTTGGTCCAAATTATTCCAAAACAAACCAGAACTTCACCAATACCCCTAAAAATTATTGTGTAACATTAGTGGGGGTGGTCCAGTGGCTAGCACTGCTGCCTTGCTAGGCTGAGGCCCTAGCTTCAAATCTGAGCAAGAACAACATCTGCATAGAGTTTGTATGTTTTTCCTGTATTTCATAATAATCACCTTTATTTATATAGTACATTCATATTACATAGAGCTTTACATCACTTGATATTTACTATCCCATTGGTGCTCGCAATTTTTATTCACCCGTTGGTTTGTTTTTGGAGTGTGGGCGCAAACTCACACAAACAGACATATAAACTCCATGCAGATGTTGCCTTTGGGCAGAAATGAACCTAACTACTGAGCCATTATCCTCCTTCTTCTTCTTTCTCTTCCTCCTCCGGAAGAGTTAAAGGAAGAAGGAGGAAAAGAGGGAAGAAGTGTTGTCGTTTAATAGTTAGCACTGTTGTCTGGCAGTGCAGGGGTCCTAGGTTCAAATCTGACCATGGACAACATCTGAATGGAGTTTTTATGTTCTTCGTTTGTGTGGGTTTATTCCTCATAAAAAGTATCATCTTTATTTATACAATGTATACATTTATTGAGGGGGAAGCAGCAGCAGCATGATGGCTCAGTGGTTTGTACTAATATTTTGTAGTGTTGGGATCCTGGGGTCAAATCTGACCAAGGACAAACTCTGCATGGAGTTTTATGTTCTTGCTGTGTTTGAGAAAACATACTAATAGTGAATATAGATTGTGAGTCCCAGTGGAGACAGAAAATATCAAGCCATGTAAATATTATAGGTATGCTATAAAAAAAAGGGTGGTTATTATGAAACACAGGGAGAATACACAAACTCTATGCAGATATTGTATTTGCTCAGATTTGAGCTTAGGACCCCAGCACTGCAAGGCAATAGAGCTAACCACTGAGACACAGGATCACCACCACCTTTTAGTGGGTTAGTCTAGGATGAACCACCCAAGGTTTAGCAATGTTCGACCTGAAACAGGGTTCAACTGGTTCAGTTTGCTCAACACTATTCATGGGTATCTACATGATATTCAGATGGGTAGTGCAGGAGGTTAAGAATGGGTACCATAGAAGAATCTAAATTGAGGCTTCACAATAGGTCATCAATAGCTGATTGGTAGGGGTCTCCTGTTCAGGACCCCGGCCGATGAGTTGTTCTCATGGTGGCTGTCCGTGTGTATCTCCTGAGGATGGGTCATCAATGGTGTAAAGACGCACAATTCCTTTAATGTTAGTTAAAGCGTACAGAAGCCAAAACTAATGAAAACAAGAAATGACAAAGCATGTCTATCACATTTGATTCCCACAAAATATTCTTGTATTACCCATAAAGGTACCTAATTAACTTTATTTATCAGTAATACGGAAAATAAATGTGAGAATACAGTAGTGTTTGCTTTATGTACTACACTATACACAGGGGCATTTCTTGTGTTTTAGGCAGTAAGCTCCCATTGAAGGCACCTAGATGTAGTAAAGTTGGAGCATGTCCAAAAATGTGGCTTATGAAGCTTATAAGGATGGATAATAGGTAAAAATGCATTATTTATGATGGTTGGGTCTGTCATAAGAAATGACCCAGTTGTTCCCGTTCAGTTCTGGGTATTACACCTCATGGCCATTCTACAAACAAGGGCATCATTGGTTCAGCAAGACATTGAGATTCAGCCCATGCTTGTAAACCTACCACCATTATCTATCATTCTCTTGAAGGAAATGCTATTAGGCATATGGTAAACCAACCATGTAATTGATGTATAGGCATCTAGCATTCACTGCATTGTACCAATGATATTAGCATCAAGTATGAGCTGCTCCTTCAGAAAGCCACTTACTTTGCCCCCAGGGTCCTTCACTCCATGACTCAATAAAAAATGTAAGAAATAATGAACAATCCCATTGCTATGCAGAAAACACATGCCCTGGGCAGTCTCGGAGTAAGAAGGCATGCCAATTGTTCTCTATTAGTGCCTAGAAACCTCCAAGCCAGAAATTGCTAATGTATCTCTTACTCCTACTCTAATACTATGTTTCATAGGTCTAGTCCATGAGTACCCTCAGGCCCAAATTATAGCCAAAGCCTACTTTGGTTAGGAAAGGATCTTGCATGTAAAAAGGCAACATGCAAAGCCTTGTTTCCAAAGGTGTATACAAAGGGCCATGGTTTCCAAAGGTGTAGCAAAGGGCCATGGTGCAAATACATTGTAGACTGCACACCTGTAAGACAACTTTTATCAAATAGCAGGCTAAGTTATAGTAGCTCAGCTCTATGTATGGTAGAGCATCTCTATAATGCAGTCACCAATGCAGTCAGATAGCACTAATAGTGATTACAGTGCAGTTACCTCCAGTGACTCAAGTGACATCTCTATAGATTGGAGGCACATGCTTTCACCTTTTCTTCTCCAACCAGCCCAGATCGCTAAGAAGATTTATTCCAGCCACAATCAGTCTCGGCATGTAAACTCCTCATCCTGCTGCTATGCTCAGTGCTGCTCTCAGCCAGATCGCCAAATTTCAGCAAAAATGTCTGTTCGGTCCAAATTATTTCAAAACAAACCAGGACTTCACCAATACCCCTAAAAATTATTGTGTAACATTAGTGGGGGTGGTCCAGTGGCTAGCACTGCTGCCTTGCTAGGCTGAGGCCCTAGCTTCAAATCTGAGCAAGGACAACATCTGCATGGAGTTTGTATGTTTTTCCTGTATTTCACAATAATCACCTTTATTTATATAGTACATTCATATTACATAGAAATATATGCCTTTCACACACCATTAGTGCCTCCTTTTGTACACGATAAAATAATAGTGCTCCCACACAGTAATAATACCCCATTTTGCCTCCAGATAGTGGCAACTACCTCCTTTGTGATCCTATACAGGAAAAATTACTCTTATGAGCCTCCCACAAAATAATGCTTGCTTTGTGTCTCACAGTCAAAGTACCCTTATCTGTGCAAAGTAATAATACACACTTTGTGCACCACCTATAGTAATAAGCATCCCACATATGGTAATAGTGTCCTCTTTGTGCCCAGAAAGTAATAATTTCCCTTTGCTCCTCTGCAAAGTAATAGTGCCCTCTCTATGCCCCCATAGTAATACTACCTCCTGCTGTCTGCACAACCAAATATTAGGCTCCACAGCCGCCAGCCATTATTTCTTTATTAGGGCTCCTACCCACTAGCGTTTTTTTTTAACGCTGCGATATCGCTGCTTTTTTTTCAATAGGACTTTCTAATGTTAAAATCGCATTGCACAAAAATAGCGAGTTTGTGCTTTTCCGATTTTTGTGCGATGCGATTTTAACATTAGAAAGTCCCATTGAAAAAAACGCAGCGATGTCGTAGCGTTAAAAAAAACGCTAGTGGGTAGAAGCCCTTATATTGTTACTTGCTCTTCTTTCTGAGGCAGCAGCATATGCATCCATAGGCTGGGTTCACACAGGGCGGATTTGCCACGGTTTTTCCGTTGTGGTTTTGCCGCAGAAGAACTGCTTCTGTGACAAAACCACTTCAAATGTTAATTTGGGCTTGCAGATTTTTCTGCGGATTTTCGTGCGGAAAAATCCGCAAGCAGTTTTTTCCGCAGCGCTTTTTAACTTTTTGCTGCGTATTTGGTGCAGTTTTGGCTGCGTCCATAGAGGTCTATGGGCAAAAAAGCGCTGCGGAAAAGACCGTAGAATGAACATGCTGCATCTTTTAAAACCGCGCCGCAGTTGCATTTCCACACTGCGGCTGTACAGAAAAAATCCGTCCTGTGAGAACAGCTTTTTTGCAGATCTCATTTGTGCTGCATTGCACTGCAAACGCAGCGGTTTTGCCGCAGTGTGGATATGCAACGGCAATCCGCGGCAAATCCGCACTGTGTGAACCCAGCCTTAATCCTCCTCCTCTGTCTTTTCTTCTCTGATGCCTTAAAGTACCAGTGGAACTAGAGAAGAAGAGACAGGGGAGGAGAATATAGCATGCACATGCTGCCACATGACACCCACCTTAGGGAGATAAGCAGTCCACAGTACAGTTAGCCTTAGAGCATGTTCACATAGTGGTGTAGTGGTGTAGTAACTACAGTGGCTGCAGTTGCAACCAGGCCCCTTAGCCGGGGGGGGGCCAAAGGCCCCCTAACTATATTAGGGGTGTGTTCACATGGCGGAATCCAATGCAAATTTTTCCATGTGGATCCTGTCTCTAAAAATTGCAGCAGAAATCTACTATCAAGCCGTGTATTTCTGCTGTGTATTTTGCCCTGGATCCAAACGTGAATTTAGACCCGCGAATAGGCAAAATCCGCATGCAGAATTTCTGATGCAATTCCACGTTAAGAAATGACATGTCACTTCTTAACGTGAATCTGCGTGGAATCGCATTGAAAATTTCACACATGGATTTCGCCCATTCACAGGGCTAAATCTGCATAGAAGTCGGTTGCAAAATATATGGCAGAAATTTGCAGCTTAGCCGTATATTTCTGCCGCAGTTTTTAGATTTTGGCGCAGATTGGATTCTGCCATGTGAATATAACTCTTTGTGTGGTTAGAGGGCTAATGGGCGCCCTGGCTAAGAGGCCCGCCGGTTACAGCTGCAACCCCCATATCGACTGACACTACGGGAGAGTGGGACTTTTTCTACACAGATTATATATTATCACCAGATCCTGTCGATCTTAGCAATTACACGTATGGCCCACATAATCTATCCCTGCGTTACAGGGCTGAGTTAAGGGGTAGGGGCTCACACAAAACCTTTGTCCCACAAAAAGCCTTCCATCAGCCTTGACCCAGTCCATTATAAGTTATAGCTTATAACCCCATGGGTTATATTTTTAGTATTGTACAGGTGATATAAGTAGAGATGAGCGAGTATACTCGCTAAGGCACATTACTTGAGCGAGTAGTGCCTTAGCCGAGTATCTCCCCGCTCGTCTCTAAAGATTCGGGGGCCGGCGCGGGTGACAGGTGAGTTGCGGCGGGGAGTGGGGGGGAGAGAGGGATCTCCCCTCCGTTCCTCCCCGCTCTTCCCTGCCGCTCCCCGCCCACCGCCTGCCCCCGAATCTTTAGAGACGAGCGGGGAGATACTCGGCTAAGGCACTACTCACTTGATAATGTGCCTTAGCGAGTATACTCACTCATCTCTAGATATAAGTATTGTCAAGGTATCAGGATTTGCCATGGGTGTTTTTTTCACTATTGATGATCCTCAAATCATGAACATTTAGAGGTACCAGAAGTCTGAGATTGAGAAACATTGCTGTAGTTGCCTATACATTCAGATGTATCATATATTACAAGCCTGTATGGGCAGATTTCAGCCACTAGGTGTAAAAACTACGAAAAAGGTTTCCTTTCACTGACAGCAAGTAGAGTTCTTTACAACTGTTACACAAAGTTCATCGGAAAGCTCCATTTAAATTCTGCTGGAGATGCCTGAAATGCGACTAATAAGGTATTTGAGAAATTAGTTTTATAGATACCAGATGTGAGCAGGTAAGGCGACAGTCTCCAGGATGCCGACCATCGCAGATAGTAGGAATAAGGTTATTACCTGCAAAATGGCTGACAGCTGCGAATAAAATAGAGACTCTTGACAAAATTGTGAAGCCTTCTATCATCAGCTATCAAGACTATGAAGAGCCTTCCCATCCCTTTAACCCTTTGCTATCCAATTTTGGATTCAGGGTTTCCTAGGGGGTTTTCTTTTTCAGCCATTATACAATAGCGCCATCTGCTGGCTAGAGCCAGTACTGCCGTATGGGACATGCTGGAGAGACCCTGACAACAGAGCCAGTAATTAACAGTAAGAATACCCTGCCGGACATCTTCCGACATCGGAGCTGTACAGCCTTCAATCAGAATGTCTTCAGACGTCAGACAGTGGATTGGAAATGGTTAACTGGTTGTGTGCGTTGATATTACACTAGGAATTTTCATGTCTGTGTTTAAGGCCATATGCAAATGGAAATATATGAACTGCACTTAAGAAACGAGGACACATCTTGCATTGGACAGCATGCAGGTACCCATCTGTGTGCTGTCTGATATACACTGACCTGCACATCGCATACACCATTCTCATCTGCAAAAACGAATGAGAATAGGACATGCAGCAATCAGCATGTGAATAGCCTTCTAGGCTACTATGGGGTCATTTGCTGTCCATGGAATACCCAGATAGCATGCAACCCAAAACCCACACCATCTGAATGGTCACTTAGTTTGAAATATTCTATTATTTATTTGAGATTTTGTTACAGTTCTGATTTTTTTAAATCTGAGCCACAGTCATTAGAAAAACTAAGTACACCCTGTTTGAATTCCTTTGTTTTATTTTTCAGGACATAATGATAAAACGTCTAGTCTTTAGAAGTTCTTAAAATGAGGTAAATGCAACCTCAGATAAACAAGAACACATGACAAATGACACCGTGCCATTGTTTATTTAACGAAAGCTAGGCTAAAATGCAGAAGCAGTGTGTGAAAATTAAGTAAACTCCCTTGAATCAATGGTTTATAGAACCACTTTTAGCAGTAATAACTTGAAGTCACCGTTTTCCGTATGAGTTGATCAGCCTCTCACATCACTCTGGAGGAACTTTAGCCCACTCTTCTTTACAACGTTGCTTCCCTGTTTTACTGTTTATATATAGACTTAATTTCCAGTTGCAACAAATATCCCATATCTACAGGATCGGGGATAACCAGCTAATTGTCTGGGAACCCCACTAGTTCATTTAGGTCCCTAAATGAAGGAGTAGAGGTCATGCCGGTACACCGCTGCTCAATTGATTCCAAGGAAAAGGCCAGAGATTGAGTGCTTGAACTCGGCAGTCTCTGATGCTCTTACTGAAGTGAATAGAGTCGGGATGCACCTGCATGACCTCTATGCCATGCATTTGGGGACCCTTGTAACGGGAATACCCATTTAAAGTATGACTAACTGGGGGTCTGGGTGCTGAAACTTCCAGTGATTGCTGAAATGAAGGGGTATAGGCACTCGGGCAAGTGTTGTCCCTCTTCCACGATGATCGTTCAGCAATTTGGAGGCTCATAGACTTTCTATTGATGCCTGTACGTTGCTCAGAGCAAGAACAAAAAGAGAACAACCAGCACAGCGTTCAGGTGAACATTTCTGCTGATTTATTTTAGCAATTGGTGGGGGGCTCACCTCCCAGACCCTACTAGTCAGACTTCTGACATGTCACTATAACATCTCAGAAATTTTTCAAAAGTTCATGTACTCTGCATAAAAAGTGGGGTTACTCTGTATATACTGTACATTAGGGTGGCCCATAGAGATATGGCAAAAAATAAAGTGGCAGCTATACATTAAGACACCTTCCCAATTTGTTCCATCTGCTAATAGTAATGTAAGGGTATAGTTTTAGCTTTAAAATTCAACTGCAAGATGGTGCTCAAAACTGATGTATATTATGAGAAATGGTGCTTATGTGCAAGATTTCCAATTACACGAGCTACGGCACTAATATTAACAATTTGCTTTTGCAATAGAACCGCTATACTTTAAAACATTGAGTATTGACCATGGTATTTGTGCTGACAATCTACACATTTGTGCTGTTCCTGCAAAAATACCTCCAAATCTATGAAAATAGTCAAAATTACGACACAAATACTTGTCAGTCTGCGCTTAAGGACCAGACAGCGGACGTCTTGGGAAACTGTGTTAGAACAGCCTTGCAATTTGCTTCCACGACTTGAAGCAACAGTTGTTTTTCTTCTTCGTCGTTAGTAAAAAGTCTGAAAATTCATGGTCTTTGAGCGTAAGCTTGTCGTAGACATAAGAACCTGAAACTGACCCAGATAAAGGTTTGCCAAAAGGAAAATAATTAAAGGGTGTCTTGCTTTGTAGTTGAAAGTTGAGTTTTTTCAGCCACCCTGCTGTACATTGCTTTACACGTCTTGTACTGATCCAGTTACAACCTGTATTAAAGAGGTTCTGTCAAGATAGATTTTCATCGCCTATCCAAAGGGGTCTTGCTGTTGAGAACCCCACAGATCCAGAGAACAGGAGTATTTTCTCCCCATACATCCCCACTGTAGGCTCACTGCACCCCTGCAGTGAGGAGGAGATTGAAGGGAGCTATAGCCACACGTGTGTGGTGCATTAATTTTCAATGGGGTTGCCGAAGATAACTGAGTACAAGCACTGGGCTATTTTCATCAGCCCCCTTGATATTGAATGGAGCAGTCACGCATGTGCGGCCATCACTGCATTCTATCTGATGTCACTGTGGGTGAGAGAAGCATCCCTGCAGAGACAGAAGAGGGAAACATAGGACTGCTGTTCTCAGGATAAGTGCGTGTTTCACTGCTGAGACCCTCACTGATTAGACTAAAAGTCTATCTTAGTACAACTCCTTTAAAGCAACGGGAGGGGGAGGGGAATATATTACCTGCTGCCCCCCTCCCCCGATCCACCAGTTTTAGATCTTTTTTCGGCCATTGGCTGACTGCAGCAATTTTCTTACTACTTAGTGCACACTGTGCACTGCTTTCTAAATGGCCAGTGCTGGTCACATGAACAGTTTTGACCAATCAGAGAGCAGGTATAGTGCATTGGTAGTCTAACACTACCAATGCACAGTGGGAATTAGTTGGCCTGAAGATTTCGTCACCCATGTTGGACAGCTGAAAATAAGACCCAAATCCGGCAGATCGGAGGGATGGCAGAGAATAAATGCAGCTACTATACTCCCCTCCCCTGCGGTTCCAGGACAGAATTTTGTCCTTAAGCTGTAGGGTCACTTACATGGCAAGAGCAGTATTCACAATTCTGCATGCTACAGAGAAATCTCCCAGTATTCCTTGCTACCTCAGTGTCTGCTGATAAATTTCCTCTTCACCCATGTGATGTAGAATATAGTAATTACTCCCCTGCATTGTACAAGCCTAGCTAAGATCTTAGGACAAACTTGTTAATTGTTTCCAATAACAACCAGCAGAATTGTGAATACAGAATTGGAGTATAACATAGGCTGTACATCAGGATCAGTAGAAGATATGTACTGTGATGTATATACAAAGTTACTCAAGTCTTAATGTATATAATATTCAAATATAAATTGGAAAGTGATTTTCAAAGGTGGACATATACTATGAAATAATAAGTGGTAGAGAAAGCTATCAGATGTGGAGCCGCCCCATCCGCTCAGTTGCTCTTCCTCTAATAGCAAGAGCTTTACACACTGAGAAACTGCAGCTTCATCCCCTTCCTCCCCTCCTTCTCCAATCTCTGGTATCTTCTGTTACAATGTTACTGAAAATTACATTTTACTGATGGGGGTGGTTTTACTGAGAATAGACATTTAATAATAGATTTTATAGCACAACAAGAATATTATTTGCATAGTCAAAAAAAAAAATCTTTGAATGAAGGATTACGTACGATGAAGCGCCACTGATCAGAGCTATTAATCCTTTAAACGCCGCGGTCAATTCTGACAGCAGCATTTAAATGTCACGATTGATGTTTTGTGGTCCCGCACTCCCCCCGTTATAAGATCACGGGTAGCCATGCAGTTGCCATGGCAGCCAGGGCCCTTCTGGATGGCCACAGGGCTGCCATTGCAGATTACCTATCAAGCCATGCCTGTGCCTGTCAGATAGCGGTATAATGCAATGTTTTGTCATTACATCATACTGCAAGAGCGATCAAAGCATCGTAGGTTCTTGCTCCCTATGGAAGCTAAAAGAAAATGTAAAAAGTTTTATTAAATATTAAAAAAATAAGAGGTAATAAAAGTTTTTAAAAAACGTTTGCCATATTTATAATAAAGGAATCTAAATAATAAAACCTCAAAAGATATTTTGTATCGCTGCATCTGTAAAAGTCCAATCTATCAAAGCAATGCATTATTTATAGTGCTCCATGAAAATCATCAGAAAAAAAAACACCAGAATTGCGCTTTTTTGGTCAACATGTCTCCAAGAAAAAATGTAATGAAAAGCAATCAAAAAGTTGTATATACTCCAAAATGGTATCAATAAGAACTGTAGGACATCCTGTAAGAAATGGCAAACAAATTTTTTTTCCTATTTCACTCCACTTAGAATTTTTTTTTAAGTTTTTCAGTACATTATATGGTACATTAAGTAGTGTCATTAAAACTACAACTTGTCCCACAAAAAACAAGCCCTCATACGGTTACGTCAACGGATAAATAAAAGAGCTGTGATTTTTTTTTTTTTTAAAAGGGGGAGGAAAAACAGAAAATGGAAAAATAAGGGCGGGTGGTAAAGGGGTTAAACAAGCAGAAATTCAGGGCAGGCGGCATTCAGGGCAATACGCGGGCAATACAACGGGCCAAGGTTACATCAGGCAGAGTTTGGGAAATGCGAAAAAGAAAAATGTATAAGAGCTCACATCACAGGTGAAAGTGGTGGATGCCCAGATGGAGACGCTGAGCCGGTATTCAGGAATACATCCACATGTAGAAGAAGATGGGAACTCCAGCCCCGAATAAAGCAGGCTATTTTATTTAGACATAGTTTAAAAAAAAGCCACCAGAGTGCTGACACATTTCAGCTTCTATAAGCCTTAATCATAGTATGACAATAATGAACCGAGAAGAAGGAAATGATGCGGTAACAATGTGGCAGCGCCATCAATGATGTTTGATGTCCAAATGTCTACTCTGTCACTCATTGAATTACAAAATGCTTCATCTTCAGGGAAGAATGAAATTACCACCACTATGAACTTTCAAAGGATTCCCAATCCATATTTTTATCGTACTCAATTCAGAGTACCAGCAATGGATTCTTTCCAGGTGGAGAAAGAATGAACAGCTTTATATCACCAACAATGCACTACACCCTCCAAGCTTACATCAAATGAGCAAAAAGCTTTTCAAGATCCAAAAAATCAATCCATAGACCATCATACGTCCGGCTGACACGGGAGGCGCCATGGTGATTCTGGACAAGCAACTCTATGAACAACTAATCAATACAATGTTATCAGATGGCACCACATACAAACGTTATCTTCTGATCCTACTCATGGTGTTAAATATATATTTTCCAACCTTTTGTAGGAAGGTCTAGTCTTGGACACAATTGATTCTAAACAACAGGAATATTTTTTACCTGATTTTCTAGTTTATCCAGTACTACATGCCTTTCCTAGAAATTCATAAAAATTGCTTTCCACCTCCATTATGTCCAATTATTGCCAGCAACAATTCCCTCCCAGAATGTCTGAGTATCTGGCTGGACAAGATCCTTCAACCACTCGTACTTCTGGTTATATAAAGGACGCATTGCTCCAAATGATGAATTATTCACATTAGAGAGACCAGTCTTCATGAATGACTTTAGATGTCACGTCTCTCTATACCATTATACCGCATGATAGAGCCATTACAGCATTGGGACAGCATTTGGACAAATACAGTAATTGTTCTTTGATCTCAAAGTGTTCATCAAAACAATTGCTACTTTTGAAATATCACATAATTTTTTCATGTCGAATAACCATTATTATTTACAGCATTGTGGATGCCCAATGGGCACTAGTTTTTCTCCATTTTTAGCCAACTGATATATGTCCTCTAGAGATGAGCGAGTATACTCGCTAAGGCACATTACTCGAGCGAGTATCTCCCCGCTCGTCTCTAAAGATTCGTGGGCCGGCGGGGGAGAGTGGGGAGATCTCTCTCTCCCTCTCTTTCCCCCGCTCCCCACCGCAACTCACCTGTCACCGGTGCAGGCCCCCGAATCTTTAGAGACGAGCAGGGAGATACTCGGCTAAGGCACTACTCGATCGAGTAATGTGCCTTAGCGAGTATACTCGCTCATCTCTAATGTCCTCACATATATGGACTCTCATCTATATAGTCCGCATAACCATTTCCAATATTGCATTGGGTGGTATGGGAGGTATATAGATGATCTAAGGTTGGCAAGGAACCTTCAGGAGCATACCAGAATTCATTAATTATCTTAATTCCAACAAGGACAATTTATCTTTTGTACCCCCTACACACCCAAATACCATTGCTGGTTTAGATGTTTCCCTTACCGGTGATTCTACACACTGATACTCTTCTACACACTACTAACTGCCAACCATCTCACATTATTAAAGACATTCCTATTGGTGAGTTCATTCGTGCCAAATGCGCCTGTTCATTTGTAATAGATTATGAAAATAAATCTCATATTATTTCTTGTCGCCTCAAACAATGAGGTTACAACAAACATCTTATTAATGGAGCTAAATGTATCACAGATTCTGAAACCTGTTCATATTACTTGCTCCCAAAATCTGCTAGTGAAATAGATGGATCATACCTTGTTTTTTCCACAGCATATAGTGCTCAATTTACCCAAATTAAGTGTACTATACAAAATAACTAATCTAGTCTATTTTAACCACCGAAGTTTTCAGGTTTTTTTTATTATTGCATACCTAGAGCCATAATTATTAAATTTTTCCATCGACATAGCTGTATGAGGGCTTGTTTTGTGGGACAAGTTGTATTTTTAATTACATCATTTTGGCGTACATATAATATATTATACAACTTTTATAATTTTTTTAGGGGGAGTGGGGGGAAAAAGCAATTCTGATATTTTTTTTTGTATTTCATTTTTACAGTGTTCATAGGGGAAAAAGTGGGGTTTTGACTTTTTTAAATTTTGTTAATACTTTTTTAACTTTTTATTTTTGTCCCACTAGGGGACTTGAATATCATCATCTTTTATCATTCTTATAAAGCACTGCTATACTTTAGAATAGCAGTTTATTATAAAATCTATAAAGTTCAGCCAGAGACTGAACCTCATAGACCAACATAACTGGTAGATCCAGAGGCCATATTCAAGCCTCTGGATGCCAAAGAAACCCATCGGGACCCTGCAATTACATTGTGGGAATCCGATGGCTGACAGAGATCAAATTGACTGTGGCATATAAAAAGTTTTAAACAGCAAGGATCGGAAGTTTCTCAAGTCCCCGCTATTTGAGCGAGCGTGACACGGGAGACTTATGCCAGGCGTCTTATGCAGCGTCGCAAAAAGGTGATTGCATCAGAATAATTTTACGCTCAGGGCTCAGATTTTTTTTAAAAAGTCTCCTGCGTTAGCCCAGTCCTTATCACCTAGTTTGTATTCCAAACCACTAGCACCTCATTCACGTTGGTTAGATTTTAACGGATTGTATAAATGCACTTTACCGCGATGTAGGCTTTTGCAAACACATTAGTCAAGGTAAAGTCCAACTATGCGAATAGAACTTTTCATAGAAATACTTTTATAAACTACAGCAGTAATTATGTAGTTTATTTAGTAGAATGTACTTTATGCCATGAACAATATGTCAGCTGCACGTCTCATAGGTTAAAAATCTGTATTGTAGAACACATAACAGGTGCTTCTACTACCACCAATGACCTGTCAGGACGGGCCCTCTCCAGGCATTCCCATCATTTTTTAGATGCACATAAGTCTGATGTTACATACCTACAACAGCAGTTGAAAGCATTAGTCTACCCATTAGAGATTGGCACAAAAAGCTTCTATCCAGAAAAGCTTTCTGAATAATGCAACTAAGTACTCAATTTCCAACTGCATTAAATCTGCGTTCTGACTTAATGTTTATCTATTAGTGTTCATGTATTTTCACTTTATTTACTTTGCACACTAATTATTCTGTATATGATAATGAAAGGAGGCGTCGATGCCACACTGTCACCAAGTTTTCCTTCCACACCTGCAATCAGTTTATTATTGTTATACTATGATTAAGGATTATAGTAGCTAAAACGCGTCAGTCATGTAGAATTCGAGAAAACTGGATAAATAGGCAAAAGGCTCAAACTGGAAAACAAGCAGAATCAGATACATGACCACTACGAGCCTATTACTCAGGCACCTCCCAGTGGAAGAAGGTGCCTTAAAGGGGTTGTCTCGCGAAAGCAAGTGGGGGTATACACTTCTGTAAGGCCATATTAATGCACTTTGTAATATACATCGTGCATTAAATATGAGCCATACAGAAGTTATTCACTTACCTGCTCCGTTGCTAGCGTCCCCGTCTCCATGGCTCCGTCTAATTTCGCTGGCTTCTTGTTTTTTTTAGACGCGCTTGCGCTGTGGTCTTCTGCCTGGTGAATGGGGCCGCTCGTGCCGGAGAGCTGCTCACCACGTCGTCATCGTAGCTCCGCCCCGTCACGTGTGCCGATTCCAGCCAATCAGGAGGCTGGAATCGGCAATGGAACGCAAGGAAGGAGAAGAAAATCCACGGTGCACCATGGGAGAAGACCCGCGGTGCACCGTGGGAGGAGACCAGCGGCGCCATCTTTAAAAGAAGAATAGAAGAAGCTGCAGAACGCTGATGCAGGTAAGTGCAATGTGCTTTTTAAAAACTAACCTATGCTTTCTTTTTAACAGGGCAGAATGCAAGGGAAAGTGAAAAAAAAATTTTTTCGCTTTCGCCGCGAGACAACCCCTTTAAATAAAATGGGAAGAGCTGGGATATGTGGGAATAGGAAAGCTGGATGCACTCACTCACTGGCTCTTTAAAGGGAACTTATCATCACCATTTCATACTATTTGGGTATGGGGCTGAAAGATGAGAAAACAGGGAGCGTTAGGAGCAGTGTTTCATTCGCACTGGGCACCCTATTTCAGTGCTGTGTCCCCACGAAGTTGTTGCACGCACACAGCGTTACTCTTTAGCTGGTCTGTGCATGCGCTTCCATTCATCTTTATTGTAGAGCGTGCACACACAGCCAGCTGAAAAGAGTCAACTTCCCCATGACACAGAGCTGGAACAGGGTGCCCAGTGAGTATGAAAAATAGCTCCCCAGATCCCTTGTTCCCTCAACTTTGAGCCCCATAACGTAGTTTGTGGGGCTCAAAGCTAATGCCAGGTTCCCTTTAAGAGGTAAGCTAAACAGGCATGTGCACCCTATAGGCCAAGGCAGCAGCTGGAGAAAGGTGTTTGCTACCTAGAAGATGGAGAGCAAGAGGATGCCGATGGCCATGACCTATAGGTGAGAGCAGAGGCGTAACTTGAAGCTCCCGGGCCCCGATGCAAAACTTGTAACAGGGCCCCCAACTGTAATGCTTTACTCATAGTACTGGGTTCCCTATATGGAGAAGAGAGGCCTTATGGGCCCCCTAAGGCTTCTGGGCCTAGGTGCAACCGCATCCCCTGCATCCTCTATAATTACACCCCTGGGTGAGAGAGGTGAGAGGAGGTACTGCCTGCTGTGCCCAGAGGCCATACAGCCATGGTGTAAACATAATATAGTATTTGGCCTCCTGGACTATAGAACAGAGGAGCCTAGATCTGATTGGTAGATAATGCTAAAGTCTGTCATGTCCGCTGGGCGCACCTCACCATGGCACGGACGCAGGGTGATGTTCACGCAGAGCGCAAAGAGAAAACACCAAAACTATGCTGAACAGTGAACACCTCTCCAGGAATAATAAGATGGAAAAACCTGTCCCTTACCTAACAGGGAAGTGAGGAACCCCTGCCTGCAAGCAGAGTAATTGTTCAGATAAGGACAGCCCTGCTGGGCTCTGACTATACCTTGTAGGAACCCCTGGAGAGATGGACTGACACTGCAAAACAAAATAATAAAGGTAACAAAAAAACAACAGAAATAACCACCAGTACTTATCTGTATTCGGAAGTATTTCACCCCGCATAGAGGCACCAACCAACTCGAGTCACTACTTAAAAGCAGGGGTCCCCAACTCCAGTCCTCAGCGACTTGTTTTCAGGGTATCCTATGGTAAGAACAGCTGTAGCAATGTCTGAGGGGCCAACAATAATTACATCACCTGTGCAATACTGAGGAAATCCTGAAAACATGACCTGTTGGCAGTCCCTGAGGACTGGAGTTGGGGAACCCTGCTCTAAAGAACTGAAATCAACAGCAAGGGGAAGAGGGCGTGGTAGGAATTCAAAGCTCTCCACACCTGCTGATAGGTAGAGCAGCTAGCAATCTCTGCACAATGTGCATTAACCCTTGTCTTACATAGTACCATGGTGACAGGTCAGACCCTCTGTCGTGGCCACCATGCCATGATGTCGTCGCGACTGACAAGCCGCGACAAAGACCATATAAATATTCTCCACCCCTTTATATTTCATCTTCTTTAAGGTGTCATCTTTTAGGTTGGCAGTCATCCAAAAGAGATCAGTATAGATGGCAGCAGGAATCTGGTGTACAAGTTACAAAAACCTTTATTCTTCCATCTTCAATAAAATCACCGAGCGGAGTGGTCACTCCCACAAAGACTCCTCCTCCAAGGTGTTCCCACACAGACATTTATGATTAGCATAAATCACATACCATCTTACTGCTATTTGACTCCATCCGAGCTCCAGGGGCACATAGCTGCAGTCAATACGCCTCTCTATGTCTAACTGACCTCATGTGCTTGTCACTGACGTCACCATCCATCTTAGTCTCAAGGTGCATGCATCAACCTCCTACATCGCACCGCTACATCATTGTATTGCATGGGGCTCGGCACTTGTGTATATTGCGCATGTCCATCCGCCCATAGCATATACAATGCAGCGCATGTGCTGGTGTCCCTGACAACCATCCTAAGACCACAATCTTCTTTATAATAGCACATGCGCAGGCGTTCCTGGCAACCATGTTATCCCAGCAAGCTTTGATAGGACTGCGTCTATATACACCATGTTATCCCAGCAAGCTTCTATAGGACTGTGTCTATACACACGTCCTTTGCTGGGATCAATCCACTGAAGTACCAGCGTTTCTGATGTTGAATTTACACCATTAACCATACTGTGCAAATCTATGCCACTTAATGTATTGTATCGGTGCTCAATCAAAAGTAGGTATACGTGCAACACCTCCCACATTGTATACCTCACTACCTGCCCGTGCAGACTGGGTTATGTGGGGGAACGATACAGGAGGTGAAGGCAAGAATTACAAAGCATAAGAGTACGATTCACACGGGGGATACAGAATTGCCTGTCCCCCGACCATTTCGCTGAGAATTTAGTCTCATCGATCATGTGCCTGCGTTACCAAGGAAGGGGGTGGGGGGTACCGTATGCTACGTCTTAAGTGTAAAGAATTGAAATGGATCCATACATTGGATACTATGGCCCCAAGGGGCCTAAACTTGGAATATAATTAATTACCTTCTGCATATTTGATGTTAGATGCTTGGGCTCTCTAAGTGTTGCTGTTGTTTTTAATTGCCTGCATTGTAATGTTATGGTGGTTGATGGTCCTTCATACAAAAATAGTCAAGATTTGTTTTTTTGTAGATCACTGACACATGTGACTTCTGGGTGTTTCAATGAAAACTATCAGAATAGTTCTAAAAGGAAAGAGTGGCTCTGATGAAGAGTTATACAGATGGATATTGGATTGTGCTGCAGATTATAAATGACTGTATGCTATTGTCACTGACTTCATTAATAAATAAAGATCGTTAGATTTGCGCAAATGATGGTATGCATTAATTGGGTAATTGTAAGGAGTTCGAGCCTTGTGGTTGCATGCATTTGAGGGCAGGCTAGGTTGAAAAGGTAGTCATTATAGACACTTTTTGAAACATTAAAGAAAAGGTCATTTGTGATATAAAGAGAGTGCAGAGCACCGATACAATAAATGAAGTGGCATATATGAGCAAGGTATGGTTAATGGTGTAAGTTCAACATTAGAAACGCCGGTACTTCAGTGGATGGATCACAGCAAAGGACGTATGTATAGACGCAGTCCTATAGAAGCTTGCTGGGGTAACATGGTGTATATAGACGCAGTCCTATAGAAGCTTTGCTGGGGTAACATGGTGTACATAGACGCAGTCCTATAGAAGCTTGCTGGGGTAACATGGTGTATATAGACGCAGTCCTATAGAAGCTTGCTGGGGTAACATGGTGTATATAGACGCAGTCCTATAGAAGCTTGCTGGGGTAACATGGTGTATATAGACGCAGTCCTATAGAAGCTTGCTGGGGTAACATGGTGTATATAGACGCAGTCCTATAGAAGCTTGCTGGGATAACATGGTGTATATAGACACAGTCCTATAGAAGCTTGCTGGGGTAACATGGTGTATATAGATGCAGTCCTATAGAAGCTTGCTGGGGTAACATGGTGTATATAGACGCAGTCCTATAGAAGCTTGCTGGGGTAACATGGTGTATATAGACGCAGTCCTATAGAAGCTTGCTGGGGTAACATGGTGTATATAGACGCAGTCCTATAGAAGCTTGCTGGGGTAACATGGTGTATATAGACGCAGTCCTATAGAAGCTTGCTGGGGTAACATGGTGTATATAGACGCAGTCCTATAGAAGCTTGCTGGGATAACATGGTGTATATAGACGCAGTCCTATAGAAGCTTGCTAGGATAACATGGTTGCCGGGGACACCTGCGTATGCGCTATTAAAAAGAAGATCATGGTTTTAGGAGGGTTGTCAGAGATGCCAGCGCATGCCCATGCCTGGTATATGCTATGGGCGGATGGACATGCTCGATATACACAAGTGCCGAGCCCCACACGATACAATGATGTAGCGGTGCGATGTAGGAGGTTGACGCATGCACCGTGAGACTAAGATGGATGGTGACGTCTGTGACAAGCGCAGGAGGTCAGTTAGACGCTGAGAGGCCTATTGACCGCAGCTCTGTGTACCTGGAGCTCGGATGGGGTCAAATAGCAGTAAGATGGTATGTGATCTATGCTAATCATAAATGTCTGTGTGGGAACACCTTGGAGGGGGAGTCTTTGTCGGTGTGATCACTCCGCTCGGCAGCAATGCTATGTATTTTACTATTTAAGGGGGGTAAGTTATGTGGTTACTCATGCTTGATGAAGGCCATTTGACAGTCAAAACGTCGCTGTGATTTTATTGAAGATGGACGAATAAAGGTTTTTGTAACTTGTACACCACATTCCTGCTGCCGTTTATACTGATCTCTTTTGGGTGACTGCTTGATTGGGGCGTTATAGTCCATTATCCCTCAAACGGCTATACACTTTTCCTGCCTCCCCTGAAGAGGGTCCTATACAGAGGGTGCTGTTGGTGATTTCTTCTTGATCTTCTAGGTTAGCGTCTGAAAAATTAAGCAACTTGAATAAAGACGGGGGAATGACACAAATGCGAGCTCTCTGTTTAGGATCTGAAGAATATTCACATGGGAGACACGTTTTAAGTCTTTCAAGTATTTGATATATGACTCCCGAAGTTGCCAGGAGCAGCCACACTGTTAACATTCATCACATTAAAGGGGTTTTTCCATCTTATATAGTGATGGTAAATCACTAGCATTTGCTGTCATTTTGTGATTGGTGGTGATCTGAGCCCCGGGACCCCCATGATACTGAAAATAACAGGGCCATAGTACTGGTTTAGGGCGAGCACCCACTGGCGTTTTTTACCTGCGTTTTGCGTTTTGCGTTTTGCGTTTTTCCTGCACAGGCATAGAGATAACATGTGTTCCTGTCCACTGGCGTTTTTTTTGCGTTGCGTTTGCGTTTTTAACATAGGAGCTGTCAGTTGCATATGTGTCCTTATTTTTCTCCATGGAAATTAATGGAAAAGCCGCGAAAACGCAGCGAAAACGCCGCGAAAAACGCCGCGGAAAACGGGCGGAAAACCCGCGGGAAACGCTGCGAAAACGCTGCGTTTTTTCCCGCGGAAAACGCAAACGCCAGTGGGTGCTCGCCCTTAGTGTTGCATCCCCTTCTCACTTCTTGCTATAATAATGGCAACCTGCTCACCCGTTATGCAGGGAAATGCAGTGAACGAGCGATATGCTATCACTTTATTTGATGGGAATAACCCTTTGAAGACCAGGTCATAGCAGGTGACCAGTGCCTTTGCATGACCTGCATCATCTGCAGACAGGAACAGACAGCTGACTGCTGAGTTTTTGTAAAAAAAAAAGAATATCCACCAAGAGACTTAAATTAACTGTTCCACTATCAGGCTGGTGCTAAATGGTGATGTTGGCTATGTCAAAATCACTATATACTGTAGCCATGTAACAGCACAAACCAATGGTGGTGAATACATTGTACACGCAAGTTAATGTGAAAGCTAGGGGCGCATCTAGACGGTTTTCAATTGCCCAAAACATTACTCTCCTGGTCTTTAAAGGGGTTGTATCAAAATATCAAGTGATCTCCATTTCCTAGGGGATACCTTGCTGATCGGTGGGGATCTCACTGTGGAGAATCCTGCCATTCTGGAGAATGGAACTCTGGTGTCCAGCTCTCCTGTCACTGCAGGTGTCGCTTCTCCCCCTGCAGTGACATCATTCTGAATGGAGTGATGGCTGAGCATGCGCAGTCTGCAATCCATTCATTTCATTGAGAGTGATAGAAATACTCAAGTGGGTTACTACTCAGGTACTCGGCTGACCCATAGAAAGTGAATGGAGCGTGACCAGTGTTCCGTTCAATCTCCTCCTCACTGCGCGGGGGGGGGGCAGGAACCCTGTGTACCAACCACTGGCTTGTTTCCTGACTGTGTCTATGCTTAAATCCTCTGTACTGTATCGCCCTTTCTGTGTACCACCCCCTGCCTTGCCTGACCATGCTGTCCATTTTTGCTTGCTACGACCTCCGATCTAGTGCCAGAATGTGACAGTATTGCTAATTATATATTCAGGGGACACTGTCTATGGCACTATTAAGAGTGTCTCTTAATATAGGAGTTAAGACGTGTAAAAAAAAAAAATGAGCCAAAGACATCTGCATGGCAAACGCTACAGAGACAAGTCATCACTGGGAGAAATTGTCATGGCGGTCTGGACCAGATGGAAACAAAAAGAAAATGAGAAATGTCACCTGTTAATCACTAAATGGCACATTTTTATTCTACCACTCATTATCTCTGATCAGTACTGTAGTCACTGTATGCTCTGCAGAGTGATCATGGGTGATAGCAATCTTGTTTGTGAAATAACAACTCCCAGCATGTATTTATCATTGCTTAGGTCATCTTGGAGCTGTTATTTCATAGGGTACAAATACTGTATATCAGAGCATAACTTCACTTTTCAATTTATTCATCTTACTTCTGGTGCTAAATGTATGCTATGAGCTAGGTTCAGGTGCCATGTATATGTCATAGCAGGAAAAGGTGCTGTAAAGGGGCACTTTTACTGTGTGGGGGTATAAAGAGGAGTAGGTGGGGTTAAATAAAATTGGTACTGTGTGCTATGTGTGCTACATATATTGTCCCTATTTGGGAACCACACTTTAGATATCCTGATTTTTGGCCAGGAAAGCAACCCAACAATTGCAAGACTAGTAAAATATGGCACATAGATGTCATAGAATGGGTCCCCGGCTTGGGACCCCCTTCTGTGTATGAAAGGTACTGATATCTGGCTCGGGACTTCCCCATCTGACTATGGGGCCATCCTTTGATAGTCCACCAGAGAATCAGCCTCCAAGACCAGTTGTGTATTATTAATCTCAGAGAGCCTGGTCATCATGCTCTGGTCCTCCTAGCTGGATAAAAAGGCTTAACAGTGACTTGTGTTCTGGCTTCACCCATACCAGTTTGGAAGAGGGCTTGGTCTAGAAATGAGTCTTGTTAATTCCAGTGGCACACAGAGTCTGTTGTAGGGGCCCGGAGTTAGCGGGGCCCCTCCATAATGTATGCATGCATTTGTCTTGTGCCTATGTGTTGTCAGTGTCTTCTATGTTGTATGAATATGATGTGTATTACATAGCTGTAGCACTGAATGGCTCAACTGTCTGGTATATGAGATGTCTGGAAAATGTATCTTGTTGTTTGTCATGTGATTGTGCTTCATATATGTGATTGCAAGGTGTTTTGCAAGGAATTCTGTTTTGAGCTTGCAAAAGAGAAGGAAGGAGCGTTTGGAGTTCTGCAAGTGAGCCACACAGACACCATCTGCTCTGTGTGGTCCGGAATAGAAGAGGCTGAGAGGTATCCAGCAGCCTGCTCTGGGCCTACTTCATTCAGGAGATTCCAGTGTTACCCCTAAACACTGTGAGGGAGAGAGAAAGAGGAACCGCCATGCAGTGTGGAGTGTCTGTCTTCCCAATGTGAGTGCTGACCGGTAGAGAGCTGGGAAGAGTAATAGAGTTTGGCCGGGAACAGAACCCAACAGATGACATGGACTGTGAATTCTTCTGCTATCCTGTGATTTTTCGCATCACTTTGTGTTCCTGCATTATTTTCCTGCTGGAGTGCGTTTGTACCATTGTTGGACTGTACCCAGTTATTCTTCAAGTAAACGAGCATTGCCAGCCATTCTCGGCTTTGCTCTTTAAACATTTTACCTGTTTGGACTGCTTATTTCTGCTATCTGGATTCACCGCAGAGGAAGGAACGGTGGCGTCACGAGTGACAGGACTGTTAAGGTAATCTACAAATCTTGGGTTACCTCTGTGAAAGTTCCCCCAGCGGTAACTTGGACTGATCTCGTGCTACCTCCAGAGGAGGAGATGGTAGAGTCCCGTGACATGCCCCAAATCTACCCCACTACATCCTTATCTGTGGACCCGCTCTTCGGACGTGGCACTGTCAGTAGCTAAATATAGTTTGAGAGTTGAAATCTTTATACAGATAACTGTAAACTTTAAGAACAGAAAGGCAATTCCACATTTGTTGATCAAATCAGCCCTCTTTCAGAGATTTCTACACTCCGGTTTTACCATGTTAGCACCCATGTACTGAGCTTTCAAGTCCTTACTTGGTAACAGGGCTCGAGAGTCCTTCGCGCAAAACTGTCTAACATGGTAGGGAAGGAGAGACAGACTCTGAGCTCTGTCAATCCTCTATTCTGTCAACAAACTTTACGTGGCATCGTGTCCAGAGGGCAATTTACTGCGTCACTGTCAAATCTCTGAGAGACTTCACAGCTCGACCTCTCACCTGCAGCATAGCTGCGTACTCACTCCACTCTATCCATTATGATTCTCGCTCAGAATCTCTCTACTTCGCTCCTGCCCCTTTTAAAGCCATAGCACTACAGAGCAACACCATAACACAATAACAAAGAATTACAAGAAAACATGTACCCCCAGTTACATATGCACAGAAGAGCCTATGAGCCTATAAAAGCAGCATTCATTCCTGCGGACTTGAACCATCCATGGCCACCATGTCACGCTACATTTCTGAAACCTTTAGCTGACAACGACTTTCGTTGGCACAATCAGCTGTTCATCTGGGATGCTTGGGGCTGGACCCACAGCGTCAGATGATCACCATGGCAGCTCCATGTCATGCAAATAAAAAGAACTACTCTTTCAGTCTAACAAAACCCTTAGCTCTTCAAAACCATGACCTCCCAACATAGCCCAACAGTGGGAGCTACTGTATTTCCTATAACTGCTTTTTTTTTTTTTTAACTCGTTTTATTGAACAGTGTGTATTCCATATAAAACATGAATAAACAACTTTGGTTACATCATAGGCTCCATGTGGTCATACAGTTGCTCTTAAATACGTCACATTAACATATGCAGATTTTGTGTACATTGTATCAGTACATTTACTCGTGGTTTCAGTAGAGGGCAGTAATGTTTACTTGTTTTATGGGTTCATTCTAGGTACAGTTGCTCTCATCAGGCTTTGGAATCGGTCTTGCGTGAATACTGTGTTAGTTGACCCACACCATCTTTCCCATACCTTATTAAATTTTTCATGGCACTTTCTGTTTTTGTAAACTATTTTTTCATACGGTAGTATGGCGTTGATTATATTCTGCCATTTTGAGAGTGTCGGGGGGCGTCTATCCATCCACCGCACGGCCACTGTTTTACGGGCATAAAATAGCACCTTGGTGAGAAATATCTTGTCGTGATATTGCCATTGTTCTTCATCTAAGATACCCAGGAGGCATATCGCTGGATCGTATGACACCGGAACGCCCATCAGTTGAGTTAAGAATTCAGTAACATCTCCCCAGTATGTGGCAATGTTTGGGCAGTTCCATATTAGATGGTTGAAGTTTGCGTTAGGTGCTCTGCACCGATGGCATTGGTTTGTAGGTGTCCTATTCATTTTGTGGAGTCTGGTCGGTGTCAAGTAGCATTGGTGCAGTATATATAATTGTGTTAATTTATTATTTGCGGCTGGTGATACCGCGGTGTACGTGGACATCGCAGTTTCCCAGTCCTCATTAGTAAGGGTGGGGATGAGATCTTTCCATCTCTCTACTACTGTCATGGGCGTATCGGGGATCTTAGATCGTAGTAGGTGGGTATATAGTACCGATATCAGGCCTTTGGGTCCCTGGGTGAGCAGTATACCTATTAATGGGTAATGGGAGAAGGGCTGTCTGGGTTCTGGAAATTGTGCTGTTAGGGCGTGCCTGAGTTGTAGATATCTGAAGAAACTGGATCTTGGGATTTGGTATAGTTGCTGTAACTGTTCAAAGGAAACTAGTACTTGATCGATGTATAAATGTTCTAGAGTAGTGATTCCCAGGTTTACCCAAAATTGTTTGTCTGGTAAATTTATCAGATGTGGTAGCTCTCTGTTGTCCCATAGGGGGGTCTCCAGAGGGGTGTCTTCCCGTTTGGTTAAACGCTTGCACGCCTGCCACACATTGGTTGCGAGTCTATGTATGGGGAGCATCTGCTTGGTCAATAGTCTCTGTTTTTCTAGGAGGATCCAGAGCGATGCCTCTGAGAGAAAGAACATCAGGTGGTGCTCGGAGTTTGGGAGAGGAGAGCCTGATAACCAATGTCGGATGTATCTTACTTGTCCTGCTAGGTAGTAGATTTTGAAGTCTGGTAATGCCATTCCTGCCATTTCTTTAGGCCGCTGTAGAGTATCCTTACGAATTTTGGCTCTAGAGTTCCCCCATATAAATGGTGTTATTAGGGAGTTGGTTTTTTGGAAAAATTTCTGTGGTATGAGTGCTTCTGCATGCTCTAAGCAGTATAAGTACTTGGGGAGTATTATCATTGTAATGAGGTTAATTCTACCTACTACAGACAGTGGCAGGGAGCTCCAGGACTTTAGTTTTTGTTGTAGGGTTGTCAGTAAGGGGGTGATGTTTAGGTCTAGGCTTTGCGTGTGATCTCTAGTAATCCAGATCCCTAGGTATTTAAATTGGGGGGTAACTTGCAGCTTACAAAATATGTCTCCCATCTGCCATCCTTCTGGTTTTAGGGGCATAAAAACGGATTTCTGCCAATTTATATGTAGTCCTGAAAAATTTCCAAATCCGTCTATTAGGAAGATGGCTAACGGGAGGGTGTTTTTGGGGTCCGACATATACAGTATTATGTCGTCTGCGTATAACCCGACTCTGTCCTCTCTGGGTCCTATCAAGATGCCTCTGCATGCGGTGTGTTGTCGGATCTTCAGGGCCAGGGGTTCGATTGCGATCGCAAACAGGAGGGGAGAGAGGGGGCAACACTGTCGGGTCCCCCTATGTAGTTGGAAGGAGGCGGAGGTCAGGTCATTTACCACTACTTTAGCGGTCGGGGATTTATAGAGTATAGAGATCAACTTAATAAATGATTCTCCCAGTCCAAACCTCTGTAAGATCTCCATCAGATATGGCCACTCGACTGAGTCAAATGCTTTGGCCGCGTCTAATGAGGCCAGGGCCCAGTCTGACCTCCACCCCACCTGCATGATTACTTGCGTCCTTCTAATGTTGTCTGATGTAGACATTTCGGGGATAAAGCCTGTTTGGTCGGGGTGAATAATGTCCTAATGGCGAGCGGCCAATATTTTCGTCAGGATTTTATAGTCTGTGTTTAACAATGATATAGGCCTATATGAGCCACAGTCGTCTGGGTTTTTATCTGGCTTTAAAATGAGGACTATATTGGCTTCCAGCATCGATTCTGGTAGCTGCTTTTTATCAAATATATGTTCATATAGGGAGAGCAAGTGTGGTATTATTTCTGTCTTGTATTGCATATAGACTTCTATCTGCAGGCCATCTGTGCCCGGGGTTTTGTTTTTTTGCCATGTCATTTAATGCTTCCTCAATCTCCTCTTCTGTAATTGGGGAGTCTAGTAGGGACTTATGGGTGTCCTGCAGTTCTGGGAATGTTATGTCTGTCAGGTATGATTCCAGTTCTTCTGGTAAATAATCAGTCCGTATTTGATATAGGTTATCGTAGAATTGTTGGAATCTACTTAGAATCTCTTTTGGGTCTGTGAGTGTTTCTCCTTGGGCTGATTTTATTCTTAGGACGGATGGGGGGGCGGTCTCCTGTCGGGCCATAAAGGCTACTAGTTTGCTGGATTGGTTTCCCAGCTCAAAAAAGGATTATCGAGTGTAAAAGAGGTTACTCTGGGCTTTTTCTCTCAAATATAATAAGTAACCTCTACCGGTGTGGAGCCATCTGTCTCTTTTGATGTCTGATGAGTCAGCAATAAACTCTTTCTCTAGTAGTTGACATCGCTCTGCTAAGAGCTCTCCTTCTCGCGCAGAGGCTTTTTTTAATAAAGGAGATTGAGGATCTGAAGCAGCCTCTAAAATAGGACTTAAATGTCTCCCACACTAACATTTTGTCTGTATGCGCCTCAAAATAAATTTGGATTTGGTCTGGTATGCGGTCATTGGGACCGAGCAGTGAAAGCCAGAATGGGTGTACTTTTATTCTCTTGATAGTGGCCAGGCCTTGGTTTTTGAGGATCATGCGGATTGGTGTATGATCCGAGATCCCTCGAGGCAGAAACTCTATGGAGCTGATTTTGGGGAATAGTGAAGGGGACCCGAAAATATAATCTATTCGGCTGAGTGCATGGTTGTGGGCTGCGTGACAGGTGAATTCCTGCTTTTGTGGGTGAGATACGCGCCATAGGTCCAACCAACCCGTCACTGAAATGATAGAGGCCAGGCGAGTCCTGCTCGTGTCCCCCTCCCTCCGAGCACCACCACCGAATCTGTCCATAAAGGGATCCATCACCAAATTCATATCTCCCATACAAATAATTGTTGCGTCTGGTGAGAATGCTGCAAATTGGACGCCATCTGCTAGAATAGCTGTTGTTGCTTGTGGCGGATTATAGCAACACAGGAGGACATATGGGTCGTAATTGATTTTTGATCTTACGAAAATGTATCTACCTTCTGGGTCTCTCTTAATTTGTTCTACTTCCCATCTTAATGACCTTCCTATCAACAGGGACACCCCCCTGGAGTAGGATGTATGACATGAGTGAGCGGACCACTGTACCCATGGCTTCAACAAAACTTTTGTAGTTTCAGGTGTGAGGTGGGTCTCCTGCAGGCATAGTACATGTGGTCGCCAGGAGCGTATTAGAGAATTTATCGATTATCGCTTCCTGGTTGACCCCATTCCCCTGACGTTCCAGGACACGAAGGTTACCTCCGCCATAAGCAAGGACAGGTCAATCGGGTCCGGAAAAATTTCTTTGTAACATTCTGCCTGTCAGGAGTCCCCCCGTGACACACAATTACATCTTTAACATACGTCATGCAACAGTATTTCAATACATTTTTACCGATGATATGGAGCTCTTGATGCACACAATTCGTTAACATTACGGTAGTATAGTACCAACTTGGAACTCAGGTAACTTGTTTTCAACAAACTTTAAATGCTTCCTCTGCTGAGATAGCATTCGTGGCCGACTAATATTTGGGGGAACCTACATAGTATAGCTATATCCTAGGCTATACTTGAGGTATTATTGGATTAATGTGGTAATAGTAAAAGCCATTACTACGGTAGCCTAGTGGGCTTATACTGGGTGGGCCCCCTTGGGGGAGGTGGGGGGGAGGGGTTTGGGAAAGTGGGGGGGGGTTCCTCCCTCCCTGGATACTCCCATTTCAATGTTTCTCTATATAGGTATTAAGTTGTAATTTTCCCAGAGAAGGGGGGGTGGAGAAACGGGAAAAGGAAGGGGTTAGGGGGAAATATGGTAGTGCGGGGAGAAGAAGTTATTAGCGTTGTTACTAATACTGGGGGAGAGGGTGGTCCACCATCATTTATGGGGGGGGAGGGGGGTAGACTGGATAATAGTAGTGTACAGTAGGGATCTCAGTCCCGTGTCTCAGTCTCGTATATGGGCAGGGTGTAGCTAGGGTATAACTTCTAGCGAGCATTGGGGTACCTTTTGTTGCGTATTTACTTGTTTACATTTGAGACCCGGTACCTGTAGGGGAAAAGGAAGGCAGTTATATATACATTACAGTCCTTCTGGTGGACATCTGGTGGCCAGCCACTCTTCTGCTTCGGTTGGTGTAGAGAAGAAACGCGTGCGATCTCCATCTATCACCCGTAGTCGCGCCGGATACATCATGGAGTATGGAAGTTGCAGGTCTCGTAGCTGCCTTTTAATTCCGGTGAATGAAGCCCGTTGTTTCTGGAGGTCTGCTGAGAAATCAGGGAAAATGGATATTGCAGCGTTGTCGTAGCGCAGGGGGCCTCCTTTTCTGGCAGCTTGTAGGATTATATCTCTATCTCGGGAGTTGAGTAGTTTCGCCAGCAAGGGTCTAGGCGGTGCTCCTGGTATAGGCAGCCTCATAGGCACCCGGTGGGCTCTTTCAATCACGAAGACTTGTGATAGTCCGGCGTTGGGGAGGAGTTCACGGAGCCATCTTTCCATAAATTCTTCAGGTCTCTGCCTTTCAGCTCGTTCTGGTAGACCCACTATGCGCAAATTATTCCGTCGTGAGCGGTTTTCGAGGTCGTCCGCTTTTTGTCTCCAGTATTCAGCTTTTTGCGTGAGGTCACGTATTGCGGCCGACATTGGTGGGACGGTGTCATTTAGCGTAGAGATTCTGTCTTCAGTACTTTTAACTCGTTCTCTCAAGTTTTGAAGGTCTTGCCTTAATAGGCTTACGTCCATTTTTACTTCGTCGATTTTCCCCGTGAGAGTGGTCGTAGATGTCTGTATTGCGGATAGGAGCTGCTCAGATAGCTGCTGTAAAGTTTGAACTGTGCCCTCGGGTGGACCTGGGCTGGCGTCTTTCGCCGGTGATGTTCCTGCTGTGGCGGGTTCAGGGCCAGAGTCTTTGCGGGACTCCCCTCTAGCAAACATTTTTAGTTTGTCAACTGACGGGTTCTGCCTAGTGGGTCCCATGATGGGTCTTTTTGCTGTTTCGTTTTTCTTATAGTGGATGGTTCTGCAGGGTATTAAGTTCCCAGTAGGGGGTCTATAAACGGCTTTGCTCTGCTGTGTGATCTCTTTGGAGCATGCACCTTATGGTGTCTTTGTCTGGTGTTTCACAGCCTAGGGGGTTGCTGTGGCTGCCTATTAGTGCTTGTTGTGCCTTCAGTAGCACCTTTAGTTTAGACGTGTGATGCACCACAAGGCTCGTTTCTTTATTTTCCCCTTTCTTCCCTCCTGGGTGATTGCTGCTTGTGCTGCCCCCTTTGTATCTCAGAGGTTAATAGCTGTGCACTTTGGGGATGTCTGCAGTGTAATGGTGCCAGCGGTTGTCCCTTTCCAGGGGTATGCGCACTGTTTTCTGCCTCTGCTTTAAGCGTGCAGCTTCCCCCTCGACCCCCCCGCGGTTTGTGGCGAGAAGGAGCGCAGCTCTCATTCTTAGCGCTGTGTGGGGGCTCCGGTTCAGCCTCTCTCTCCTCTGTTCTGCCGCTCACCCTGCCCGGATCTCGGTGCTGCCTTCTCTGCTTGGGAGTCTCCTCCGTTTCTTCCCCCGGTCTCCTTCCCCCCAGTGGTCGGCGCCGCTCTCAGAATGGCGGCGGCAGCAGTCGTGGTGGCACGGATCTGCTGCCGGCGTTACCTCTGTTGTGGATGCCGCGCGGGTGTTACAGGTGACTCCGTCTGCTCTCCCTCTACTTCAGGAGGTGTTTGGGTGGATTTGGGGACCCTCAGGATTCGTTCAGGATAGCTGGTAAGTCGGCTTGTCCGGGAGCTCCTCTTACATGCGACCGGTCTCCTCGGCTGCTTGGCCACGCCCCCCCTATAACTGCTTTTGACTTCAGAGTTGAATCCCTCAGTCCTATCTTATAGAGATGAGCGAACCTACTCGTTTCGAGTAATTACTCGATCGAGCACCGCGATTTTCGAGTACTTCCGTACTCGGGTGAAAAGATTCGGGGGGCGGGGGGAGGCGTGGCGGAGCGGGGGGTAGCAGTGGGGAAGGAACAGGGGGAGCCCTCTCCCACCCCCACTCCCCGCTGCAACACCCCACTCACCCACAGCGCCCCCCGAATCTTTTCGCCCGAGTACGGAAGTACTCGAAAATCGCAGCGCCCGGGCGAAAAAGGGGCGTGGCCGAGTACGCTCGCTCATCTCTACTCTCTTAGCATTATTGACATGTACACATCCACTTTAATTACATGATGATTTTTTGTAGCTCATCCCACAAGAAAAAGATGCTAGTCAGAAGTGATTGCTCCAAGTTCAACTTCAAATGAGATTGTCTTCTGCTGGAGCTTTTTTTTTTTTTTTTTAAATCTTATTATTTGTATAGCGCCAATTTATTTAACAGCACTTTCAGGTAATTTATTTATTACCCCCCAGCTAGCTGGGTACTCATTACACCAACCTCGAAGGATGGAATGCTGAGTCAACCTTGAGCCGGCAACCTGAACCATGAGACTTATTGTTCAAGAACCTGGGACATCAGCGGTTCCTCTGGTGCTCTGCTGAGCCAGTCTGACCCAAGTCTATCATGGATTTATGGGATGTACCATCATGGATTTGTGGTTTGAGGTTTACATCAATGGATGCTTATGAGAACATTGTCTTCTACTTTTATATCGTTCTAGTGTTTTGATAGGTTGTATTATCATAGAATGTAATCTAATTCAACCCTCTCAGCTACTTTATCCTACAACACAATATACACAGTGAGTATAAGTGCACTCACTTTCTGTAGCCAAAAAACAATTATCTACATTATCTTTCTGATGGCAAAATACACTTTCGGGATGGCTACATGTAGTATTACCTGGCACATTAGATGCAATCTGCAGCATGGTTCCTTTCCAGCATGCCAAACTAATTTACTATCATTGGCAATGAAAACAGAGAACATGAGAAGAGCGAACTAGACTAACCATAGTCATAGCAAATTATCCCTGTGGGTAAATTAGGAAAGAAAAGCACCCTGTAAAGAACAAGCAAGCCAATTATAGTATGACCATTCACTTCATGCTACTAAACAGATGGCCATGTACTTGAAGAGCCCCTGTCTGTTGTGCTCACATGTCTGTTTTATTACATACTTGCATTCCCCATAAAATAACAATTCTGAAGCAACTTTTTTTTTCCAATTCTACTTTTTTGTCATAACATTCAATATACTGTATATCACATTACTGCTGCTAATGCATGACATTTTCAAATTCTCCATGTCCCATCTGTGTAGCAGTTGCCACATTGTTCTGTCTTCTGCCAGAGCTGCCCTTAGGGTGCACCCTTGCAGCCGATCTGCCTCTCAAAGGACCCAACTTTCATGAGCTCAACCAATCGGAGTGTCTTCTGGGTTATTTAAGGCACCACCCCCCACTGCAGATTGTCATTGACTCTTTCAAAACATTCCACTCTTTACCTTCTAGCTCCGAATGACGAACAGCTATCCCACTCAAGGATTGAATGAAATTTGACATCTTTGACTTAACTATTTTTCTGACCCGAACAATGGCCTCCAGATTCCTTGCTCCTCTCCAAAAACTCTTCTTGTCACAATGTCGGACCAGACCAGCACCACTTCTTTAAAGCAATCCCAAAATCGCAGTATGTCCTGTTTCATTAAAACCAAAAGTTCTCCCATCTTCATGCTTCCAAGGTCGTTTCCACCTGCATGGATCAGCAGGATCACTTTCTGTTGGGTCCATCTGCCAATGCACCGTCACTCCGTCCAGGCCCAGATCTCTTCCAACTGGCCATACCGCCACACGTTTTGCAGCCCGATGCACGCAAAAGTGACACGTTTCACCAACTGCAACAAAATAACCGACACGAAAGACCCCAATCCAACAAAACAACATTAGCATACCCAAAAACTGAATTATAACCAACATAACCATCAAATCTGGCTGCACATATACCTTGCATGTCTCCGACTTCCATCTCTCCAACTGCTTAAAGGGGTTGTCTCGCGAAAACAAGTGGGGTTATACACTTCTGTATGGCCATATTAATGCACTTTGTAATATACATCGTGCATTAAATATGAGCCATACAGAAGTTATTCACTTACCTGCTCCGTTGCTGGCGTCCCCGTCTCCATGGCTCCGTCTAATTTCGGTGTCTTCTTGCTTTTTTAGACGCGCTTGCGCAGATGGGTCTTCTCCCTTCGGCCCGGCCCGGCAGCAGCGGCGTTTTGGCTCCGCCCCCTTGTACGCGTCATCACGTAGCTCCGCCCCCGTCACATATGCCGATTCCAGCCAATCAGAAGGCTGGAGGTAACTGCTTCTCACCGGCGTTTCTGCACTGCCGGAAGCTCCCACCGAGGCGGAAGCTCTCTTGTGCCGGAACTTGCACTTTGTATAAAATCCATGTCCCTTGTTGAATAACCAACAGGAGCCATTTTGTCTAGAGGCTGCATCCAGCCACTGCGTCTCTCCATGGAAAAGGAATCTTTTGAGGATGCCAGAATTAGTTGTATCCAAACGTTGTGGCTTTCGAAGCTCAATTAATGTGCCGAGCACCTGACACCCCTTGCCTAAAGTCCTCATCGTAGCACCACTAAACTGCATCACCGTGCAACTTGTATGCACTGTAAATTGTGTTGATGTATACCATCAATTCTGGGCCCTTGCTAGGTTGATGCTGACACATTATGTGCGCCAACACCAAAAAAGCCTAAAACTAATTACCGAGCATCTTTGAGACCTTAGGTTTTTTATCCGCGCCGTGTTCAGCAAAACGCTCCTTGTCGACTGCAACGTGCTTGACCAATAGCAATGACCAGATATCCACAAATACACCTTTCCTAATCTTCTCAACTGTTTCCTCTGGTAAACCTCACCCTAATGGGGCCACTCCACAGAACATGGAATCCACGAATTTTAAACCTTCCATCATGGATCCCCTGTTAGGTGGGCTAACCAAACCCCCAGGTGAACCACAAGGCACTAAAAGCCCTTTTTCCGTTCGAATTTATTCAATAGCGATTTCAAAGCCAAAACAAAATCTCCTTCACTCGCGTCCTTTGCGGGATCCACCACGTTTTTCCACGCATCATGACATAGAAACTCATCAGCCTGACCGACCTCTAGCTCTGCCAAGGTTGGGGTCAGCGCCAACTCGCCGTGATGCCTCCTGCTTTGTCCAGATGAGTGCTGCACACTGCTCTCTGGCGAAGCACCTTGTGACTGGTCACTCCGATGATCTGCAGCCTGGCCCTGCACTGGCCGCAATAACACACGCATTCCTCTCCAGTGACAGATGTGCCCCATGCCCGAGGAAGATGAAGAAGAGATCAACAGCAGACGGTGATGCCCTGCGTGGTAAGGCTGTACTTGACACCTTCTCTGCACATAACCGCTACCTGCCTTGTGTGCCACTGCACTCTTCCTCCCGTCCTCCAACCTCCTCCTCACTTCCTCCTTCAATGGAAATAGGATAAAATGCATTGTGCTCATCCTACCACCCACTTCCACGACCAAGTGAAGGCAGCCAAAACTTCACAATATTTGTACAATAAAGAAAAAAAAATGTCAGCACCACCCAATGGAAATATATCCCAATAGAAATATATAGGTGCATGTTATTATTTGTAGGCTTAGTCCCAAGAGAGGAGCATTCTGAGAGGTAGGAACCCAACTTTCCAAGGTGGAGATTATGCCGCCTGGTTTTAGCATTAGGACCCAGCTTGGTCACCTGGACGTTGGTAGATGGGCCAATGTAATTCGATCAAATTATATACCAAGAACCTGGCATTATTCAATGTGGTTAGAGTATGGATTATAGGTATGTATACCTCTGATAGTAAATTTATTTTGCTTGCTGTTGCCATTTTTGGTTTCTGCTACCACTGTACGTTGCAGCCATGGTTTAACATGCATCTATACATTTCTATTGGGATATATTTCTATTGGGTAGTGCTGATTTTTTTTTTTTTATACAAATATTGTGAAGTTTTGGCTGCCTTCACCTGGTTGTGCACACCTGCCGCCTATTTACCTTCTGTCCCTCCTACTGGAACATGTAAATGGTATCCTACCTTCCCTGGTTTTATTTGTAGGCTTAGTCCCAAGAGAGGAGCATTCTGAGAGGTAGGAACTCAGCTTTCCCAGGTTGAGATTATACCACCTGGTTTTAGTGTTAGGAGCCATCTGAGAGCTTGGTCACCTGGACGTTGGTAGATGGGCCAATGTAACTTAATCAAATTATATACCAAGAACCTTGCACTATTTAATGTGGTTAGAGTATTGATTATAGGTATATATACCTCTGATAGTAAATATATTTTGCGTGCTGTTGTCATTTTTGGTTTCTACTCTTGGGGTAATGACTTGGGGGTTAAAACCAAATCCCAATTGGTGGGGGTTAAAGGGTGAATACCAGAGAACTTCTAGGGGCTGTCCTCAGAACTAGCCCAAAGACAAATTGGTCAGTGGCACAGTGTATCCACACCTGCTGTGTGACATTCCCAGACAGGGGCTCCCCTATCATGAGGCAAGATGAGCCTCCTATCTCAGATGACACCTAGTGGAAAGTGGAGATTGGCATGGCGCAGAAGTCAGAAATGAAGCAGATGAGCCATGATGGGTAGATTAAAACTAATAATGTCATCAGGCAGCGGAGCTCAGCAGTGGAGACTTGTATGCTCGGTAGTGGAGACTGAAGGACTTGTGATGATGTCATCAGGTGGCTGAGGTCAGCAGTGGAGAGTGAAGATCTTGTAATGATGGATGTTTGGGTGAGATCTTATAGCCAGGGAAACACTCTCTCCTCTTATACCAACTGAACATGTCATAACAAGAGCCTGGATGTGCTGTGACTGTGAGTTATAAGTCCTTGAAATGTGCCTGTAATGTCCTCTAACAACATAGTGACAATGTGGGTTTGCTGGGACTTGTAGTCCCCATGTTTATACTCTCCCCTTGTAATTTTCTCTGGTAACACATAATATCCTGGATATGCTGGTACACCTTCTTTAGGTTATGTTTACACATGGCAAATATGCTGTGCATTTTCTGCAGAAAAGTGCATGAGAAATCATGTTCACATGCTGCTGAAAGGTATCTGTAGTGTAAATTGCCCTGCAGTGCAGATTTTTATATCTTAAATTTTTGCTCAGGATTTTTAGTGTGGATATCACCTCTTTAAATACTGGGTTGAAATGTGCATCAAAACCTGTGCTGAAAATCGTGTGGAACATGTAGATTTTGGTGCGGATTTGACATGCATCTGCACCAAAATCCGCCATGTAGCCTTACTGAGGTTGTTCAATAGTTAAAAAAAAACAGAGAATATCCTAGAATTAAAAAACCAAAATATAACAGTGCTCACCTCCTCAGTCTCCCTCCGATCCCATGCAGATGTTCCGGTGACTGCCCGTTGTTTTTTATTTACAGACTGCCAACAATGATGTGCTGCAGCAGCATGTGGAACGTGCGACAAGCAGGAAGAGGTCTGCACTCTCTGAGCAGTTTCTATAGGGTCGGCCACTTAGTTACTGCGTCTATCTTTTCCTTCTGCACTGACAATATGCCCCAAACAGCGAACTTGTTTCTGCAGGAAATTACACTTGGAAGGTTTTACTTTCAACCTATGCATGATTAGGATCTTGAACACCTCATCCCAATGTTCCAGATGTTCCTCGTCTAAGTACAGCAGAATGCTTTCAAAATTCTTATGGCTCAAACATTGTTCCATAAGTCTCTGAAACATTCTTGGAGCGTTACATAGACTAAAAGGTATGCAGTTGAACTCAAATAAACCCATAGGTGTAGTGAATGCAGTATTCTCATGATCTAGTTCTTCCATTGGAACCTGCCAATACCTGCTGGTAAGATCAAGAGTGGAAAAATAAGCAGCAGAGTCCAAAACATTAAGGGTTTCTTCGATTCACGGTAGTGGATATGGGTAATGTTATTGAGTTTACGTTAGTCCACGCAAAATCTGATTCCTCCATCCTTTTTGTTAACTAATACTAAGGGAGACGCCCATGGACAATAGCTATCCCTGATCACATTAGCATCTTTCATGTCTTGAATCATCATTTTTACAGTCTGATATGAAGAAGGGGTCAGGGGTCGATATCTCTCTTTGATGAGAGGATGACCATTTGTGGGGATAGTGTGAGAGATGTGTCTCACTTGACCAAGTCTGCGGTATGCTTGCTGAAGGCTGTATGGTTTTGGTAAGCTACATCTAGTACTCCTTCTCATTGTTTCGTGAGGGTATCAGGAGTACCCACATGAAGATTAGACCACCAGGGTGCTTCAGTGAAAGAAAAGGCCTTCTTCACCTGCTGGGAAGATTGTAGAAGTGTAAGCTGGTCAGAATCTAGGACATTCTCTGGCTGGAGCAATGACACACCCTGCACAATTTCTGCCAGTTGTTTCTGCATTGTTCCCAGTTTCTGGCTCTGCGGAACTTTATGCTCCTCAAATTCAGTTGCTTGGGTGGCATAGAATAAAATCCAAGGTTTGGCACATCGAAAGGGGTATGATTTATCCTAGTAAGGAGTTACCATCTCTGTAACTGTAGGTTTGGTATCTATCACCCAAATGGCTAACTCCTTAAAATGTAGAAAACTGTCATCTGGGTGTTGGTGTGCTAACATTCTCAATGGCCTCTGGAGGTCTTCAGAGGTCACCCTTTCAATAAATTGCTCCCATAGCATTTGGTTAGTAGTGTCAGCCTCTCACGGATGATCATGAATTACGGCTTTCATCCCTTCCTGAAGGGAGAGGACATAGTCCCAAAGGGGTTCTTATTAAAAAATCTTTTTCCGTTCTGAAGCAGCACAGGTCTCAAAAATATTTTGGAGTCTCTCAAATATCTGTTTTACAGTTCTTTCTAAAACTAAGGCTAGGTCTTAACTTCCCTTGTAGTTGCTCCGTCCAACTGTCCTATCAGTATTTCCACCTGCTGTTCCATGGCTGAACATCACTAACATTTGTCTTCAAAACTCTCTCAGGCTGTGTAATTCTCCTTTGTAGTAGGGTAATCAAGGAGCACCTGGATAATAGGGTAGAGTTAGAGGCATCGTAGCGAAAGTTGCAGTTGAGGAGTTTGAACCACTGGGGACTGCTGGTTCCTCTGAATCTAACATTTTCAAGGTGCCAGGGGGCTCTACTAACCTCCAGAAGGATGGGAGCAGATTTTTTTTTTTTAAGTCACGCTGGCCTTTTAAATTTTCAAAATTTTACAAAAAAGGTAATAGAAGTATGGATTCTGTTCATGATGCCAAAACCCTACAACATGCAGCAAGCAGGAAGAGGCCTGCATTCTCTGAGCAGTTTCTAAGGGGTGACTGAGGAGCCATGTCATGTGATGGCGATGAGTGCAGCGCTCTCTCTATATAATATTGCGCACAGATGAAGGTAAGCAACAGGATATGGACGACTAATGGAATTAAGTGAATGTGATGCCAGTGCCTGACTTAAAAGGTTTTGGCAGAGAAATAAGACTAATACATGTATTTGAGTAAACTGCAGGCAAACAATTTACTTTTGAATGTGGCAATCTGCAAGAATATTAAACAATAGAACTTACATATGCACAGTTTAAACCTTGATACACAGATAAAGCAGCCCTGGGGAGGCAGCACTTGAGATAAGAGAAAGCTATAGAGAGACTGACTAAGACTGAAACAAAACCCCTATCATCCGACTTAATTTGCCTGCCTGAAACACGGGCTAACAATTCTCCAGTACTCACTCCACAGGATCCTCTGGAGGATGTCTCTTCTCTGCAGCTGGCAATGCTGTGCCCTTGCAGGCTATTTGGTGAAAGTGGGGATGGAAGGCACGGCTTAGAAGCATTTCAGGTCTTGAAGACAGGAGCAGGCTGCTCTCAACATAGTGGGTGATCAGCTGCACACAGGGTTTCTTACAGTTGTAAGGAAGCTTCTCTAATTACAGGACAGGGAGGGAAACCAGTGACGGCTTCACCCGGCTGCCGACATTCTCTCCCTTCCTTCTGCCTCACTCTATCTCTCCACACTGACGATCTTGTTCCTGCCTCTCAATGCTTTTATAATTATCTAGTACAACACAGATCTGGGGAGAGGAAAAAACTCCACTTTACTCTACTCAGGGCTCTTGTTTCAGCTTGACTGCGGTTAGCTCTACCCCTCAAACAATCAGCTTCTTTCTTCTGCTGAGTCAGGTGATTCACAGGTCCTGTTGCTACATACTGAAAATTTTACCCAGGTCCTCAAATGATTGTTTTACAGTGAAATTGCTAATTTAAATTAACTATTTAGTTCCCTATCCTGACTCCATCTTCTTATTAAACAAATTCCAGCATCACTGCCCTTTGCTAACTGAGCTGTAGTTAAGACAGTTGCTCTAGACTTGCAGTTAAGTACTTTTATACTGTAGTGCCACACTTCAGGTCACTACACATGTGAGTACTGCAGCCGATCACTGGCCTCAGTGGTTACCTGCTGTTCTAACTACCACTAATGCACAGCAGCTGATCACTGTCCTCAGCCATTACATGCTGTTCTTACTGCCATCACCACATATCAAGCAGGAGTTTTTTTTCATTTCATGACAATTTTTCTGCTGATTCATTGAACTACTGGACAACAACTTTACAAGAAAGCACCAGAGCATCAAAGTCTGCGCCCAGACACCAAGCTGCAGTGTATAGTTAGAATACAGGTTACCGAGTGCTCCCTGGGCATTATTCTGGGAGTATAGCGCCACCCTAAACCCTCACCTGATTGCGCACTAAGCAAGAAGCCGGGAGGAGGTAAACATAATTGCCACCGGGTCAGCCAAAAAAACAAAAGGGTCAACTGCTCAGTAAGTCTGCCTATGTGCGTGTGTGTACCATGTTTACCTGAAAATAAGACCCCGTCTTATATTAATTTTGGCCCCAAAAGAGGCACAGGGTCTTATTTTCGGGGGATGCCTTATAATACTTACCTAGCAGGCGACGTCCTGGTCTCTCCCACTTGTTCTCCGCAGTTCCGGCTGGCTTCCTTGCAGTTCTCAGCCAGAACATCGCTTGCTGGTAACAGGGTTTGTAAACCCTGCCTCCAGTGAGTGATTGCTCTGATTGGTTCATCGAGCGCCACATTGGTTGGCTGAGCCGCGGGGCTCGAGAGCCAATCAGAGCAATCGCTCAGGCAGCAGAAGGGTTAGACACACCCCTGCTCCCAAAGTAACGTCAGCAAAGTGTCTTGGCAAGAAGTGCACAGGTGTCCTCAGAGACAGACAGAAATGGCCCCTATTGCAAGAACAGTACATGGACCTCTTGCTCTCAAATAACTGATCATATAGCATCCACCTTAAGGAGATGTTTACACGTTCTGGACAATCCACACCAAATTCCACATCAAAACAGCGGCTGAAAAGACGTCAAAATCAGCGCCATTGAAAGGGCGAAATCTGCTGTACATCCACTCCAAAGGCGCAGATTTTGACATGTTTTCCGTTGCAGTTTTGATGTGGAATTTGGTACAGATCGCATACTGTGGATAACCCACACCATTTTCCGGTACATGTAAACAAGCCCTAAAGAAACTAAGCTCTCAGCAACAATCCACCAGCAACTCATTAGCTCAGTCCCTTACATGCAATGCGATCTAATAGACTGTACAAAGTTTCCCCCCCTACCCCGCCTGAACCTCCATTACTGTCTGGACTGTATTTGTCCTATTGTTTTGATCACATCTCCACTGTAAACTAACTGTGAAACATTCAAAGCCGTACATCAATCTGTCAGTATGTATATTTGAAAGACAGTACATCGTGCAAAATGAACAAAGGCCAACCCAAATCAAGTTCACAGCTTGTCAAAGTTTTTGCTAAGAACAATTTAAGAACGCCCGGAATGCAGCCGGATCCGGGGAGGAATTTTGAAAACAGTGAATATTTTATGCGCATTCTGTCAGTTCTTCGCATTTTGCTATTTTTGCTTCGGCTGGAAAATAAGGTAGAACGACTAGTACAAGCCTGTAACAGGAAGACTCCCACCATCTCACAATGATGGACATGTTGAAGCTAGAACTGTAATTTTTTCACATAAATGAAAAAAAATGCAGTAGGCTATAAAATATAGATTGAACTTAGTCATGAACTTGCAGTATACAAAAACTGTTATGCAATATTTCCCACTGAATGTCTAACAAAATTCAACTACAGAGTTCTGTAACCTTAGAGTCCTACAACAGCATCCTTAACAATAGAAGCATTGTCAGACCTTGTGTGGAGGACATGACCTTGTGTTCCTGGGTAATGTTGTCATTTTATTTCTTGGGTTAATTGCTCTTTAACCATTCTATAAAACCCACTTATCAAGTTTGTGAATTCTTGATTGATTACCTACAGTTCAACATTTCCAGACTTTTTACCCAAAGTGGGTAATTCAAATACTTGCAATCCTACGGAACTTATTGAGAAATGCTCCCTTTTCATATTACTGTACCTACTGAGCGGCACCTATGAGTTACAGTCTAGGTACCCTAACGCATAAAAATCACCAGCCCTTGTGGTGAACAGTACAATTCCAAGACTAAAGTAATATATACTAATTTTTGGATATTTTTTTTGGGGGGGGGGGGATATACTTTAGCCCAGTTTTATACAAAGTATTACAGCCATATTTATGTGCCCATAATACAAATGAGTGCCCCAACCCAACCATACTTCTACTAACCTGAACTTTCAGCATCATAGCAACGATGTTGTGGGTTCAGGCCAGTACACTCGTAGTCAGATAATGAGTGGGTGACTTCAGTGAGTCACCCGGCCTGTGAGTTCCTCATCTGGAAGCTGACAAAGTAAATCTGCTCTTTGGTTTTGGAATTCGTGTAGAGCTCTGTGGACTGATCACTGCCTTGTTTACACAGGGCAATAATTGATAATGAGTGTTCATGATCACTCGGCCAATTATCTGCCTGTGTAAGGGAATGAACGACTGTTTGTCCTCCATACAGATTGCATCAAGCCTTATGGTAGTTTTACATGGGCCAAATATTGGCCAAAATTGATTCAAATGAATGATTTTAAGTGATAGTTGTTGTGTGTAACAGGGTACTGAGCAAGAAATCACTCATTAGTCACTAGTTGCTTTGTTTCAACTCAATGTAAAGATGCAACTAATGAGCAACTTTTTTCTTGCTCAATATAAACAGGCAGTCATTCATCTTTGAATGACTGCCTGTTCACAGTGAATGGAGGCAGGTGGCTGAAAAAGGTTGAACAATTATTGCACTTCTGCACCCAACATTCGTCTTGTGTAAAAATACCCTTAAACGAGCACCTCGTCATTGACCCATGTTTCAGCTTTGTCCCGTTTTAAGTTGAAGCAGTGACCCAGTTTGGTCCGTATGGGAAATTACACACTGGAATCAGTATATTTTGGATCAGCTAAAACTTTTTTTTCCAAAACTTTTTACATTTTTTTTTATTTTCAAAGGTGCAGGACAACAAAATATACTAATCATGTATTTGTGACTAGTATAGTGTAACAGACTAAATCGTACACATAAGTAATAGCACAATATTAATATGTGAACGGTTCTACCCACTTAGTAGTAAGCACTAACGGAGCACTCCCTATAAGGCTAAATAGAAAACAACACTTCTCATCCTCATCTCGAATAGAAAAGTTAATTTTACTGATTTTATGTGTGGCAGTCATTTTGAAACTCTTTTTGTAATGTTAATAAGGCCAGTAATTGACATTATTACATTAATACAAAGGATAATGGCTCCCGAACCATGAATAATAGAGATGTAATTGCATGTAATAGTCGGAGTGACCTATTCACGTTACTACCAGATACAATGCCAGATCTACAAAATGCAATTACATAAGAATCATCTCCAGGCTGGATATTGCTGGAATTAAGAAATAAACATAAAATGGATACTGCATACAGTATAAGAATATACTTCCCATGTAATGTAAGAGAAAGGAACTGTCTTTATAGCATCAGAGCAGAATTATTGCTGTTGAAGTGCAGATAAGATGTACTCAGCCCGGCACTTGAAATCCTGTTCACGATTGCGGAATGAAATCCCTGCAAAATGAACTATAGGGTATGATGTTTTAGAGAGAGAATTTGAAGAACCATTTTTTTCTACTTCTATATGTCTTTCACTTAAGAGCTACATCGTGTTGCTGATTTTGAACATCTTGAAATCACGTATTTTTGCTTATCAGACTGTCAAAAAGTTCATACAAAGTTAATATAGGGGCATACAGTTCCTCGAAGCTCCTGGGCGCTAATGAAAAATCTGTACCACAGCACTCACCTACCATGAGCCATATATAATACTGGTGTCTTTGGCACAGTGATCTTTGGGTATGTTTTACCTCTGCACCTCTGTAGCTCTACCCCTTCATTAATGAACATTTATATTTAGGGCTAGGTTAAGGATAGCAGAGACCCTTTGGTATTTAGGAGCCATTCCTTATCAAGCAATGGCCACATTATTCGGTCATTGGTAGTAAACAGTATGTTGGCACACTCATGGTCAACAGCACTCTTAATTAGTCACTCTCACTCAGACGTGAATGAGTAAGTGGGTGATGGGGAGTGGTACACTGCAGAAGCCACATTTATCACCAACAGCCCAGAAACAAAATTAGAAGTAGGGAATGGGGCAAACTTAACTGTTGAAAACGTAGGACCAATTTCCCCTTTCTCCTCTCAATTTAATTTGTTTATATCATAGTTTCTGTCAAGACAACCAAAAACAAGTCTATTGGTCAAATCTACCAGTTTCGGCAAATCCAAGACATACTTTTAGACACTACCGACTCTGAATATGTTTTTAATATCAATTTCCTAAGTTATATATTTTTGACAGCCTTCAAAGAAAAGAGGAGTGAATAGTAAAATCAAAATGTTGCCCCCTGCTTGTATCAATGATGAGCAGCACTTGCTCCTTCATCCTAAAAGGCCATCCCTATTGGCTATCCCTCCGTCTGATCAATTTACTCTTTGGGAGATTTCTACAGTGCAGAAATTATTGAACTGTAAGGATGGAGAAAGGAAGGGATGACCTGAGGGTGAAACGTACATTCATAAAGCCTAAAGGTCCCCATACACTAGGGAAACGTTGTCCAAGCTTGCTAATTTTGGCGTGATCGGCTAAATATTATGTGTATGGGGGCCGTCCGACTTTCCCCTATGGATGATGCTGGGAAACAGAAGGATTGGCCATGCCGAATATCAACGCCCAATCCTTTACTTTCCCTAGAGATAAGCTGCCACTAGAGCTTACTTTCCTTTGCCTATGGAAAACAAATGAATTCTCAGCCGTACTGAGAATTAATTAGGAAGTTGATAGAAATAACATTCTGTTGTTCGGCGGACAGCTATTGAAGGTCTATGGGCACCTTTAGCTCTTTGTACTATGGTTTCCTATAAAGATAAGCCAATGCTGGATGTATCAGGCTATTCTCTACTCTCCAGCTTGCATAGACATGAATATGTAATGCAATATAACCATGTATGTACTGCATATAGGATGATCTTTCAGATGAGAATGATGCCATCTAATGTATATACAGTATAATAGACTAACTTCTCCCTAAACTTTTTAAGTTCCCAATAATTTACATATCAACCAGTAGTAGAATATCTGTGCAGAAGTTCAGTTTGTAGAACATTCTGGTATACCTTTTCTTTCAAATCAGCCTCGGTCCTTCACAAAGTCTCTGAAGGCCAAAAGTAATATTTTAAAGCACTGTCTTACCAAGTCATTAATCATGCAGACACACTGAACTAGCTTTTTGCTTCCAGCTATGAGCGATTGCTGGAGAATATTTTTGCTGCCAAAGATATTGAAAGGGAAAAATAACCAAAATCCAAGAAACTTCAGGCAGCTTCCTAATCTCAGTGCAGTCAATGAATAGAAGAGTGCAGACAAGTAAGCGTAACTCTTATAGCTACAACAGGTGGGGGCTTCACTGTCACGGACCCTACAGTGGTCTACTGTCTGTTAAAGTGAACCCTATAAAAGACAGGGCATTATAATATACTAGTAGAAAGGCCATCCCTAAACAGCAACTGTAATTTATATATATAAACCTCCTGGTTCAGGAAAATTACATAGTGGAATTGTGAATAATACACAAAATACTCAAGACGAACTAATATACCTCAGTGTTGTCTCAACCGCTGCTTGTGTGGATGTAGAAGATGTGAGGCATGAAGCTTGTTGTAGATGCTATGGTGATGATGAGTGAATAGTGTGTGAGACATACAGTACTATGCAAAAGTTTTAGGCAAGTATAGAAAAAATGCTTTCAAAACTAGAAGTGTTATTAGTTTCTTTTGCCAATTAACAAAATCCCAAGAAATGAACAAAAGAGAAATCTAAGTCGGCAGGGAGGTTGTTCCAAACATCTTGGAAAACTAACTATAGATCTTCTGTGGATATCGGCTTGCTCAAATCCTTCTGTTTCTTCATGTAATCCCAGACTGATTCTATGATGTTGATATCAGGGCTCTGTGGGGCCATATCATCACTTCCAGGAATCCTTGTTCTTCTTTACACTGAAAATATTTCTTAATGACATTGGCTGGATGTTGGGGGTTGATGTCCTGCTGCAAAATAAATTTGGAGTCAGTCAGACACCTCACCTTCAATGTTTTCTCTTGAAATAGAACTCACATTTGCTACTTTTTGGGCAAAACACCAAGACAGCAATAGTAAAAATAAATATTTCATATTTTTTTTAGCTTGTTTTCTCCCAACCAGTATATGTGATGTAGAGGCAGCAAGACATCAGAAAATATGTATAAATTCAAATTCAGAGATCCCCATCTGGTAGCTCTTTAGTCCCTCCTTTGGCCTTCAGAACTGCAGCACTTCATTGAATCGGGCATCTATAGGTATTAGAGGACCCTGAGTATGCCAAGAAAATATTTCCTCCAGAGTATTACTCCACCTTCACCTGCCAGAACTGTTGATGTCTGACAGGAAGGATTCATCGATTCATGCTGCTTCTACCAAATTCTGACCTCCTATCAGCACGGTGCAACAGAAATCTGCATTCATCTGACCGGGAGATGTTTTTCCACTGCTCAGTGATACCACTTTTGTGCTTATTTGCCCACTGAAGTTTTTCCTTTCTGTTTCAGCTAGACAACAATGGTGCTGGAACTGGTTGTCTGCTGTTATAGTCCATCCGTGCTACAGAACAATAAGTTATGCATCTAGGCACATTAGTTGGAACACCAGCATTGTATTTACTTGCAATTTCCATAACTGTGCAGTGCCTATTTGTCATAATAATTTCTTAGATGAGTTGTTTCTATCCACAAGATCTGCTTTCGCTGGATATTTTTCTTGATCACGCCATTCTTGGTATACTCTCCACACTGCAGGATGAGAAAACCCCAGAAAACTGACTTTGAAATCTTGTCCCCGACTAGTCTAGCACCAATGACCAGGCCTTGTTGGAAATGACTCAGATCACTGGACCTTCCCATCTTAACCCCTTAAAGACCCAGAGTGGTAAAGATACAATGCTTGGTCCTGGTCTTTAATCCTGGCCAACAGCAAAAGTATGGCATGGGATTAAAGCCTCTGTTCCTGCAATCAAGCAGGAATAGGTCTGGTCCTTGGCCGTTAAACACAACCAAGGACCCGGACAAAAGAGAAGCAGTTTTTAACCATTTCTGCCTTCTCCTTTTCATGCTACATAGCACTCAATGAGCGCTATGTACTAAAGAATGAGAGTGGAATTATTAATTCCACTATGCAAACCCAGCGATCATATGACCGTTGGGTGCCCCTTTTTACAGCAGAGCTGCAGGGTCCTAGCAGATTCTGATCAGCTCTTCAAGCGACTACAGTCACTACAGGTCAGATGCTGCTCCTATAGATGTCCCAACTACAGTGGAAAAGTGTGAAATTAGTACGAAAAATAGGTTTAAAAAATTACAGAATATAATAAAAATACATACATAAAAAAAAAAACGACCCACCGCTGACGCCAATCAAAACAGTCGCCATATATACAAATTATGTATCAAAATATCCAAAACAAAAGGAGAAACCTGTTCCCTTACTTTTTATACTCATTTTAAAATAAACTATAATTTTAAAAAAAAATCATTTTTAGCTTTTTACCCCTAATAAAACTAAAAAATGGGGAAAAAGTCAGTGATGAAAAAGTTATAAAAAAATAGCCCTATATGTCACGAAAAAAAAAACGCAACAAAAATAATTTTGGTAGCTGAAAAAAAAAAATAGGGCAGTAAAACCACCACATGGGTAAAAATCCCTCAAGTCTCTGGTCTTTAAGGTACAAAACAACCTGGTCCTTAAGGGTTTAATGTGGACTCACACTGAGACCGATCCACAGAAAATGTGTGTTGTGATTTTGAGCTGCATTCCGGGGTCATGGGTCTAATTTCCATACAGCAAAATGCCAATCACGAAATGGCTAGGGGGTCTATAATAGTGACCACTTACTTTACTCCATTCTATAATAGTTGATGCTGAATAATAAGGTATTACTGTCTAGTTTCAGCTGCAGGATACTACACTTGGGAACTACAGATTTTTCCGGCCATTTTGGAGAAGCTAAAACACATAGATTAATAAATCATATATTTTTTACAATTTTGGCACGTTATCATGTAAGGTCTGGGAAGATGAAGCCCACCAGGAGAACAAACTGAGCAGCTAGACTGGATTAATAATAGTAGAAGCATTGGCTGTGATGGAATAAGGTGCGCTGAAGCCGCTGACAGGATTATTAAGTACACTTTTGATCCATTAAGGCTGAAACAGAAGGACAACCAGGCTTTGATATACGAGATAAATATTGTCTTGTCAGTTCTATGATTCTGCGCTAATACCATTTGCTTCAGCTATAAATACTTGAAAAGATGTTATTTTGGAGGATTATCCTATTCTAAAATATTGTCATGCTTATGAAAATGTAGTACGAAATTTTTGTGCATCAATCAAATGGATCATGAGTGATAGCATTACATAGCACAATACTTTAAAGGAAACGGGCACCAAAATGTTGTGCTGATTTAGTTCTTAAAGGGGTCATCTAGTTTAAAAATTGACATGAAAAAATCTACCACATGGCACTACTTTCCGTGCCCACAAAGCTAATCAACTAAATGAACGGGTTACTGAGTCCTACAAGATCAACATACTCATTTCTTGCCACTGTCATCAATCCGGTGTCCTGAATGCCTACAGAACACTGTCCTCCCACTATGGCCCTGCTGCTTTTGTATGGTCTTAATTTCTGTCCTCACTAACTCCATCAAATGAATGGACAGGTCACTACTTCCTGTAAGATCAACACATTCATATTTTGCTGTCATTAATCCAATGGCCTGATCATGGGCAGACATATTGCCTGTGCATCCGGCTCAGCTCCACAGAGGTTCAGAAGGTGAATGGAGCCCTGGGCCAAATAGCTCTGACCCTTGACTAGGGTTGCCACCGAGCCAGTAAACCATCGGCGTGGCCAGTAATTTGTTCTTGAGGCCAGTCTGGTATTTATTTTTTACCATCTAGGTAGCAACCAATATGCACTTTAACTAACTTAACCCCTTAACGACCAGCCCATAGTGTTTTTACGTCCTCCCGAAGTGGGCTTTATTCTCTGAGGACGTAAAAACATGTGTCCTGCAGAGAATAAAGCCCCTCGGGCTGTGGACGTGACAGCTCCATGCTGTCGGTATCCGCAGGTAGCTGACAGCATGGAGCTGTCATCCCGGGCTGTTCGGACCCCCCCCCCCCGGCATTGCGATCGGCGCTATCCAATTGATAGTGCCGATCGCAAAAAAGTAAATAAAACTGCAATAAAAGTTAAAGATTCAGCTGCTCTAATGGATCGGATCCATCGGAGCAGCTGAAATTACTCACCGAGGTCCGCGGCACGGCTCCCCGCTGTCCCGATGCTTCGGGCCCCGTAGCCGTCCTTCTGCGCATGCGCGCCAGGCGGCATTACGTCAGCCGCATGCGCAGAAGGCCCGGCGGCGTGGGAAATTTAAAATCTCCTGGCTCTCGGCTCCTGTAGGTAGCCGGGAGGCAGGAGATGTCAGCGGGGACCGCGGTGAGCGGTCCCCGGTACCGCGATTGCCGTTATACAATGGATAACGGCGATCGCGGAAAAGTGAAAAAAAGTGTAAAAAAAGAAAAGTTTCACCTCCCCTCATGGATCGGATCCATGAGGGGAGGTGAAAATACTCACCTCAGGTCCGCCGATGTCCTCCGGCCGGTGTCGGGATCCCCCGCTGGCTTCTGCGATGTGCCGATGTGGCGCGCAAGCGCAGAAGCCGGCGAGCCCGGCAAATTCAAAATCTCCCTGCACCCGGCTGTCACAGATAGCCGAGTGCAGGGAGATATGACTGGGGACCGCTGTAGGCGGTTTCCAGTCATATGATCACCGTTATCCATCAGATAACGGTGATCATATAAAGTTAAAAAGTAAAAAAAAAAAAAGTTAAAAGTTAAAAAATGTTTAATAAGTTAAAGTTTCATCTCCCCTTACGGATCGTATCCGTAAGGGGGGATGAAATTACGTACCCAAGGTCCCGGATTTGTTCCCTGATGGGATGTTCATCCGTGGACCTTACCCCAGCTTCGGCGCATGCGCCCGTCAGCATGATGGCGGACGCATGCGCAAAAGTGAAAGATTGCCCAAGAAATTTAAACTCTCCCTGCTGCTGGCTACCAAAGGTAGCCAAGAGCCTGGAGATGTCATGGGGAGCTGCGGTATGCGGTTACTGGTCACGTGATCGCCGTTATCCAATGCATAATGGCTATCACGTAAAAGTTCTTTAAAAAGTGGCAGTTTCATCTCCCCTCACCGATGTGATCAGTGAGAGGAGATGAAACATCTTCTCGGAGGCTTCCGCATTTGAATCGAGATGCGATTATCCTCCATGGATCCTGCCAGCTACTGGGTATGTGCCCGCCAGCAAAACGCCGGACACATTCGCAGGAGCCGGGGAGCCCAGGAAATTTTAAATCTCCTTGCTCCCAGCGACCAACGGTCGCTGAGTGCTTGGAGCAGTGACCGGTGGCCACGCTGAGCGGTCCCTGGTCACGTGATAAAGTAGCGAACTAACATTAGGCCGGTCACGCATGACCGGAGAGGAATTACGGGTTCTGCATGCGCTTGATCAGCGGTAATCCACGGATCAATCGCATGCTTTGGACTACACAATTCCCCCCAATTAGCGGGTCGGAATTACGTAATCCACTCGCAGAAACAGAACACGGCATGCTATATTTTACCGCGGATATCCGCGACCTAGAGCCCATTGTGCTCTATGACCGCGGATATACCAGCAGCCCATATGCAAACACATTGTGTACGGGCTGCGGGTACCCGGGTCATCTCTAAGCGACGGCACGGGAAATATAAACACAAAACCGCCTGTGTGAATACGCAGTTATGCGCAGTACATTACGCGGCCGTACGCAGGGTCACAGCCGGGCTCACAGCTGGGATCCGCTGCAGGCCTCCGAAAGCAGATTCCGCCTACGGCTACGTGAGCCCGGCGTTATTCAGACCGCTACCTGTAATACGTAATTTACAAGAAGCCCCTGGAACGTTCGCCTTCCTGCAGTTCCAGGAGCAGCTTGTTGAGCGCCTTCTCTGTGAGACCGCCGCACCGCAGCAAAATTACAAAGCCTCACAGAGTGCCAGTTTTTACACCCCATACCCGCCGCTGAGGTTACGAAATACCCCCCAAAATACATGAGAGGAGGGGGGGGATACCCGGCTTTCTTGCCCCATGTGCCCATCCCAAGCAGCCTCCTTAATTACCCCTGTCTTCGGACATAAAACGCAGTTTATATTATTACCTTTATCTAATATTTAGGGAAGGCCAAAAAAATGGGGATGGCGGGGGTGGGGTGGGGATTATTTTTAGGAAGTCAATTTTTTTCCCGTATAAGTGAACAATGGGGCCTGGAATTTATTCAGTTTTGCCCTGAAATCCAGCGGGCATTCCCTCCATTATGGGCCTAGCCATGTGTCCTGTAAGTAGATTAGGGCCACAATGGGTATGTTTCTGAACACGGGACAAATGGGGATATCCATTTTGGGGTGAACGTCTTCATTCCTATGTACACTGTACAAAAAAAACAGTTTCTAAATTGACAAAATTGCTAAACAAATGAAAATCGTAATTTTTTCCTTTTGCTTTGCTTAGATTAATTCAAATACTTTGGGGTAAAAATATGCAGTACACCCCTAGATGAATTTGTTAAGGGTTCTAGTTTTCAAAATGGGGTCATTCGTGGGGGTTCTCTATCGTTTTGGCCGCTCAATGGCTCTACAAGTGGGCAATGGGGACTGGAATTTATTCAGTTGTACCCTGAAATCCAATGGGTGCCCTTCCATTATAGGCCTAGCTATGTTTCCTTTAAGTAGATTAGGGCCACAATGGGTATGTTTCTGAACACGAGACAAACGGGGGTATCCATTTTGGGGTGAACGTCTTCATTCCTATGTACACTGTACAAAAAAAACAGTTTTTAAATTGACAAAATTGCCAAACAAATGAAAATCGTAATTTTTTCCTTTTGCTTTGCTTAGATTAATTCAAATACTTTGGGGTCAAAATATGCAGTACACCCCTAGATGAATTTGTTAAGGGTTCTAGTTTTCAAAATGGGGTCATTTGTGGGGGTTCTCTATCGTTTTGGCCGCTCAATGGCTCTACAAGTGGGCAATGGGGACTGGAATTTATTCAGTTGTACCCTGAAATCCAATGGGTGCCCTTCCATTATAGGCCTAGCTATGTTTCTTTTAAGTAGATTAGGGCCACAATGGGTATGTTTCTGAACACGGGACAAACGGGGGTATCCATTTTGGGGTGAACATCTTCATTCCTATGTACACTGTCCAAAAAAAACAGTTTTTAAATTGACACAATTGCCAAAAAAATGAAAATCATAATTTTTTCCTTCTGCTTGGCTTAGATTCATTCAAAAACTGTGAAGTCAAAAAAGTCATCGTACCCCTAGATAAATTCGTTAAGGGTTCTACTTTTCAAAATGGGGTCACTTGTGGGCGTTCTCCATCATTTTGGTCACTCAAGGGCTCTACAAGTGGGCAATGGGGACTAAATCTCCTTCAAGCAAAATTTCTGCTCCGAAAACCACTGGTTGCTCCTTTCATTTTGGGCCCCATTGTGCATCCAGACATAAGATTAGGGCCACAATGGGTATGTTTCTGAGCACAGGAGAAACAGGGGTATCCATTTTGGGGTGCAAGTCTTCATTCATATATGTGCTGTACAAAAAACTGCTTTTAAAATGACAGAATTACCAAAAAAATTAAAATCGTAATTTTCTTCCTTCGGCTTGGCTTAGATTCATTCAAAAACCGTGAAGTCAAAAAAGTCATCGTACCCCTAGATAAATTCGTTAAGGGGTCTACTTTTCAAAATGGAGTCACTTGTGGGCATTCTCCATCGTTTTAGTCACTCAATGGCTCTACAAGTGTGCAATAGGACCTAAATCTCCTTCAAGCAAAATTTCTGTTCCGAAAGCCACCGGTTGCTCCTTTCATTTTGGGCCCCATTGTGCATCCAGACGTAAGATTAGGGCCACAATGAGTATGTTTCTGAGCACGGGACAAACAGGGGTATCCATTCTGGGGTGCAAATCCTCATTTTCATGTGTACTATAGAAAAAAGTCCTGTCTTTAAAATGACATATTTGCAAAAATATGAAATTTTAGTTTTTCTCTTCTAAATTGCATTGACTCCTGAAAAAAAACTGTGGGGTTAAAATACTCATGACACCCCTCAGTGAATACGTTAAAGGGTGTAGTTTTTAAAATGGGGTCACTTGTGGGGGTATCTATCATTTTGACTCCTATGAGCCTTTCCAATCTTGGATTGGTGTAGGAAAACAAAGTGTTCCTCAAAATGCTGAAAAGTAATGTTACATTTGTACGTCTCCTAAATGGTTAAAAAAAAAACGAAAGTTTTTCCAATGTACGCCCAAAATAAAGTAAACGGATGGAAATATAAATCTTAGCAAAAATTTCTATATTATGTTTACACATATTTGAGATATCGCAGTTGGAAATGTGAAAAAATGATTTTTTCCAAATTTTCCCAATTTTGGCGTTTTTAATAAATACACACAAATTCTATCGGTCTTTTTTTTTCCACCTAAATGAAGTACAACATGTGGCGAAAAAACAATGTCAGAATCGCTTGGATATGCAAAACCTTTCTGGTGTTTTTCCATGCTAAAGTGACACGTGTCAGATTTGCAAAATTTGGCCTGGTCATTAAGGCGCAAACAGGCTTGGTCACTAAGGGGTTAAGCTTCATCTCTGACGCTGGTCCAGATGCTGCTGTAGTTAAACAATGCAGTACAGATGCTAACGGAGAAGAGTTAAGGCCTTCACTGAATATAACAGTGGAATCTGGACAAGTGTCAGAGGCAGAGCTTAAGTGAGTGAAAGCACTAGAGGTCCAATCAGAGGTTCACTATTACCCCCGATGCCATTAAAGGGGTTGTCTCGTGGCAGCAAGTGGGGTTATACACTTCTGTATGGCCATATTAATGCCCTTTGTAATGTACATCGTGCATTAAATATGAGCCATACAGAAGTTATTCACTTACCTGCTCCGTTGCTGGCGTCCCCGTCTCCATGGCTCCGTCTAATTTCGGTGTCTTCTGCCTTTTTAGACGCGCTTGCGCAGTCCGTGCTTCTGCCTGGTGAATGGGGCCGCTCGCGCCGGAGAGCTGGTCTGCGCGTCGTCATCGTAGCTCCGCCTCCGTCACGTGGTGCCGATCAGCCAATTAGGTGGCTGTATCGGCAGTGGAACGCAAGGAAGGAGAAGAAAATCCATGGTGCACCATGGGAGAAGACCCGCGGTGCACCGTGGGAGAAGACCAGCGACGCCATCTTTAAAAGAAGAAAAGAAGAAGCTGCAGAACGCTGATGCAGGTAAGCGAAATGTTATTTTTAAAAACTAACCAATACTTTCTTTTTAACAGGGCAGAAGGCGGGGGTAAGTGGAAAAAAAAAATTTCGATTTCGCCGCGGACAACCCCTTTAATGAGGACAGTATTATGATTGGAGCCACCGAGAGTGGCCACTACTACTATTAGGGCTTCTAACACTGCTAAGGCCACTGAAGGGGCACTATTACTATTGAAGCCACTAATACTGAGCTCTACTACAATTGGTTCCACTAAGGGGAGGTACAATTAATAGGAGCCACTAAGGGGGAACTATTACTATTGGAGCCACTAAGAGAGGGCCACTATTACAATTGGGGCCAATAAGGGGAAATACTATTTCTACTTAGGCCACTAAGAAGGACACTACTACTATTGTTGGCACTATTACTACTTGGGGCCACTGAGGGAGCACTATTACTTTGTGGGGACACCAAAAGAATGGGGAACTATTACTTGATGGGGGTACTGAGAGGAGGAGAGAGTGGCAGGATGGGGGGTCTGTGCAGAGCCGAGTAATGACTGGAAGACATTTCTATGGTGGTCTGGGCCCAGATCGAGAATTAAGAAAAAAGTCACCAATCAGAGACGACATCTGTGATCACTGGAGGTAACTGCACTGTAATCACTATCACTGTGAAAAGCTGGTATTTATTATTTGGGTCTGCATTATTTAAATGCATACTAGACCTGAGCTGCTGTATCTAAATCTGTCCCCATGTTGTCTTAAAATGTGTGTGTTTGTGTATATAATGTTTTTTGGTTGGGAGGGAAGGACAGGCACATTTTTCCAACAAGGACCCAGTGCACTCTGCATCCGCCCCAACAGAATGCTTTATTCCCGCCCATGTCATGGCACTACTTTAATGGCTAGTGCCTATCATCACTTATCAAATCACATGAATGGACTGGTCACTTCTTCCTGCAAGATCAATACACTCATCTCTTGCTGCTGTCATCATTCCAATTATACGATTGTTTGAAATGTTTCTTTTCGCACCCATTAATATGTTGGCTACACAAAGAGAGGAGATGATGAATGATAACGATTTAGTACAAGGTATAAAGGAACTGTCGTGTCGTAGGTCCTTCCACACCTGTCGCACTCCGCTGACATACACTCGCACTTCTGAGTCTGACATCACACAGTTGTTGTAGCGGAATTTTCTAAACATCATTTTATTACCGAGGAAATAAATCTGATTTTAATGATCAGAGAGTGAATTAGCAGACAGGAATGGCGATAATGTGATAAACATTTTAACAAATGATTGGAAACTTAATGAAAAATATAAATAAATTAACATCCCCTTCTATTAATTCTATTAAGTCATTATGGGCCGTCTGATGCATGTCATGGGAGCTTCTATCCTGCCGTAACTTGAATACCAATATATTCTGGCTGTAATCAATGACTCCTTGTGTCAGGGGGGAACAGTACACATTGCTGAGGAGTAGTTTGCATGCTAATGTGCTGAACGTTTTGCAAATTGCAAAATTACTGAGATACATGCTGCATAATTGACATCCAAGGTGCTATTGCATGATGAAATAAGCGGGTAGAAAACATTTACAATCATGGCTATGGGAGATTGACAGGAAAGTCATGATTGGGGTGATAATTGGTGTAGAGAAAATTACTTTTCAAAAGAGACAACTTTATTAGGAAAGAGTTGGTGAACACTGAATGGCCACTTTACTAGAGACCTCTGTCTTGGAGGACCTCTTTTGGGCCTTCAGACTAGCATCAATTTCTTGTGACTTCAGGAAGAGCCTTGTGTGGCACAGTGTGTTATGGCATTAGAAATGCTCTTGTTCATGACCTGAGGGTTGGCAGTTCAATCCATGCTTGGTTCGGGTAGCCGGTAAAATGAGTACCCAACTTGCTGGAGGGTAAAAGATGACTGGGGAAGGCAATGGAAAACCACCCCACAAAAACAGTCTGCCAAGAAAATATCACAATGTGACATCACCCTAGGAGTCAGTAACTTTTACCTTGTGAGTTCCATCCAGAGGTATCAGAGGACATTCCCCATACCATTACTGCACCTCTACAAATCTGTACTGCTGACACCTGACGGGAAGGGTTTATCGATTCATGCTGCTTTTGCCAAATTCGGACCTCCCATGAGTATGGTGCAACAAAATTTTGGATTCATCTGACCAGCTGATGTTTTCCCACTGCTCAGTGATCCAATTTGTGTGCTCTTTTGCCCACTGGAGTTTTACCTTTCTGTTTCTCTTAGACAGCAATGGCTCTAGAACTGGTCATCTGCACTTATAGTGTAATGTCCCGCAGCAACCAAGACACAAGGCCCACGCTGAGGAGCTGGTGGGGTAGAGATGGTACTTGTCACGGTGGCTCTACCAGACTCTTCCCCGGAGGGACGTATGTAACCTCGGCCAAGGTACTGCTAGGCCTCTTCCAGGCAGTACTGGGACAGCGGTTGCCTGTATAAGTGTAGTGGACTTGAAGATGTCACATGTGACGCCACCATTCTTTTTCACACCGACAAATCCTCGGTGGTAGAAATAATTACAGTCCACACACTGATTAACTCGTAAACCTCAATCACTGGGAACAGGCAGTGACTGGAAACTTTACTGTGTACTTGAAGAAATATAGCTTACTCGCACGTGCAGAAAGGAAAGTGTTTCAGTAGATGGTCAGGGAGGTGAACACAGGAGGAAACCCAGCCCACAGTCTAAGTTATCTGTAGTGCTCCGCTCCTGGACACACACACACTCCGGGACTCTGAATACTTCTGGAGGGGAACACAACACTCCACTGACACTCACTAAGAACTTGCTTGTAGAACACTGCACGGCGGACTCCTTCACTCCTTGCACTCCTCAGAGGTGATTCCTAGAATGGTGGTAATCTAGATACATCTCCTCTTCTTCCATACTTCACCACATGAGGGTTGAAGGTACCCCCATGTGGCCGGCACTCTTCCTCCTCTCCCAGCTGTTGAAGTAGAAGGACTTCACCTTGCTCTCAATCACTCATGACACTTTGCACAGTGCATGGACATAAAAGACATGACATATATGACAATTATGGAGGGGCCAGATATATATATTTTGGGCCACTACAATAGCCCATCTGTGCTAAGGAACAATACACTGTGCATTCAGAGATGTTAGCTGTGTTCACTTAAATGTGCACTGCCTGTTTTTTAGAGGGATTCTTGACATCCTCCTCTGACCCCTTTTGTCGAACGTTGTTTATATCCACAGGATCTCCTTTCGTTGGATATTTTTCCTCAATTACACAATTCTCAGTATACTCTTGACAGTTTTGCATCCCACAGGGATTACGCTGCACTTCGGGGTCATATGTCCGGTTTCCATACAGTGAAACAACAATCATGAAAGGGTGGATGTCTCAAATAAAGTGACCATTCATTGTATAGTGTGTATTTACTAGAGGAGTATCGGACTGTGAATCCTTGGTCTCTCCAGAGGAGGTGATTCTGAGGTCCACCATCTATACAGTAGTAGTGATGTAGTAGTGACTTTTAATTGCATTGTAATTTGTGTTGTTGTCATTGTACACACAGGACATGTCAACAATAAGAGCTAATAGGTTAATTGTGAATTATCCCATAAAACATAAACCCTAGGGGCAAGTGATTGGCTTCAAAGTCTTCTGCTGGAGCTTTGGTGCCATTGCTATGTCTACTGTAGGATTCTCCGATACTCTGGGTAAGTTCAGCCTTGGACAATATGGGTAGACAAAACTGCCATACTTTGGGACTTTTCACCATTTTAAAGAGTGTTTTCAAGGAATCACTGGGTAAAAAATATATGTTCTTAAAGAACTGCAAACCTGTATGTAGTTTGATCCTACAGTCTTGTGTTACTTCACTCCATCTGTTCCCTCTTCATGCTAACCTACAGGCAGGAGAATAGGGGGCATGAAGAAAGAGTAACATGTGACTACAGGATCAGACGATCCATGGGACTTGTCATGAAGACACAAATCTGCATAGAATCTTTATATGTCAAAAAGAAAAATATATGATTTAGCGATCCTGCACTGAGCAGGGGGTTGGACCCGATGACCCTGGAGGTCCCTACCAACTCTACCATTCTATGATTCTATGTTGTGTAATGAAGTTAGTTACTCTACCTATTTTACATGGAGCAGATTTATAAAAATGCAGAAAAACTGTTTTATTTGCCTTTAGCAACCAATCACAGCACTGCTTTCATTTTACCAGAATACAAAATGAAAGCTACTCTGTATTTAGCTGCTAGAGGCTCCTAAGATAGTTTTTCTTTTAGACAGTTTCATAAATCTCCCCATTATGTGGAACCTCTAAAGATATACTTCTCTCAGTCTGGATGGTTCAACATGGCCTCCTGTTATTGTTATGTAACACTGTATACTACATACAGTAGCAGTCTAAAGTTTGGGCACAACTTTTTAGATCATGTTTTTTTTTTTGAACTTTCTACATTGTAGATTCTTATTGAAGAAGTGAAAACCATGAAGGAACACATGGAAATAAGTAGTAAACAAAGTAGTGTTAAACCACAATATGTTACATTTTAGAGTCTTTGAAGTAGCCTCCCTTTGCTTTGCTGACCCCTAGAAGAAGCCATCTTTTGGGAGAAACACTGTGTTGGGGTGTGCATCTAGGTCGATACTAAATATGGTATAAGTATGTTCATTTATTTTGCGTGGTAACATGTGACTGCTATTAATGTATTGTGATTAGAGATGAGCGAAAGTACTCGTAATGAGTTCTTACGCACCCGAGTACCGCCATTTTCGAGTACTTCAGTACTCGCGCGTAAAGATTCGGGGGGCGCCGGGGGGCGGGGAGAGGCGCGGCGGTGCGGGGGGTAGCAGCGGGGAACAGGGGGGAGCCCTCTCTCTCTCCCTCTCCCCCCCACTCCCTGCTGCAACCCCCCGCGCCGCCACGGCGCCCTCCGAATTTTTTCGCCCGAGTACGGAAGTACTCGAAAATCGCGGTACTCGGGCGAAAAAGGGGCGGGGCCGAGCACGTTCGCTCATCTCTAATTGTGATATAATGCTTGTTATACATTGTATCACGCATATGGGATATCAACCATTATACTAATGCAGATTTGACTGATGATGTACTGATGTAAAATAGAAATATTTTATTATGATTGGTAAATAAAGAATTTTTTATATATTTCTAATCTGTGTATTGAGACTATTTTTTGGGGTTGTTTTAACTCTAATGAAGTTATCCTCTGCAGCAGAAGTAACTCTTGGTCTTACTTTCTGGGGGTGGTCCTCATGAGAGCAAGCTTCAGCAGTGTTTGATGGTTTTCATGACTGCACTTGAAGATGCTTTCAAAATTCTTGAAATGTTCTGGACTTACTGACCTTAATGTACTGAAGTAATGATGGGCTGTCATTTCTCTTTACTTATTTGAATGGTTCTTACTATAATGTGGATTGCAACACTAGTTGAATAGGACTAAACATCATGAGTCTAGGTAAATTGGACATTGTGAAACGCGAAATGACAAGACTTAACATTGATGTTCTTGGGATTAGCGAATTGCACTGGACAGGTAATGGATATTTTTTTTGAGTCCGATGACTTCACATTGCACTATGCCGGACATGAGGAAATCAAGAGGAATGGAGTAGCCTTTATTACAAACAAACAGACCTCAAATATTTACATGTGCTTCATTGACTACATCAAGGCCTTTGACTGCGTCGACCATGACAAGCTATGGCAGGCCCTACAAGAGTTGGGCATATCGGCACATCTAGTCAAGCTAATAAAATCACTTTATACCAATCAAGAAGCCACTGTGAGAACACAGTATGGGGACACAGATTGGTTTGTGATCGGCAATGGCGTCCAAAAGGGCAGCTTCCTCTTACCCTTCTTGTTTAACCTATATGCGGAAGTGATCATGCGTAAAATGGGCCTAGACGAATTGGAAATCGGGGTAAAAATAGGTGGAAGAAACATCAACAATCTCCATTATGCGGATGACACAACTCTGCTTGCAGAAACATAAGCAGGTCTGAAGCAGCTAATATATAAGATTAAAACTGAAAGCGAAAAAATGGGCTTCTACCTGAATTTAAAGAAGAAGAAAATTATGACAACTGCAAAAAATGGCCAAATTCAAATCAAAATCGACAATGAGGTCATAGAATGATAGCATTGGGGCGAAGCGCAATGCTAAATGCGTACAAAATCTGGAAAAATAGGGATATTGGTATAGTAACTAAATGCAGGATAGTGCAAACCGCTGTTTTCCCCAAAGCCATGTATGGATGTGAAAGATGGGCTGCGAAAAAAACTGAGGGGCGAATTGATGCGTTCGAGCTGTGGTGCTAGCGAAAGCTGCTATGTATGCCCTGGCTTAGACAGATCAGTGGCAAAATAAGACCCGGCCACCAAAGGACATGATGGCTGATACTGTCAAAGCTGATACTGGCATGGATATTACACAACTGAACGAAGCAGTGCAAAACCAAAAAACATGGAGGGAGCTCACCTTTAGGGTCGCCGAGGGTCACGAATGACTAAACAGCTAACAACAACAATCACTGTATGAAACTGTGTACCAAGCCAACCTCTGCACAAGAAAATTGATGGTCTCAAACACACGAAGAAGGGGTACTGGTGTATCTTGACGCCACCAAGATACACCAGTGACACCAGGAGTGAACGCCCCTGTCACGCCCCTAGCTTACGATTGGCTGTGAAGATACAGCAGTCATGGGCACCGGCAGAAGCGCAGACTGCAGCAGTGATCTGGCATCCCTGCACGGGAAGGGCAGACAGCAGGTGACTGAAACGCACACAGCGGCTGACTGAATAGGAAATCTCCAGTGATCTGTGGAATGGACTCACCACCCCGCGCCACTGAGCTGTGCTGACACTCCAATCCTCCGTTGTGGAACTGCTGTGTTCCTGCGATGATGAAAGTGAACACCCCCTGCGCTGGGCACTGGTGACATTTTCTACTATTGCAAGATGGGGTCCAGTGCTGCGTCTACCTGGTGATCGCCGACGTTCTCCACTCCTCCGTTTACTAGTCTCAGCATCTTGAGGCGCTTTGCATCGCTGACACTCTCCCCACCTATAGCACCACCTGCTGTGCTGAAACGTCTCTCCTCCTCGGGACACTGACAACGGCACATGTCAGCCGACAGCACAGCAGCGGGGACAGCCAACGAGCGGCCCCTGAAGGGCAAATCACAGCCGACACTACACTGTTCTATCTGCGGGGTGCAGCCGACACACTACAGCACAGACAGCCATAGCAGCTGAAATGGCACTGTCTGCGCTTCTAGTGCTGCCCATCACTGCTGTATTTTCACAGCCAATCGTAAGCTATGGGCATGACAGCGCCATTCAGCTTCCGGTGGCGTCAAGATACACCAGTAGCTGAAGAAGGTAATAAATTCCACAAACTGTTGAAAAGGCATCCCTGTTAATTGAAAACCATTCCAGGTGACGACCTCATGAAGCTGATTAAGAGAATACAAGAGTGTGCAAAGCTGTCATCAAAGCAAAAGGGGGCTACTTTGAAGAATCTAAAGTCTGAAACATTCTGGTCTATGTAATGCTTTTTTGTTTACTACTTAATTCTATATGTGTTCCTTCATAGTTTTCATACCTTCAATATGAATCTGCAATGTAGAAAAAAAAAAACAAGGACTGAAAAGAAGTGCAAGCTTTTGACTGGTACTGTACTTCAATATATAAAGGGGTTGTCAATAATTTTGCCCAAAGAAGATCCAATTTACTTGTACATGAAAGTCTGCCATTCTGGAAGATGAGATCACTAGCTGTAAATTGGATTTTATATACTGGAAGCCATGAGGCCCTAGAAATTTTATTTTCAGAACAACTTTTAAATTTGTGTAAGACTGGACTGGTAAGCCCATGACCAGGCTGCGTGCACCAAAGCTGGAATGGAACCGTGGCCAAGAAAATTTTTGGAACCTACCATACCTATCTCCTCTGATATGAGTTACAGTGAGGAGTTAATATAATAATCTTTTGTGCAAAAATAGTATTGTCTGAATAAGATATCTAAGGCTTATTTGTGTGATCGCATGCACTTGTAGTTTTATAAGCCGATGTTATTATAACTAATAGTTTTTTTATTTGATGTAATAATCTCTGTTTCAAAATTAGCTTTCCATGCACTGAGAAGATAGAAGCTTCTAAAGTTTCTGTCTAACCTTGTTATATCGCATATGGATGACTCTCCTACTGTGAGTGTTTTGCTTATTTAAGAACGAGAACATATAAATCTGCTGTTGCTAATTGTATAGGTCTCAAATTAACACCTGAATTTCAAAGAATTAGGTATCAGTAGGATCTACACAGATGTAATATGAAGGCAAAAATTATTCTGCTCTACACATCCTGTAATGTTGGTTCTCTGAGGTCCCTTCCATCTACATATCCCGTAGACTTGTAATTACTAATTAAAGGGGCTGTACAAATCAGCCCCAATCACTTCAATGGAATTAAGCTGCAGTACCAACACAACCCATCAACAGACATGGCGCCATTTCTGGAAGAAAGCAGCCAAGTCTTTCTAATCCTGAACAACCCCTTAATATTTAATAGTTTGTACATAACACTAAGCAAGTAGTGATAATGGAATGACTCCTTTGATTTGAGAATTGCTACCTTAATAATCTGTATGAGATACAGAACAGGTTATTACCATTGTATTTATCACCATTGTCAATTATTTTATTTTCCTTTTTTTATGACTCATTATTTTAAGCTTGCTTGCCTTGCTCTAAATATTTCATGCTAACTCTGATTACTGGGACTTGAGTGCAAACTTGGTTTGGGAGCAAATTTGTATATTCTGGTTAAGCATCACAGGATATAGTAACATAGTATGATAGGCTGAATGAAAACAATGTCCATCTGGTTTAGCGTGTTTCAAACCCTAGTCGATACAGAAGAAGGCAAAAACTCCAAGAGGCAGAAGCCAGTTAGCCCATTTGGGGAAAAATGTCTTCCCGACTCTGTAATAGCAGTCAGAATAATCCCTGGATAAACCTTTGATAGTTCCTACCTAAATGTAAGGCCCGGAGCTACAAACCCACTGGTCACCTAATGTCTATATCCCATAATATCCTTCTCCTCAAGAAAGACATCTAGTCCCCTCTTAAACTCCTCAATGGATTTTGCCATCACCACGTCCTCAGGCAGAGAGTTCCACAGTCTCACTTCTGTGTTGGTGATAAAACCTGCTTTCTTCTAGACGTAGAGGATGCCCTCTTGTTACCGTCACAGTCCTGGGTATAAACAGATCATGGTAGAGATCCTTGTATTGTCCCCTAATGTATTTATACATAGTTATTTATCGCCCCTTAACCATCTTTTTTCCAGGGTGAAAAGTCCTACTGTTGACAGCCTCTCTGGGTATTCCAGTCCTCTCATTCCATTTATTAATTTAGTTGCCCTTCTTTAAACCCCCTCCAGCACCGTAACATCTTTTCTGAGCACCGGTGTCCAGAACTGTACACAGTATTCCATGTGGGGCCTGACAAGTGCCTTATATAGTGGGAGGATAATGTTCTCATCCTTCGCACCTATACCTCTTTTAATGCACTCCAAGACTCTATTAGCTTTTGCAGCAGCTGACTGGCGTTGATTGCTCCAGTTAAATCTACAGTCCACTAATACCCCCAGATCCTTTTCCATATCACTTTTCCCTAGCAGTACCCCATTTAGTGTATATTGGTGACATCCGTTTCTCCTGCCCATGTGCATAACCTTACATTTATCAACATTCACCTTCATTTGCCATTTTTCTGCCCAAGCCCCCAGCTTATCTAAAATTTTTTTCCCAGTTTACGCCTAAGAGATTTTTTTGATGATTGTTTGTATGTTTGTTTTGTATTGTCTGTCAATTAGCTCTGTTTTTAGTATTATATAATAAATAAAATTATTTTAGGGTGTCTTCTGTGAAGGTTATCTTAAATATTAGAGTCCACAAGTCTCCTAAATGGCCTTAATAGTGTCACTGAATTGACTTGTCACCATCTGAACATAGATAACATCATTTGGACCTTCTCATTGGAACACTGAGGTCCATGAGTATTATTATAAGTATTTTGAACTTCTCTACACTAATGGTATCCAAGGATCTGCATTATATCCCATAGATGTTTCTCATGCAGTTACTATGCAGCTCTTGTACATAAGAACTGGCTGTCATGGTGCAGCCAACTCTAGAGAGAGGGAGCAAGAGCAGGTCCAGGCTAGCGTCAGAGTGTCGTCCCGAATCACATGATGGCAAATGCTCAATTTGATTCGGTGCTGTATACTGAGGAATGAACAGCTCCCTTCTGTCTTTTGACTGATTGGCTAGCTGAACTGTCTGGTTTGCCAGCCAGCCTATCAGTATCTTGGTTTAGATATTTCTACCACTGTGCAGAGAATGCCGGTTATACAATTCAGTTTCCTGGTATTCCTGGTCTTGTTAAATAGTGGTTTGGAGCGGTTATTTTTGGTCAGTGTAGTGTGCTATTTGTTGTTCAGCATCAGTTTGTACCCTTATATCCTTGGGTATTAGTGTTTCTTGACACCACCAGGGAATGCCCCTCTCACACCCCTAGCTCCCCATTGGCTGACATACCAAAAGTCCTAGCAGCACACTGTATATAGTTTGTTGCCTGCCATGGATGGTTAGGGTTAGAGATTATGTTTCTTTTAGCCTTATAATGTTACGGTAAATGGAACATAATCCCTAACCCTAACTGTCCACGTCAAGCAACAAGCAATATACAGAGGCAGCAGCTGTCATGTAGCACTGCCCTGGATATGCTTCCGCCGTGCAGGACACAACAGAGACGTGGGGAGACGCAGACAGGAGCCGGGACAGCAGATGTGACGTGTCCTGTGAGCGGGGAGAAGGAAGATCAGTGTCCAACGCTCGCTTTCCCTTACTCCATCTAGGGTCATTTCAGGGAAGCCCCCAAGTTCCTAGTGCAGAGTTGTCTTTTTCAGGGCAGGTACTCCACTCATTAGGCGGGTTCGGTCACTTTAAGATCAGGAATAGATCCCAACTCTTTCTCATTCTTTGCCATGGTGTGTACCCTGTCTTCCTGTTCAACCTATTCCTTGTAGTTTCCATGTCATTCTTGTTAGACATGACACTGGCTTGACACATGACATCCTTCTCTCCTTTATGAAACTGAAAACAATTAAAGGGGACTACAAGACCTGTCTAAACCAGGATGAGGATTGAACCAACTCTATTTTGATTTGTGCTGTGAGGTCCTGTGTGTCCTTGTACTTTTTCCAGCTAGCCCTTTGAGGGCTAATAATGTGTCAGAGCCTAAGCCAACTGGCGACACCCTCTTGCAGTTTGATGTACCAGTCCTATCTTGTATGCAAACCCAAATATGAACCACTACTCTAATGATTACTGAACCCCCTGACAAATACCAAAAAGACCAGGCAATCCAAACTGGACACCAAAATGCAATCACTATTAATTTGATGACACTGGGAATTTACTGTCATTGTATTCATTGAAAAGTTTTCTGTTCTAAAAATACTCTCAGCTGCACTAGATAAATATTCCTCTTCATACCTGCATCTCTGTGGACCTTTGTTTCGAAAAATCTATTTCCAGTTTCTTCAGCAACTGTCCCTTGAGCCAAATACCTAAGGTTGCAAGTGAAACCTAGTAGTATGACTGCCCGGGGACCTATTGTACAGTCTTCTCTTACTGAAGGATTCTATTCTAAAATGAGACAAATGAAACATAAACTTGAGTAAATCTTAAAATATTACTGTACTGATTCCTCACGCGAGAGAGAATTAGACCAACTGAACAGAAGTAGGAAAAGAGAGCACAGATGTTTCTTCACTATGAGAACATCTCCAGAGATCTCAGACCACAGAATATCTAGCCAGAGAGACGAAACAGAGAGACAGAACAGTTGTTTCCTTTCAGCTATTACAGAGAGAGCTCGGAGACAGGACGATCCCTGGTGACTTCTGCTTTGGAATCATCTGAACTTACATGGGACACAGCTGAGGTATGTTCCTCAAACACTTGGCAGATGTATGTTTCAATTGGTGTAAGGGGAAACAATCTACTAACTAGTCTAAATAATTTAGAGCACTTCATGATTGTGCACACTGGGAAACCTGAGCTAAATTAGGAAAGCTCCTCTCTCAGAAATCAAACTGTAGCAATACTTTTTTTTCCTATAGTAGCACTTTGCCTAGAAAATGCATGGCTTTCTGATAACTTTGCAACTTCTCAGCCATCTCCTGAGCACCTAGTATCTTCTCAAGCATATTCTGAGCATCTAGCACCTTCACATCCATCTCCTGAGAACTTAGCACCTTCTTAACCATTTCCTCAGAACCTAACACCTTCTTGTCTGTTTCCTGAGCACCTAGCACCTTCTCAGCCATGTCCTGAGCTCATAGTTACCTTCTTAGCCATCTTCTGAGCGCTAAGCACTATCTAATCCATATGTTGAACACCTACCACCATCTTAATTATTTCCTAAGCACCTAACACCTTTTCAACAATCTTCTGAGCACCTAGCACCTTCTCAGCCATCATTTGAACACCTAGAATCTTCTTAACCATTTGTTGAGAAACTAGTACCTTCTCAACCATGTCTTGAGAACCTAGCACCTCCTCAAACATCTCTTGGGAATTTAGCATTTTCCTAAGCATCTCCTGAGCACCTAGCATCTTCTCAGCCCTCACTTTTGTACGTTCTAAACCATTTCCTGAGAATTTAGCACCTTCTCAACCACTTTTGAAAAACTAATACCTTCTCAACCATCTCCTGCAAAACTAATACATTCTCGAACATTTCCTTACAACGTAGCACCTTTTCAACTATCTCCTGCGAACCTAGCATCTCCTCAGTTATATCCTAACAATCTAGCAACTTCTAAGCCATGCCATGAGAATCTAGCATCTTCTCAATCTTCTTCTGAGAACCAAGCACCCTATTAACTATCTTCTGAGAAACTAGTACAATCTTAGCAACCTCTTGAGAACCCACTCAGGCTATTACTTAGCAGAACAACCTTATCCTATAAAAATAAAGTCTCTTGGAGTACGTTTCTGCCAACCTTACACAGTGTTTGGTAATAACTAAGCCAATTCAGAGCTTTCACTGTTTTGGTGTTTCACTACTCCCAAGCTGCTTTTGGCCAGTGCTTGGAATCATTGTCCTGTTGAAATATAAACATTATCCCAAACTTTAGATTTTTGGCAAACACAAGCAGGTTATCTTGCTATAGCTCTAAAGATTTGGCCTCATTCATCTGTCCTTCACTTTTTAAAAAAGATACTCAGGCCCAACTGGTAAAGTATTCCCACAATATGATGCTACAACCTTATACTTCACTGTTGCAATGGTGTTTGCCAAGGACTGGGCAGGACGAAGTTCTCACCACACATGGCATTCAGAGTTTGGGGCAAAAAGCTTCATTTCTATCATCTAACCACAAAACTTTCTCCCATATTGGCAGTTTTCATTTGACTCTTACAGCTCACTTTCCAGATCTTCAATGCATCCTGTCTGTGCATTAATGTCAATAGGCCCCATGTGATGCTTAATTTTCCCTGTGGTAGTGCAATAGGGAAACATAATACCCGCTGTAATTCTTCCTTGAGAGAAAGTAGGTAATTGCTGGGGGTCCCAACAGCCCTGTGATAAGATTTTCATTGGTGGGCCCTAATAACAAAAAGGGAATTTCCAAAAGTGGATAAACTGTTTAAATATGTCTTATATAGCTAGGACTGGTTGCTATTAGTGGGTGAAGCTTCTGGCATGGGTCAGAGGAGTGTTTTGGTCTGCAAGGAGAGAAGGTGTCCAGATGTTGAGCAGATCCTCTGTATGTGCGACAGCTCCAGGTGAATCAGCTGGTGAACGGGAGGCACCAAACAGATAAAGACACTGTAATACCCTAGCAGCTTCAGTGGGCAAAGCACCACGCAGAACAGAGACATCATCCAAGGATGATGCTCATCCTATCTATTGACCGCGATAAACATTTATTCAGACAGGGTTGAAGTATTACTTCTGAAGTGTGTTCTCTAGGCCGGGGTCATACAGGTATATTTGCGCTCACAATTTTCTGAGCACAATACAAAGAGAATAGAACCCCCTGATTTCAATGAGTTCATTCACATTTCCGTATTTTGTATGCGCATTTCAGTTGTGCAAAAAAAAAGAACATGCTTTATTTTTCTGCGTATTTGCGCACCAATAGGTCCCCATTGAAGTCATTTAAGGATGCGCAATATGCAAGGAGATGCGTGAAACACTGTGTAATTCCTTTGGAAAAATAACTCATCTGAAACTAATTAGCCATTTCCTATCTATGTTTGTCGCACGTAAATGAAAATGGCTAGCGGGGGGGAAATACGCCGATGTTCGCGCAAAAAAGCCTTGTTCATTCTACAAATACGCAGTGTTGAGGCACGCGCAAATACTTATACTCTCGTGTGAATATAGTTTTATAGTATATATGGGCATTGCTAAGTTATCCCTGACACCCAGCCTGCTAAAAATACATAAAGGATACAGAATGTAAGTATGATTAGGAAGATATGCAACATTCATTTTATCACTTTGCAACTATTCAACCTATGAATCATGCTTTATATAAAAGGAGTATTCAAGCGCGTAGAATAAAACAGATAATGTAGGGAGATGAGGAGCTGTCACATAACCTTTGTAATCACGGGCACCTTCATGCAACTTAACATCTAGCATTTCCGCACATAAAAAACTGTCAAAATCCGTACCGTTGGTGCAGATTTTGACTGGAAATACTGAGGGGCGCACCACCTCACCTTCACCAAAGGCTTCCCAACCTGTAGTAGCCTCACCTGACCAGCAGCAGCACACCTGACCAGGCCACTGGGAACCGGAAGTCAGGGAGTGCTGACTGCAAGAAGCTTTCGAAGTAGGTGAGGGCAAGCATCGCATAATATGAAATCAGCTGCGAATGCAAAGCCTTTTTATTTCAAAACTGCCTCGCATCACTTCAAAAGAATGGGGTTCATATTCGCGCGAGATCTGTGTGTCTCACAATGCACAAATCTCGAACGTTTTTTTTGGCCATGTGAAAACTGCCTGGCTATATGGTATGAAGCTGAGCTCACTCCATACATGGTGGGTGACAGCTATCTTTGACAGCTGATAACCGTCCCACAACAGACACGATTGGATATAACTCCCAGAGCTGACATGTATTTCTCCAGAAATACAGTATATTGTAATACTGTAGCATTGCAGTATATTGTACAAGCCAGTACAAGTCCCCTATGAGGGCTAAAAAAATAAAAATAAGTTGAATAAAGTTTTTTAACTATTACAAAAGCGTAAAAGTTTTAAAATTCCTGCTTTTCCCATTTTTTACCAAAGAAAGTAAAAATAAAAAAAAATCATATGGCTTCCAAATAGAGATGAGCGAGCCTACTCAGTAAGGCAGTTACTCGAGTTAGCATCGCTCTTCTCGAGTAACTGCTTAGTGATCTGAGCAGGCTCGGGTGGGCTGCAGGTGAACGGGGGAGAGTGGAGCGGAAGGAAGAGTGAGAGAGATCTCTCTCTCTTCCCCCCGCTCCCCCCCCCCCCCGCAGCCCACCCGAGCCTGCTCGGATCACTAAGCAGTTACTAGAGAAGAGCGATGCTCGCTCGAGTAACTGCCTTACCGAGTAGGCTCGCTCATCTCTACTTTCAACCTGTCCACAAAAGTCAAATCTATTAAACTAATCTATTTATTTATCCTTCAGAGTGAACAGCAAGAGAAAAAAAATACACAACCCCAAATTGCGCTTTTTTAGTCACTCCGTCTCCAAGAAATAAAATTACAAAATCAATCTAAAAATCATGTGTATGCCAAAATGGTGCAGCAAAAAAACTATTTAATTTTGGTATTTCCATAATCGTACTGATCGACAGAATAAAGGTCATGTATAATTTCTGCCATCCCCCTCCACCCCTTAGAAATGTTTTCAGTACACTATAAGGTACATTAAGTAGTACCATTGGAAAATACAACTTCTTTGCAAAAAGAAACCAACAGATGACTACGTTGATGGTAAAATAAAAAAGTTATGATTTTTTTTGAAAGTAGGGAGAGAAAAACAAAAAGGGAAACACAAAAAATGTCAGCGTCTCTAAGGGGTTAAGGTCATAACATATTAAATATGTCCATGGTAGTAGAAAATTTAAAGAGTTTGTCCTCAATCAGACCACTTTTGCCCATTTAATTAGACTTTATTTGGTTTTTATGGATTCGTCAATCACAGTGCTGGTCACATGACTCTGCCTTCTGGTGATTTCAGGATTTCTGCTGATGTTCCGTTGCTTCTCTTGCTGGTTGCCTTAAAGCCCGGCTAATGTACACCATATAAATAGTGATATCACGTACATTGCCTTGCCGAATGTGTGGCTAACAGATTCGCAGGCATGCACAGTCCCTACTTTTGCACTGACTTGCCCTCACTGATACACTGTGCTGGTGCTAGGAAGCAGAGGGATGACCTACACAGGCCCCGGAAGGTGATAACAGCAGGAGTGATATGGAGGAGGTAGAAATCATACCGCAGGATGCTGGGGTCAATTGGGGGAATCATCTTGGACGCTAGAAGCACTTTAAAAAGTCAGAAAAAAACTTTAAAGAAGCAAGTCCAGCTGGAAAGGAAATTATAGAGGAGAATCATGAGGAAAGTCCTGTCTGTCAGCTGAGATCACTCCCAACAATGCTCATTGGCTGAAATCAGGTAATTGACAGAATGCTCCTCACAATGCCCTTCCTTCATGTCCCTTTCAGCTGGAGCTATTCACAATGGGGGTTTTAATCTTCGTGTGTTTTATCTTATGTAATGCAATATTTTTCTGTTCGATTTCATTTTTTATAATTTAATGATTACGAGAGAGAAACCAAACTAAAAGATATCCTTGTAACTAAGGAAAATTGTCACCATGTGCCCGTAAGAAAGACAAAAATTGCATTTTTATAGCACTTCTACTACTTTTTATTTTTCTATTATTAATACTGTTACGATTAGTTTTGTTGTAAACCATTAAAGGCTTTTCTGACAAATTAAAGATAATAAATATACACCTCCGTGACATCTCCTTGTGTGAAGTGATGCAATAGGTTATTCAGCTATTTCCAAACTTATTCCTATTACAAGACAAGGAGATGTCAGGTGATATTAATTAAAGGGAACCTGTCACCAGTTTTCATTGTTGGAAACCAATAGCTGGGCACAGGGGGGGCAACACACACCAAAATCTGACTGTAGGTCTCTGCAGGAGCCGAATCCCATATTCTCTTGCTACATACTCCAGACCTCCACCTATCGTGTCCATCTTTTTATACCAGTGTGGACAAATAGTCCCTTAACATTTGTTATCCAAATGGCGGGCAGTGTCGAGCAGTATTACTCTGTGGGGAAACGAGGGGGCAGTTTTACTTTAGGTGACACTGTGAGGGGCATTGGGGGTAGTGGCAGGATGGAGATATTGTGCAGAGATGAGCTTAAAGAAATCTTTATGGCTATCTGGACCTAATAAAGAAGAAAAGGGAAAGTGGATGACACCAATCAAAGAAGACGTTATTTGTGATCAGTGGAGGTGACTGCACTGTGAACACTATCACTTGTATATGACTATTACGTGGGAGTTGCACTATTTAGAGGTCACTAGAGCTGAGCTGCTGTATCTTAGCTGTTGTGTTATAAATGTTCTCCTATGAATATGTAGATATTCTGTCAGTAAATGGATTATATATGTACTTTTGGGGGTGGACTGCCATCAGTAGCTCTCCCAAGTAGCTGTGGAGTGCAGTAGGGGGGCCCAAGCCAAAATTTTTCACCTAGGTCCATAAGCCTTTAGCTGCCTCCCTTGGTTAAACTAACTGAACATGCACCAGTCCCTGGGAGCGTGGCACATGTACAAAATTAAGATGGGATTGTGAATGGCGTTGGAGAAGCCATCCATGTCATTCAATAGCAGAAGGGCAGGATTAGATGGCATACTCCAAGCTGCAGAAACAATCTCTCTTGGTCATATTTTGCCTTAATACCTCATTATAAAGTCTGTCAGTCTTTAGCTCATGTATCCACCTATCAATTAGACCAATATATGCTCCAACCACATGGTCATCACATGGTAAATGGAATGCGCTTTTAGTCTAAAGGATCTAAACAATTTCTGCAGATCAATCTCCAGACAGAACCAATAAGTTCAAGGATAGTCCTTTATTAACCCTTTCCAATCCACTGTCTGACCTCTGAAGACATTATGATTTAAGGCTCTACAGCTCCGATGTTGGAAGACGTCCGTTGGGGTTCTCTTACTGTATATTGCCATCCTCTCTGCTGTCGGAGCCTATCCAACATGTCATCTTATGCAGTACTACCTTTAGCCAGCAGATCGCGCTATTGTATAATGGCAGAAAGAGTAAGCCCCCTGGAAAACCAGGATCGAAATTGGATTGGAAAGGGTTAAATGCACTCAATTCAATGTCCAACAAAAAAGAAGAAATATTTAATCGTCTCTCACTTTCTGTGTTAGGATGGCTATCTCTTGTGGTCGCATCTGATCTACTTCCCATCTCAGCTTTAGTATCCTTTTACGCTAAACAACTACGATTCAAATAATTGTGATAATCGTTCAGTGTAAACACGGCCAACGTTAGAACGCCGAACAATAATTAGTTTGCTGATCGTTCATTTTACTTAGGCATACAAATCATTATTCACTGTTTGCCGGTTATCCTGTGTAAAAGGCGATTGTTCAGTCGTTCGCAGACCATTCCCAGACAGATTAACCATGGACCGAACGAGAAAATTATGATACAATGTAAACGATATCTATGCCTGTAAAAAGGACGCCATTGTTTGCTCACTCTAAAGATGAATGTAAAAAAACACGCACCGATACTCTGAAATAGCCAATTAGTATAATGAGTCCCCAGATGTGTTCTTTTTCTGCGGAGGATAATAGAAGATGCTGCAGTTTGTTTTGTGCGACAGAATTGTGCCCGCCAAATATGCGCATGTGATCGAACCCTTTGAAATCAATGTTCTATCTTCTGCGTATTGCGCTAGCAAATTTTTTCGTGCGCAAATACGCCCAAGTCAGTCCGGCCTTAAAGTACCTTTTACACGGAGCGATTATTGAAACAGCAATTTTTGGCTATAGTCGAGTCGTGTACACACAGCCTCCCGCCAGATATGAGCTCACTGAAAAAAGCGATAAGGGAGCTCAATGTGAAGAGGAGTCAGTCAATATTTGAAAGACTACCTATTTTCAGTGAATGGAGGCGGGCGGCCAGATGTGATCTCCAGTGTGCTCCGCCTCCATTCACTGAACGACTATCATTCTTTATGCACCTGACAGTTGACTTCCTCTGCTTCCTTCCCATTCCCATGCTTATAGAAGTCGCCACGCAGCTTCTCATAGGCCCTCAATGACATTATTACGCAGGTTAAAATCTGCCCTTCTCCTTCTCCTACTGTTTGTTTTGTGTCAGTTTTCACTGTAGTTCCGACATTCTATTTATGAATCCAGATGCCCAGGGCTGTAAGACCCCAACTTATAGGAGTGTTCAAAAAGTAAAATTTCCTATGGATTTTGTCAGACGAGTATATATATATATATATATATATATATATATATACTGTATATATATATATATTGTATATATATATATATATATATATTTGATTTATATATATATATATTACACTATGTATTTATCTTGTGTCAGAAGTGTTGCATTTTGTCTGCATCCTACGAGTGTCTTTAGGAATAGCACCTTATCTTTAAGCACCATTTACCCCTTTTGAATACCTGATTTTGACAGGTTTACTTTACAAAAGAAATGCTTGAGACTTGGACCATGTCTCAGAAGATCTGCAAATACACAGATGGAATCCTGGGATTCAGGCCTTTGAGAATAAATGCAGTTAAACTGTCATTAAAATGACATTTATTCTGCTCCAATGCTACTTTGTTCCAGATTCCTAAGGACACTGTAGTATGTATTCTGCTGTCCAAGGGGAATATTGGCTCCATGTAAATATTTCAAGCGTGTTAGACAGCTGCTGCTGCTCCAGTAATCAGAGCAGGGACCCTTTAATCCCTCACCCCTCAGTGCAAAAGGGAATACGATAGGATAGAGAAGAACAAAGACAAACGACAATACACGTCAGACCCGGGATGGATGGTTGGAAATCACTTAAAGAGGGTGTATAGCTTTAAAAAAATAAAATTGCGTTTCTCTTGATTTTCAGAAAGCCCTATATAGTCATTGGTAAAAAATCGAAAGCTGTAGCCATCCTCTGCCAGTGTTATGACAAATTGCTCGACTTACATGGAAAACTCAAGTATAGATTTTTTTTCACATTGAAAAGGTTTTTGCAACTTTGGAACTTTACAATTACTTTTTTCTCTGGATGCGCCGTTATGTCATAGCTTTACCATTGATTCTTTTCTAGATTTTCCAGAAAGTTGCTTAAAGGTTATGTACACCTTTGAACTTGTTTTTTTTTAACCTTTTTCAATGTGTTTTTGGAAATAAAGACTTTTTGTAATTGTTTTTCATTAAAAAAAATGTCTTACTGTTTGGTTTTCTATGCTTGTACGGCACTGCAGATTGTAGGACTGTCAGATTAACTAAATCTGCCAGAGAATGTAAACTGAGGGCTGCTTTTCAGCCCCCAACCTAGCCTGCTCTCCTGCATGTTGTGAGGGGGCACATTAAACTGTGAGGGATTTGTGAGACACCACAACTCAGGAAGTGTTGGAAGTGATAGGAAGAAATCAGCACATAGTCATTTGTAAATTCATGTGAGTCTTCCACACATATGTCATTGTTTATTACAGCTGCTCCAAGTTATAACTGTGATATGTCTGGAGGGAGAAACCTTATTATAGAGAGCTGTATGACAGTGTAGAGAGATGCTGATCATTTTACCAGCCCCCATGCCCCAGCATGCTTAATCTTCTAGTTCTGTTTTGTTATGCTCTTTTCTCCATCCAAATCACAATACAATTAGGCTTTGTTTTCCCATAACCTTGTCATTTAATCTAATCTTGTTACATTGTATTCTAATTAACTGCATCTTGCTTATCTGTTCCACCACCACCAATCTCTTCCCCAGTAAGGCCGCTTGCACACGGACAGGTTGGACCCCGCATGCAGGATTCCCGCAGCGCAGTTCGATCCGGTGCCCGGCCAGTGACCCCAGCTTACCTCTCTGGCATCTTTTGCTCTGCTGCAATGTGCCTGCAACCATTCTGCAATGATGATTGTAGAATGACCGTGGGACGGACGGCTTTTATTGACTTCAATGGAAGCTGGCCGTGCGTAGCCCGCACAAAATCGCAACATGCTGTGATTTCTCCCCTGCTCGTGAGCAGGAAATCACATTTTCTCATAGCATGCTATGGACTGGATTTGCTGCAGAATCTGAAGGCGGAATCCCGCTCTGGATTTTGCATTGCAAATCCACCCTTGTGCAGGAGGCCTAAGCAATGTATTCCTAAGTAGGCAATAGTAAACAGAGAGATAGCTATGTGACATTAAGTGGCTACTCAGCCTCTAACAGAGGCATAACTTTAAGCTCCTGGATCCCAATGCAAAATCTGGAACGGGGCCCCCAACTATAATGCTTTATTCATAGTACTGGGCTCCCTATATGGAAAAGAGAGGCCTTATGGGCCCCCCAAGGCTCCTGGGCCCGGGTGCAACCGCATCCCCTGCATCCTCTATAGTTACGCCCTTGGCCTCTAACAGAGGTGTGGGGAACTGAGCTTGTGCTGATCAGTGCTGCGAATGCTCCCAGCCACAAATCTCAATGAAGGACTTAAGGCATTGCAAGAGTAAGGCTTTCTAAGTGCATGACCAGGAAGACTCAATGAAAAAAACAGATAGGTGCATTATTTTTTTCTGCAGGGACTTGGTAACAGAAGTGTGTATTGATTTTTCATGCACAAAGGTTTCCATAACCCTTTGAAGTAATTCTCTGCATTGGACAATCTCTGGTTGCTAGAACGCTCCCTAAGCAATATGCTGACTACAAAAAGTTGTGCAGCTGAGACCTTCCATGTTATCTGCAAGAAAAACAGCAAAAAGTTAAATTTCTATGCAGCGCCCCTATAGGGAAAATTAAGTATTATATGGTTATCATTGAAATCGATGCGTTTTCCAGGGGTGAAACAACTTCTGGCGCAGCTACAGTAGCTCGCAGCCCTGGAGGGGGTTGCCTGGTCCTACCCACACACATGTGTCAGTACCCCCCAGTCCTGGCCCAGGCAAGCAACATGAAGGGGGCCTGAACAGATCAGCTCACACATGTGTCAGGACACCACACCACACCACACTTTTCCACAGTAGCACTGGCATGTCTTGTCCCCATGGAGACATCTGAAAGAGAGATGAGGAGGAGCTGTGCCTGCACTACTGTCAGTGTAGTGGTGTCAGCATACTCCGTCTGTGCATGTGTCATACACAGCAATGTTCCTAGGTGTCCAGCCACCACCCACCAGCATCTTCTTAAGCACTGCCCAAGGACTGAACTGAGTGAACAGTAACTGCAGTAGGAACCAAGGTCGGGGCTTGCACTGCAAAAGGCCCAAACCGAATGAGCAGTGACTGCAGTAGGAGCCAGGGTTGGGGCTAGGCAGCAAGCAGAACAGTCTGAATTTTGGAGACATTGAGCTCAGGCAGGCAGCACAGACAGATATCACGCTCAAACATGTAAGTGAACCCACAGCAGAATCAGGCTGCATTCACACTTTGTGGTTTGGGGTGCAGTTTTGTTCCCATATAATTCGAACATCCAATATTATCATTGGCCTTGTCCCTTGTGCACATGAGTTCCTCCAGATTCTCGAAATCTTTTGATGATATTATGTACTACAGACTGTGGGATACTCAAAGCCTTCGCAATTTTAGGTTGAGGAACACTGTTCAGTAGGTTGTTCCACAATTTTTAGACACAGCTTCTCACAGATTGGTGAAAAACCATTTTGCTTCTGAGAGACTCTGCCTCTCTAACATGCTTTTTTTATATACAGTCATGTGACTTCATAGAAAGTTGACCCTTTAGCTGTTTTTTATTAGTACCACTTACCAAGGTGAGAGGTGCTCAGTGTAGCCATTTTCCACACTGGATAATGAATGAAGGTTCCCAATGGAGACCCTCCTCTACTTACTAAGAAGTTCCTTACACGGTTTTTGAAAATGTTTTTTTTATAGCAGAAAACCCCTTTCAAGGGTGGAAAATGAGGTTGAACATTTGCCATTTCTTAAATGAGATAAGATTGGATCACCTTTCCATTTTGTGAATTTATGACCCTCATCTTAAACTCTATAATGAGTCTCATAGGTAGAGGTGGCCTCCGGTCCCATAGTCGATGAATCAATGAGAGTGATTGAAGGCTGCTTTGCACTACGTATAACATTTATTTATAGAGAAGCCATCAGTGAGGGATTGTGCAGACAGAATGTATTTACATTACTGAGTACCTGTCATGATGACGGATGGCTGGGCACCGCAGACAGCTCCATTACTCCACCCATCATCCAAACTGTGACATTTTCGCTGCAAAGTGCGCACTCAAAGGATTATACAGGATGAACTACCACTAGTGTTATATGAGGTCACACATGTTGAGAGATTCGCCTTTCCCCTAGTAACACCAATGTTTTCCACTGTCTCTATATTTTTTAACTTTGTGACAAAGCCTTAAAGGGCAATTGACTATTTTTGTTTTTAAAAATTAATCATTTACTAAGACGGACGATTATCCTAATGGAGTTTTCTCATCAAGGCAATCCCTTTTAAACGGAACTGGCCTGAAATTCCTAGCGATCAGCTGCTATTCTGAGGATAAACTATAGATGACTATAGAGTGGAAGCTCCAGGGAAAATGTAGTATTACATGGCAGCCATTTAAATGAATAACTAACTTGTAATATATAAACTGGAGTGTCCAACAGAAAGAGAGAGTTTTCTTAGGGCATTTTTGCTATGACTAAGGCCGTCTGCACATGGCCAGGTCGGATTCTGCATGCGGGATCCTGCTGCGGAATCCGACCCTGTGCCCAGCTGGTGACCCTAGGATACCTGTCCGCTGTATTCATATCTGTGCTGCGGTTATGCCGTCCAGCGCACCACCGCACATGCGCAGTACAGATTATGCCACGCCCTCGCTAGGTGAGGACGCCGATCCCGCGACCATTCCACAATGATGATTACAGAAGGGTCGCGGGGTGGACAGCTTTCATTGACTTCAATGGAAGCCATCTGCACGGAAGCCGCACGGAATCACAGCATGCTGCGATTTCTCCTCCACGAGCAGAAAATCGCAATCGATTTCCACTCGTGGGCAGAATCGCATTTTGCCATTGCATGGTATGGGTGTCATTGCAGATGCCCGCTCCTGATTCCACAGTGCAAATCCCACTGTGTGCAGGCGGCCTAATAGAGTGGGCTCCAGAATGAGAAACCCCACTATAATATTTATATGCCCTTATAATACATATATAATATATATATATATATACACTGAATAGCCACTTCATTACAAACTTCCATCTAGGAGCACATTGACTTCCTTTGGCTTTCAGAGCCGCAGCAATTCATCATGGCATAGATCCCACTAGGTGTTGAAGTTGATTTCCAAGAATATTGGCCCATGCGTGCAAGAAGCTTCTTGTGGTTGCAGCAAATTACATGGAAATACTGAGATGCTTTGAACAGGAAGGGGTCATCGATTCATGCTGCTTGTGGCAAATTCTGACCTCCCATGCAGCAAAAATCTGGATTCATCTGACCAGGAGATGTTTTTCCACGACTCTGTGATCCAATTTTGCACTCTTTTGCCTTTCTGTTCCTCTTAGGCAGCAATGGCACTGAAACTGATTGTCTGCTGTTATACCCCTCCATGCTAAGGAACGATGACTTGTGCATTTGGTTATGTTAGCTGCAGCATCACAGTTTATGCATCTGCAATTTGCTTGACTGTAAAGCACCTGTTAATCAGAATGATTTCTGGCATTCTCCTCTGAGCCCTGTCACTGACAACTTGTTTCCATCCACAGGATCCCCTTTTGCTAGATGTTTTTCTTTGATCACATCATTCTCTGTATACTCTACACACCGCTGCGCGAGAAAACCCCACAATGTTGGCTGTGTATCCTGGCCCCGGCTAGTCAAGCAGAGATATCCAGGCCTTGGTGGAAGTCTATCAAATCACTGGATTTTCCCATCTAATGTGGATTCACACTGAAACTGATCCACAGAAAACTTGTCACATGATTTTATGCCGCACTCCGGGGTCACGGGGATCATTTCCATACAGAGAAGCTCCAATCGTAAAAGGGCCGGTGTTTGTAATAAAGTGGTCATTCCCTGTATATAAGTGGGTGTCTCGGTAATAAAACAACTTAAGGCCCCCTGTCCACGGCCGTTATTTCACCGGCAGTAAATCGCCAGCGAACCACACCGGCTGAAGCTTTCTATAGCATTGCTATGGAAAGCACCTGCCCCCTGTCCATGAGTGAAGAATCATTGCGATTCTCCGTTCGCGGCCGGCAATTCGCAGCATGCTGCGAATTGCCCCGATTCACCGCGGTCAGCCTATCTGTCAGATAGGCTGACCTGCGGAGAACCGTGTGTCGGCTCCTGCTCCCGCACCTGAGATCAGCCCTGGGATGCCACAACGCTCGTGGACAGGGGGCCTAAGGTGGTCTACCAGAGTTTCCTAATACATCATATTTTCCAAGATGTCAGAAAAACATTATCAAGCCTTGCCAATATACTGTATATAAAATTACTAAAAATGCTCTTCTAGATCCTGGAATATCTAGATGGAAAGCAAAGCTCCAAGAATATTTCCCTAATAATGCAATTTTCATTCTGTAACTGTTTTTTAATGGCTAATTGTAAAAAGTCAGAATATGTCCTCCAGGACCATTACTGTTCTAGGGTACAAATGCCCACCTGTTCCCGACACGAACTGACAGCAGCTCTTAATCCTTATTTACTGTTATCTTACTGATGGCCCAGCAGATGAAACGTAAAAGAGAAAAAACTGAACTTTACTGCACTTTCCATATATCAAAAGAAAATAAGAGTAATAAGTCACTGACATCTTTACTCTCTGACTCTGGATGTATAAAAAGCGGGTGAACTTGCACATCCATTAACTCTAGTTCATACCATGGGCAGATGGTGGTGAGAGGAAAACCTTAAATTCATATTAAAATACTTCAAGCTGAAGTAAATGCCATTAACACCGGTGACTTCGGTCTTAAATTTTATTGAAATTAATTGTGTTTCGGGTTGAAGCGAGCGTCGTTCTACAGGAAGAAAGAACTGAATTATTTGCAATTAATCTAGACATTTTCTCCCTAAATGGGCTTGGGAATACAGCAAGGTCAACATCTGATATAAAGTCAATGATCATATACAGTTTTTGCTTATTACAGAATCACAATGTGGAGTTTTTTGGCCCTTTGACACCGTAAGCAATTTACATTTTTTAAAATTATAAAATCTGAGGCTCTTGGAAGAGCTTGCTCATACGAATCCCCCATCTTGGTGTCATTCAACCATACAACTATGGAACATTGATTAAAGAAATAGAAAACTTTGAGTTGATTGCAGCCGGAGCAGTTAACAGTCACGTCTAATATAAAAAAGCCTACAGGATTTTTCTTGCACCACCCTTTGACCCCTTCGCCTGACCTTTGGTGGATGATTTTGGTGTCTTTAGATTTGTGACATCCTCCCCACCGCCATAAAATCATAAAATTTGAGATTGATACATTGAGTGACCTGTCAGGTAAGGTCAAAGCTTATATGTTAAGTCTAGTGGTGCTGTTGTGCTTCAGCCAACAGCGCCACTAGGGAGAGTCAGGGCTCCTTCACACTGGCGAGGGCGATATCGGGTCGTGAATCACAGCCCGATATCGTCCTCGCAATCCATGTGGAAACCCCTGGATGCATTTTGGAAACAGCTTTGCATACATGCGGGGCTGAAGGAGTCCACCGGCGTGGTTGTTACAGCCGTGGCATGGGGTCCGCGATGTTCTCCCATTGTTTTCAATGCGACCAACACTGCTGGCACTGGCCCAATTGAAAATAATGGGTTATATAGAAAAAGAAAGGACATGTTGTGATTGCTTCCCTGCATTGCCTCGCAACACAATGCCATGCAGGAAAACATCGCAAATGTGAATGAACCCATTTTTTGTTCAGGTAGCAAACATTGCATCAATCTAGTAGGGCAAATGCTATGAAGATCACCAACAAAATGATATACTGACTCATTTCCTGATATATCTTTCTAGGGGTCAGATATTGTTTTTCTGATACAGAACTCCCAATCCCAGCCTTTTCTACATATAGCCACGCAGTTGAGGGGGTTTTACCGCCTTTAAAAAAACTTGCCCGGGAATGACATAAAAAATAGCCATTACTCACCCTTTCATTGTGTCTTCAATCTAATGCTGCCAACCTAGTCCTTTCCACTTTGGTCTTCTCTGAAACAGGAGCCAGTGATATCACTTTTTTATTGCCCACATGATCGCTGAATCAAATCTCTTACCTTAGCGGTCATGTCTTCTGTAGAGAAGTAACGCTCATTGAGTGCTAACGTGTTTCCCCGAAAATAAGGCACCCCCTGAAATTTGCAGAAGTCCCAAATATAAGGCATCCCTTGATAGTAAGGCATAGTTAAGTGTGCAGGCAAGTCAAGAGGCCTATCCCCTGCTGCCATCCCCGTTGTCTCCTACCTCCAGATGTATAGGTAGATCTGCAGACAGTGTGCTGTTATCCTGTCCCTGCTGTGCTGTACGAGTGTGCTGTTGTGAGCTCCCCTTGTTGGCTGGAAAAGTCCATACTGTACGTTCTGTTCCTGCTGTACACGTCTGCTGTGATGAGCTCCCCCTGGTGGCCGGAAGCTGCAATACCATCCCTGCTTACAAGTGGTACAGGAACTTTTGTCTGCAGACAGGTACGTTACTTTTCAGCCCTTATTTTTTTTATGGCTCTGTGTGTGAGTCAGGCAACCTGTGTGTGATTCTTAAGGCTGGGTTCTCACAGAGCGTATTTCCAGCAGAAATCTCGCAGTTTGGCCACAGTGATAAACAGCGAGATTTCCGCCGGGAAAGCGCTGCTACAAAACTCACGGCGCTCAGCTGCTTGTTTTGAAGCGACCTGGCTGCACACTTTTCCGTTTCTGTGGCCGGTGAATCCGCACCACAACACTGGCTTCTCCCAGCATTGCCGTGACAGATTAGCTGTCCCATGTGGACGAGATTTCTGAGAAATTTCGTCCACAAAGCGGGCCAATTGAGGGATTAGCGGCCACAGACGGATTTGCCACGGCGAAATAAGACACCCCATGAAAATAAGATGTAGCGCATATTTGGGAGCAAAAATTAATATAAGATGCGTCTTATTTTCAGGGAACAGGGTATGTACCCGGGAAAGGAGAGGGTAGAAATGGTTAAAAACTGCTTCTCCCTTCTCCTCCTGGTTCTCAACTGTAACTAACAGCCAATGAGCTGACCTGCCCCTGCTTGATTGCAGCAGTGGAGGCTTCAATCCCATGCTGTATTTTTGTTATCAGGATTGAAGCCCAGGAACAAGCATTGTACATTTACTGTGCTTGGTCCTTAAGGGGTTAAGTTTATTATAATGTATTTACTATCAAACAGACTCCTAAAATGAATAACCAGAGGATGTCCTGTATCAGAACTATGAAATGTGTAGGAGAGTGTGATAACTGAAATGTGTTACTGGTTAAATTCCCGATGTGTGGATTTTAAAATCTGATTTCCAGTAAGTACCAGAAGCTTTGAACATAGATATGTGCCGTGCTGGAAGTTTTTTGCTCCGTCTCAGAGAAAAGTAGATGCATTTGGAGCATTCATTTTTTATTCCATTGGATAGCTTTCAAGTGCCCAAAGCCAGGATATCAAGGATGGCAGAGACCTCAGAACAGCATGAGGCCTGAATTCGAAAAGAGAGGGGAAGTGCCAATGCATGAAGGACGTCAGAAACCACGGGACAACGTTGGCCCAACTTCAAGTAATGCAGGAAAGAGCCACTACATCAAGGGCTGCAGAGACCCCAGAACAGCATCAGGCCCAAATGCTAAAAGACAAAAACAGAGCCAGTACATCAAGGGCAGCAAGGCATTCCAATTTGTTGCTGGAAGGCTTTCAATACGATCCTCACAAGGACTACGATCAACAGCCAAATGTTATTATTGGGCGAATGGACAAAATATGTCACACCAGGAAATTTAAAACGGAGGCTCCTGGAATGTGCTGTAGGAGCGGAAAGCCGGGCAATGCCAGGTTTATAAGCTAGTAGATGTATAATCTGGAACGTATTTTCACATACATTTAAAATAACAGTATCCATATTTCAAAGGCAAAATCTGTCACCATTCTCCAAAAGAGGAATTATCATCTTTTATTACTATTTGTTAAAGAAAAAAAGGGGGACTTTTTTTTTTTAATTTTAAACATTTATTTGATTGACTGAATTCTTCTAGGGTCATCGCATGAAGGGCAAATCATATGACAATCTGTATTATATTGGCCAAAGGCTAAAAAATCTCGAGGATTTTTAATTGGCAGTTCACAGATGTCACTCACACAAAGCCTTACAGGCTGCCTACAGTGTAGTGACATCAGGGAATGTCAGAAATCATAAAATGCCTTGAGAAAAACTGTATTTTTCCAGTACACACCAGCTGTTATAAGTCAGCCCAGGAACATGGATAACAGAAGCCATTAACCCTTTGCAACCCAGTTTTAGATTTAGGGTTTCCTAGGGAACTTTCTCTTTGTGCCATTATACAATGGCGCCACCTGCTGGCTAGAGCTGCTCACTGTAGTATGTGACATGACGGAGAGGCCCCTGACAACAGAGCAGCTGGCAATATACAGTAAGAATACCCTGCCGGACATCTTCCGACATCAGAGCTGCACAGGCTTCAATCAGAATGTAGGAAGACGTCAGACAGTGGATTGGAAAGGGTTAAATGGTCAACAGATTAGTGGTCAGAGATACTCTGTTGCCCAGCTCTCCTGATCACTTTTCTGCTGCCTGGGTGCGACAGCTTGGGGATTGCAAGTTGGAAGAAAAGATACTAAGAAGATGGAAGGTGCTCTATGATAAATGATGTGTGAACGGACACTCATTATAGAATTACGCATGAAGCGATTTTTTTGCTTTTCACTTACCTGAGACTCACACAGAGGCTGACTAGACGGGTCAGTTGCCCAAAATGTCAGGAATATAAAACAGAATTGTTCCATGGTGTCTATGGCTGCAGTAAAGTTGAACTATAATGAGCTCAAATAAATGATCCATAGACTGTGGGACCTTTCAGTACCCTTCAACCAGGTATCTTAGCTTTTCCATTGTGACAAGAAACTGTTATATCAAATAAAAAAGCAGTCTTCACTATTTTACCAAAAGTAATCGAACAGCTGAGAAAGGATCGAAAGTATTTATTTACATATAATAATACTTAGTGTGGCCTCCTTTGCCCTAATGACATTGGATACTCTGTGACATACTTTCTACTAACAGATGTACTGTCCGATACACTTTAGCTGGCATTTCCCTCCATTCATCCTGAAAATGTCTGGCGGGTTCTCTCAAAGAAAATGCATTCGCCCTTATACAATAGTGCAAGGAGTATCATCATTGGACAGTTGAGCAATGGAAGAACGTTCTATGCAGTGCCAGATCACACTACTCCATCGTCAAATGAGGCTTAGACGATGCCCAGGGAATGCTTTCTGTCTGAATGTGTTGTGCCAGCAGTTAAGTACAGCTGTGTTTTATGTGGCATGGTCTCGGTCCATTGGTTGTAGTGACAAGAGTCATGAACATGGAGGTGTACTCTGACGTTTTAGACAATAATGTGCTGCTGCCAATGTGGTAATACTCTGGGAATGGTCAGTAATACTTTCAACAAGACGATGTGCCTCATCACAAATCCAACAATGCTTTATGTTGGTTTGAGGATATGGATGTTCCACGATTGGACCAGCTGCACAGAGTCCTGACCTCAACCCTACTGAACATCTTTGGGGCAAACTGGAACGTTAGCTCAAGAAATAGGAGCAGCATCATTTTCTTTGAGTGAATTCGACAGACATTTGCAGGATGAATGGAGGGAAATACCAATTGAAGTGTATCAGATGTTAGTAGAAAGAATACCATGGAGAGTATTCAATGTCATTAGGGTCAAAGGAGTCCCACTAAGTATTAATATATAGAAATAAATACTACTTTTGATTCTTGCTCAGGGATCCAATTACTTTGGGTAGGAAAGTGTACATCGCCTTTTTCCTGCTCTACCTGCCTTGTTGCAAAGAGATGCCTACTATAACAGTGGCTGCAGCCCACAACACCTATCGTCCATGATAGTAAAGCAGCTGAAAAGGTTAATATCTGTAGAACATATAGACGGAAAGAGTAAAGACAAATACACAAAGCACTTCTTTAATACATGTAAAGCTTTTATTATGCATTTCCCTACGGATGAGGAGGTAGAGCAATGGATGACACCTTTTACCCTTACAGAATGGAATCTGACAGAAAACATATAAGCCAATCTGAGTCGACTAAAAATGTCTTGATGCACTAAGATGTGTGTGCCATAACATGTCGTTATGTTATAATGTGCTAATGCAGCACCCGAGCGAGGCACACCAAAGTGGGGAGGCCACGGGGTAGTCAAGATGGCTGTCACAGGTGGCTCTGCAATTGCACCCGACAATGGCGGCAAGGTGCCTCCTTGGTCGCACACAGTGGCAAGATGGGTTAAGCGGTCTATCGCTGGAAGCGATGGGATTTTGTGTTGTCACGGTGACGCTAGTATCTCTAACACGATGGACCCTCAGTGTGTGCATAAACAATTGACATGAGTCCTGGAAGCTTGGTGATGCAAACTGGAGATACACAGTTTACCTCAGCTTTTGCATAAATGTAGAAAAATAACAATTACAGTCCTTCAAACATTTGCAGTAGACTCTGGAGTTACAGGAGATGAGAACGTTGTTCCATACACTTAGTTCTGATGCAAAGACAATTAAACACTTCAATGTTTCTCGCCGCGGGACCCGACCCGAGCGCCTGCAGAGAGCAGCTCGTACTCACCCGCGCCCCGCAGCTCCGGGCAGCCGGCGCATGCGCAGATCGGAGCCGTCTGCGGGTGAGTGACGTTTCTGTGTGAGCCCCGCACAGAAATAGAACATGCTGCGGTTTGTTTGCCGCACAAGATTTCGCTCGGACAAACCGCAGCCGTCTGCCTAGGATTGCGTTTGCTAACGCAGTCCTATGGCAGCTTCCAAGGGCGGAAATTCCGCGGGAATTTCCGCCCGTCTGCAGGCAGCCCCTCTCAGAGGTTTCTCAGACACATACCCTTGCATAAACGGTACTCTCAGACTCTCTTTGGCAAGACTCAGAAACATACTGACTTGCACATAATTCTTGCAAAAACACATATACATAGCACAATCACATGACTAACAAAAAGATACATTGTCAGACAGACATCTCCCATACCAGACAGTTAACTCTTGAGCTGCTGCAGCTATGCAACACGCGTTCAAAGCTGATTCATGCTACAATTACAAATGCACAAGACACAAATAGATCACTCAGGCACATTCTAGAAACTTCTGGAAAGGTCAAATTTAACTTCAGGACTCTACACTAACACTTTTTCTTTCTTTGAGAAATCAATATCAAGGTTTTGATTGTTTGACTTTCCTTGAGGGCCTGCACACCCACCTTTTCTGATATGTTTTGTCCGTTTATTGAAGGCAGCTTTCTTCCCACTGTTTGTTAAAAAATTATTTTGCAAAACAAATAGAAATTTGTTTAAAAAAATGGTCAACGACCAATGAGATGCATTTAGTATCTCCAAAAGTAATAAACAGCAATGATAAATCAGGATTCAGAGAAGAACAATAATACAAAGGGACTCATATATGAAAGAGTTAATGGCAAATGTTCAGCGGAGCTCATGAGAGATTTTATGGAGATGTTATATGCCTGGGCTTTCCAAAACTGCCATGGAACCAACACTTCTTATACATGAGGCTCATAGGGTTTACACTTGTGGGTCAGTAAACCTTCTGTAATTCATCATTGAAATGCAATGAGTACAAAACAGATTTCAAAAAAATCATTAAAAGGGATTAGGAAAAAACACAGAGGACTTGTCAATCAACCGAATGATATTTCTTCATTGCCTACTGGAACCTCATCAATAGCTCTGGAACTGGTTGTCTACTGCAGTGTTTTTTAACTCCTGTCCTCAGTGACCCCCAACAGGTCATGTTTTCAGGATATCCTATAGTAAGAACACCTTTGGCAATGTCTGAGGCACCGACAATAATTACATCACCTGTGCAACACTGAGGAAATCCTGAAAACATGACCTGTTGGGGGTCCCTGAGGACTGAAGTTGAGAAACACTGGTCTACTGTTATAGCCCATCTGCAATTAGGAATAACACATTGTGCATTCAGATACATCAGTTGGCACACCAGCATTGTATTAGGCTGCAATTTGCTTGACTGTGCACAGTCTGTTCATCAAAATGATTCATCTTCTCTGACATCCTTTGTTGCTGAGAAGAATTTGGGAGTACAAACTTATAACAACTTTTGACACTTACATCAGAGGATTAAATTCCTCAAGAGGATTCATGTGTGTATGGGAAGTATGAGAAATCTATAGCACAGATAACACTGCTGGACTGGTGACCCCCTAACACTAACTCAGAGACCATAAAACCTTCAGATCTTCATCAGTGGACTTTTTAAGTATGTTTTTATTTCTCTACTCATCCTGTTGTAGTATCCAAATGAATCACATCTATGTCTGTGCCTTGTCATACGTATATATATATATATATATATATATATATATATATATATATATATATATATGAAGTTGGCAGTAAAATTCTGGCCCCGGCTAGTCTAGCACCAATGACCAGGCCTCGTTGGATTTTCCTATTACAATGTGGATTACAATGAAACTGATCTACGGAAAACTTGTCTCATGATTTTATGCTGCATTACAGGGTCACGGATCTAATTTCCATACAGGGAAGCTCCAATCATGAACGCGCTGGAGTCTATACAAAAGTGAATATTCAGTGTAGGTCTGCATAAGAGCTGCATGCACAAAACAGTAGGATGATTTTAATTAAGCATATTTGCAAGCTTGCTGCATTTTCATCTTCGATGCATCGGGGCACTACAATTATGGACAAACCTTTTAACCTTCAATAGATAATTCAGAAAAATTCTAAATGTAAGTTTTTTAATGTAACATCACCGTAAATCTAAAGGAATGCTAATAGAAGAGGTAAAAAATTAGGAAGAATCTCACCAGATATTTTCAAAACCATTAAACAAATCTATAATTGCAGTAAAAGCGTTAAGGAAGAACTGAGAACCATACTACGATTTCATATGTTCATTTTACTGCAGCTTAATTGATGCTGCTAATTTAAAACTGAAAAACCTCAAATGAGAGATTAACTAGTTCACGCAAAAGAAGCATAAGGAGCAGCAATAACAGTCACATGGAGAATACAGCACATAAGGAAGACAATATAAGAAAAAGCAAAAAAATGCTAAATAAAATGTGGAAAGAATGGGAAAAGGAACTATGGGAAGCATTCATATTGGCCATTGTCCAAGAACATTGTATGTCAGCTCCTAACAGAACATTTATTTAGGTCTCATGTACATGGTGCTATAAAAGTACATCACCGCAACCCTCAGCCGCCATTCTGGCTTTGACAGCCGTATGGTCATGTAGCCATGTAAGACATTAAACCCCTCTGGAGTGCCTGTCTGTGCATGGATGCACTTGTATATGCTCGTGGACCTTCAGAAAGAGATGGACCTTACCACACCTTTGGTCACTTCCTACATGCTTTAACCTGGAGTGTTGTGCCTCCTCCATTGCCAGATTTTATTCCTATTTTCTTGTCATATAAATACAGAGAACTGCGCCATAGTAAGTGATACAGCTCAGTGGCGCAGGTACAAAAGAGATCACAGCAGAGATAGTTTAAAAAAACTGCAGCAGGTGGTGAAGACAGTTTGGTGAGAGTGTAGCACCCAGGCAGTTTCCCCAGGCTGGGGAGCTGCCAAGAAAGAAACCACCACAGGGCTCTGATGAACTGAGGGCTGAAGAGAAGATGAAGCAGTCAGACCACTAGGTGAAGGACCCCGCAGAACATAGGAGGAGAGGGAGTCTCCCCCTCTGTAGATGCATAATACTGAGGTATTGGTGCTGAAGCTGAAGTGCGACCGAACCGTCAACATGTACCAAGCACCGCGGAAGGGCCGATATTTGCCAAATGTATGCTTTCCTTTGGGGCTGATAAGTATAAGTCCCTGGTCAGGGTGGGAGATGTGGGCTTTATGGGAGTGTGTCAGCATTAGCAAAGAAGGTGGAGTCTTGCTTCATTGTTTAATAAAAGGCCTTACAGGGTTAATAGTTACTTTGTAATTTATATGAGTGATAGAGTGAAGCACTGAGCGGGGACCATTTACACAGAACGAGAAGACATGCTAAATGACTTTTGAGTGATAATCATCCCTTGTTAATGGCCTATAACTCTCCTCTCTGGTTCTGGGCTCAGAAGTCAGACAGCAGTTGCTAATTAGCTAAAAAAAGGCAGGCTAAATAACCCAAATTTAACAGGATCCTCTTCCCAGTCATTGTGTCTTCTTAGTGTACCTGGTGCAATTAATGTGGATTGTTTTTTTTGGATACTTGACCCAATTTATCTTTTACCTTTCTTCTGGATTAATCTTGTCTTTGAATATTCGGTTTCTGACCCTGACCTGCCTGACCTGCTTAGATCTGTAGTTTTTCCACTGTGTTCTAACTCCACTTGTTTCTGACCTAGCTTCCGTCTTCCGATTTGGCCTGTATGAATATTCTGTATTCACCCCTGGCTTGCCTCAGTTAACACTTTTTTCCATTTGCCCAGTTGGTCAATGGTCGCTCTGTGGACATAACCAGGAAGCTCCTTGCAGCCAAGTTTAACCCTTCCGTGAGAGGGCAATGGTGATGACCAGGTGCTCTCAAAGACTCTATAAAGTAGAATGACCAATTGCAAGTCTGACCACTTTGGCCTTTTGGGATGGATAAGCTAGAGCTCTCCGTAAAACATGGCAGAGCTGTGCACATAAAGCCCATAAGGAGTGTTGTGCTTTCATATAGAAAAGGTCACATTTACCTACTTGCCAACACTTAAAGGACTTGTACCAAAATTATAAATTATCCATAGGATAGGGAATAACTTTTTGATCATGGGGTCTCAGCGTTGAGACCCTCGCTGATCTCAATGAAGAGGGTCCTGTATCCCTTATTCTTTTCAATATGGGGTTAGTGCACCCACACAGTTAGGAGAAGACTGAATGGAGCACTGGTCACAAAAGTGCACTGCCGCTTCATTCACCTTCAATAGGACTGCCAGAGATAGACGAACAGCAAGCACTCGGTAATTTCCGTTAGCAACATCAAAATGAATGAACCGCGCATACTCAGCTGGCGCTCCATTGGGGGTTTGGGCAGTGAGCCTACCACCAATCAGAAAGTTGTTCCTTTTTCCTATTGATAGAGTATTTTTACATGGGACGACCATTGGGCACATAAACGTCTGACAGCTGTCTCAGCGATTATCGCTCACTAAATGGAGACCTATAGTGCCTGAGATTTCTTCTGGCCGCCCACCTCCATTCTGGGTAAACTGGTAGTTGTTCATGGATGAACTCCTGCATGCTTTCACAGGCCAATAGTCCCTTTGTTTTCAGGTGAGCTGAAAACCAAGTGACTGCAACAAGTGAATGATTCTCACTCACTTGTCCTGTCTGGTCCAGAGTATACACAGATTGACAGTCACCCATAATAGCTCTTTCGAGCAATTACTTGGGCAGAAGTTGGTCTGTGTAAAAGGGCCATTAGTTGAACAAATATCCTTTTCAGAGGACTGATATATTACTAACATAACTGAATACTAGAAAGACAGAGAGAAATACAAACCTATTAGTATCATATAAAAGGTTACACTGCAATAAAAGTAAAGCCTGAAGAACACTATGGGCACAAAAAGAAAGGTGCTTATTAATCCTGATCACCAACCAGGTGGTGAAGTTTTCCTGTAACCTCTCAGGAACACGGTGTATTTTGTGGATTTTCATCTTCACATTTTAAAAGCCATAATTTTTTTTATTTTCCATTAACATGGCCATATGAGGACTTCGTTTTTATTGGTACCTATTTCTGGGTACATATAATGCATTGCATAACTTTTATTAAGTTTTTTTGGAGGGGACAATTTTGCAATTGTTTTTAGGTTTCCTTTTTACAGTATTAATTATGCAACATAAATGACATGATAGGCTTTTTTCTGCATGCTGGTACAATAACGATGATACGAAAATTCATATTTCTTTTATTTTTTTTTCACTTTTGCACAATAAAAAATGTTTTTGTTTTTTTTTAGAAATTACTATCTTTGGCATTGCTGCATTAAAAAACCCATAACAATGATACTTCCCAGACATATATATATATACACACACATTTTATATATATATATATATATATACACATACATACACACACACACATATATATATATATATATATATATATATATATATATATATATATATATATAATAGTATGATCACTGTACTAGAGACCCTAGCAGTGTATTTGACCTCCTTTGGTCTTCAGGAACACAATTATTTGTTGTGGCATAGTTTCCACAAGGTGCTGAAATCCGTCCGCATGAATATTGGCCCAGGCAGACAGGAAGCTTCTTGTAGTTGCTTCAAATTAGATGGTGGTCCTGACATGTTCTGAAAAGCCGTCAAGAAGGGGTCATCGATTCATGCTGCTTGCACCAAATTCTGACCTCCCATCAGCATGGTGCAACAGGAATCTGGATTCATCTGAGCAGGTGATCTTTTTCCGCTGCTTAGTGATCTTGCGCTCTTTTGTCAACTGGAGTCTCACCTTTTTGTTCCTTTTAGACAGATGTAGAAAACGTTTAACTTGACTCCTAACATATTTACATAACTTTCTGCACTACAGTTTATTTGGCCTTTCAATAGCTTAACAATAGATTTTGTTATGTTAAGCTATGAGAATAACTTTTCAATAGCTTAAGATAACTTGTCTCAGAAAGCTCACACAGTCAAATTAAACTTTGCTACATCTGCAGCCGATCTGTGCTAAGAAATGATAAGTTGCGGATTCAAATTCAATAGTTGGAGCATCAGCGTTGCATTTGGCTGCAGTTTGCTTGACTGTCCACTGTCCGCTAAGCAGGATGATTCCTGACATGCTCCTCTCACCACTTTTGTCTACGAGTTGTTTATGTTTTGTCCTCTGACTCCTTTGCCTACAGGGTTCTTTTTCATTGGGTGTGTTCCTCTATTAGTTTTTGGTGGTTATAGTCCCTCCCTCTGGAGTATGTGGCATAGTGCAGGTCTTTCTAGTGAGAAGGAGCTTCAGGAGTTGAAGTAAAGGGTGTGCGAGAGCAGTATATCCGTATCCATTTTGTCTTCAGTATCCATTCTATATGCTTCAGTATGTTTTATCATATTTTTGTCACTTTCCTTTGCGAGAACTTAGCTGACATACTGGACAACTTTAATTGTTGAGCAACTTGAGACATGGAAACCAGACTGACGACCCTGACGTTATCAGTACCAGTTTGCCAAGAATATGTTCTGTTTTACTTTACCCTATAAATTGAGATACCACACTAATAAAGAGGAGATGACTTCCTTTCACATTCAAAGTTAGTGTGTTTTGTAAGCTTCTTCAGGCTCGAAATATTAACAGTTAATTTGGATACCTGAATCATGGAATCATAGAATGGTAGAGTTGGAAGGGACCTCCAGGGTATCGGGTCCAACCCCCTGCTCAGTGCAGGATTTTACTAAATCATCCCAGACAGATATTTGTCCAGCCTTTGTTTGTACACTTCCATTGAAGGAGAACACACCACCTCCTGTGGTAACCTGTTCCACTCATTGATCCCCCTCACTGTCAGAAAGTTTTTTCTAATATCTAATTTGTGTCTCCTCCCCTTCAGTTTCATCCCATTGCTTCTAGTCTTTCCTTGTGCAAATGAGAATAGGGCTGATCACTCTGCACTGTGTCAGCCCTTCAGATATTTGTAGACTGCTATTAAGTCTCCCCTCAGCCTTCTTTTTTACAAGCTAAACATTTCCAGATCCTTTAACCGTTCCTCCGTTCCTCATAGGACATGATTTACAGACCACTCACAATCTTGGTAACTCTTCTCTGAACTTGCTCTAGTTTGCCTATGTCTTTTTTAAAGTGGGGTGTCCAGAACTGGACACAGTATTCCAGATGAGGTCTGACTAAGGAAAAGTAGAGGGGGATAATTACCCCCACGTGATCTAGACTCTATGCTTCTCTTAATACATCCCAGAATTGTGTTTGCCTTTTTGGCTGCTGCATCACATTGTTGACTCATGTTCAGTCTGTGATCTATTAGTATACCCAAATCTTATTCACTTGTGCTGCTGCTTAGCCCAACTTTCTCTCATCCTGTATGTGCTTTTTTCATTTTTCTTGCCCAGATGTAGGACTTTGCATTTCTCCTTGTTAAATACCATTCTGTTAGTCGCTGCCCACTGTTCAAGCTTTTCTAGATCTTTTTGAATACTCTCTCTCTCTTCCCTAGTATTAGCTGTCCCTCCTAGCTTTGTGTCGTCAGCAAATTTGATCAGTTTCCTATCATTTCCCTCCTCCAGATCATTTATAAAAATGTTGAACAACACTGGGCCTAGGACAGAGCCTTGTGGTACCCCACTTGATACATTCTTCCACTTGGATGTGCAGCCATTTTTGACCACTCTTTGAGTATAATCACTCAGCCAGTTGTGAATCTACCTAACAGTTGCCTTCTCAATCCCATATTTGGTCATTTTTTCAATAAGTATGGTATGAGATAGCTAAAAACATACCAAGTAGTGAATATTTCGCTAACAGGTGAAACTCACTTTTATTTGTAGATATGACAACTTTCAATACAGGTCCAATTTTCATCCACAGCAATCCAGAGTTTGGCGACTGGAGATACCGCCCTTGGAACAATGCGTTGTATCTGGCCCTCGAGATACTGCTCTCTATATCTAGCACCTTTTCTCATACTCAGGGGAATTGCTCAGTCTCTTAAATGTCCTGATTTCCAGCATGTTGTAGCCCCCCAGGGAAAGGAGGGAAAAGTACTGCAAACGCCACCTAGCTTGATGAAGACCAGTTCTTGGTCGAAATGTTGTGATTTTTCTTGTATGAAGGAATAAAATTTATACTTTTATATACATCGTTTGCTGCCATGGACTTTGTATACTGCTCCATAGCAAAGAATTGAGACGCTCACCCTGAGGTCTTCAGACACGAACATGGCCGTCAGTGTCCAAAATAACCCGGATTAAACGCTGAAGACAACCCTGTTCCACTCTGTGGCAGAGGTGATGGTGGGCGGGTGTTAAAGACAGTACACGCAATAGGCGCCATGAGACCAAATGTCCTTTAGCCAAGCACCCGGAAATGGTCCCAACAGACACAGGGGCCTGTAACGATGGTGCCACCTGTCTATGTATGGTGAACAACACAACAGTTGGAGCTGCTCATGGTTGTTGAACAATCTGATGATCATCTCTACTGGTTCTCTGTCGAGGGTGCCTGAGCCCGGTCACCTTGCATACGTGCCCTCATGCATCCACTGGTCCCAACACCTCCTAACAGTCTGCTTAGAATGGCCAAGTTGGCGGACAATTTATCGATACGACCATCCAGCTTCTCATATTCCAATAATGCGCCCCTCTCAAACTTTGCTAACTGGGTGAAATCTCTTGTCTGTGTTGTAGAGGCATCTAGTGGTCAACAAGCTCTACACAAGTGGTAAAAGAGGTCAACTACACACAAGGAGCCTCTGAGGGCCTATATAAAGGTGGAACCACTTTTAGGACCTCAGATAGGAAGATCGCTCGTCTAATCACGCCACAACTCTGATCATTTGCATATCCGCCTGAGATGTAACTGCATGCTGAGTTTTGCAGCAGAATGACAACTTCTTCTAGGTATTTGATTTTTTGACAGTAAGTGTATGTATATCCCAACACTTTTCTAATGTGTGGATATGTCTTGCCTTCACTGACTGCGGGGCATTGCATAAGCCGTGATTAAAAAATGAGTCACGAGTCACGTAGCTGGTGAAGTTTGTTTATTGAGAGTGAAGAAAATTCATCTGCAGAAACTTTTATTTCCTAAATGCCAGGTTTCATTTGAAATCCATTTAAAGCAGTCGCCTGGCAATGAAAGGAATCAGTGATTCACTTTTGTGCCCTATGAATCTCTTATCCCATCTGTCGGGGCTGAATTCAACTCTACTTATAATAAGTCAAGTGAAAAATGGAAGAGCGAAGTGTAATGTAAAAGGTGCCTGTGGTAGGCGAACGCTGGCGTAGTCTGCATCTCTACATCTGGTTTGCAGATTCTTCATTATTGTGCGATTGTCTTTTTAAAGTTTAAGTTTCTTAGCCCTGACCAGAACCGTGACAGCCAAGCTATGTCCCAAGGGTATACATTATTAATTCTATTTCACTTGGGCGCTGAGGAAGCAGGATAGAGGTAGGAAGAGCCAGAGGCAGGCAGAGCAGGGAACTCGGCTGCTTACTTAATCAAACATGGATACGCATTTAGAAAAGAAAATATGTTTTATTATGTTTCTTTTTCAAGTAATTCTAAGGTACAGATTGCTACTTGCAGGATGTGTACTACACTCACAGCTTTCTTTTTTCCATTACCCAGTGGAGCGTCACCTGCTTTATGGCTTTTCTGCAGGTATAATGTGACAGGTGACATTGTACAACATGAAACTTTTGCTTTATGGCTTGGATAACTTTGACTCACTCTAAACTGTAGATAAAAGCTGTTTAAAGTTCTATTGTTGCGATCTGACTCAATAGAAGTGTCATATGAAGTTTTTTCTTCATTTTACACAAATTTAAGCCCCTGCAATTTTTTTTTCTCATGTCCCGAAAAACCCTTTAACATTGAAACACGCACTGGCTGCATGCAGCAGGGTTTTAGCTACAGATGATCAAGCACCCAAATGCTCGGGTTCCCATTATTCAAGTCGAGCTTTTCATAAAATTCGAGAGATCTACTCGAGTAACGAACCCCATTGACTACAATGGGAGACTCGAGCATTTTTGTATGTGGGACGCCGCGTCTCCAGATTTTCTTTTTTTTTTCTAGGTTTGTCTCTCTCTCTCTCTCTCTCTCTCTCTCTCTCTCTCCCCTGCCTGCCAGACAAAAAATTTGCCATAGACATGCGCTGCGTCGCAAGCGGGGAGGGGCCAAAACAGGCATGTCATAGCAGGAAGGAGCCAAAAACTGGGGCGGGGTTGAACGCGGCTTGATGCTCATTCGAGTAACGAGCACCATTGAGTATGCTAATACTCGAACGAGCATCAAGCTCAGCAGAGTATGTTCGCTCAACTCTAGTTTTAGCCATCTTAAGCAAAAGAAGATGGTAATTGCTGTGGGAGTCACTACTGAAAACCTACTAATCAATAAACTTGTAAGAGCCTCAGCCCCAGCTCCCGAAGCAATCGTCTTTCTTCTTTTGCTGAAAGCGGCTCAACCGCTGCTGGATCCAGCTAGTGTATCCCCACTTTCCCCAATGCTTTTGGCTTTCCGACATTATTTCATTGAAATCAACCGTGGGAATTACAGTTGGATCTAGAATAGAGTTGCTCCTAGCAGGTCCTTCCTTTTGCAAATCCACTCTAGACATTTCACAACTGAATTGATTAGAATGGAATTGTTTCTGGTAGATCGTACCACCAGCAACTCCATTCTGCTCAGCTTAATCGTGAAGTGTCTATAGAGTGGAGTTCCTGAATGGAGGTCCTGCAGACAGTAACTCCATTCAGAGCAAGAATCAAAAGTAGTATTTGTTTCCATATGTTAATACTTAGTGAGGCTCCTTTGGCTCTAATGACATTGGATGCTCTCCGTGGTATACTTTCTACTAACATCTGATACACTTCACCTGGTATTTCCCTCCATTCATCCTGCAAACATCTGGCGAGTCCTCTTAAAAAAGATACATCGGCCCATCTATATTGGTGCATGGAACATCATCATTGGACAGTTATGCAATGAAAGGACATTCTATGGAGCGCTAAATCATGCTACTCCATCTTTAAATAAGATGGAGGTACCTGGGTGTGGTGGACACCTGGGTAAGTCTTTTGCCTGAGTGTGTTGTGCCAACAATTAAGTACGGCGAAGGACCTGTTATGATCTGGGGATCTCTTATGTGGTATTGTCTCAGTTGGTTGTAGTGACAAGAACCATGAACATGCAGGTGTACCCTGACATTCTAGATAATAATGACAATCTTGCAATACTCTGGGAATGGTCAGCAATACTTCCAACAAGACAAGCCTTGTCACAAATCCGACCTGAACCCTACTGAACATCTTTGGGACGAACTGGAACGTCAGGTCAGGAAATATAAGCAGTATCCATCTTCTTTGAGCGAACTCAGATGTTTGCAGGATGAATGGAGGGAAATACCAGCTAAGTTGTATCAGATGTTGTTGTGACATGCTGAGAATTGCACTGTTCAAAACAAACTTGCAGCATCTATTCAGAGTCTAGATCATGCTGGGAGTTGTAGTTTCCCAACAGATCGTTAGCAAAAGTTATCCGTTCAGTTGTTGTAGAGGAGGTAAGACCGGTGAGACCCACGGGAGGAAGGAGACAAGCCCTTCTGCACCAATACGAAAGGTCACCTCTGCCTTCCATAGTGCAACTAATAGAGTAAACTGGATAGTATATTAAACTAAACTTTAATAAACTACAATCTCTAACAAACAACACAGTTTTTATATGATGCATTAGCAACTGAGATATCAATGAAGCAGGATGTAATGTGTGCTGCATGTGTGTGTGTGGGGGGGGGGGGGGGGGGGTAAGCAGCTTGCTGCCAGCAATTATAGAGAGTTTTGATTGATAGAAGAGAGTCACAACTTCTTGGTTCTGAGATTCTTCGGGGGATTCACCGTTTCCCTGATGTGCTAATCCAAGTCTGATAACATAGTTGTTACAGCAGCTAACATGAGGGCCAACTCCTGCCAACCTCTGGAGCAATATTTAAAGACAATGTTTCATAAAAACAACTCTTTTAAAAAGAAGGTGGCATAGTGATCAACTAATCACCATGGGAAACAACAGGCAGCCACACATTTCCCCTTCAAGAACTGTAGGGAAGATTTAGCATTACATTCTGGTCCTTCAAATGAATAGCTCTCCATGCTTGTGTTGGGCCTACCAAAGTGGGGGCAGCTTTTAGAGACCAGCTCTCTGTTATGGCACATAGAGACCATACTGGACATTGGTCCTAGCCCTTTTCCTTGAAGAGCTTGTCAAACTAATTACTTCTTTCTTAACTGTCTTGTTTTTAGTACAGCTAGAGTTCAACAGATACAATATTTAAGATTCATTGCTTGTTTTCATGAGGTTTTATCATTTTCTGATTTTTCATGAAAGAACATCAGTGGCCAACCAGAAGGACCCAATCAGATGATCATGGCAAGTAGGGCCCAATAGTTGACAAAATCCCATAACCTTTCTTTAGGGCAACTCCATAGAGCAGAAGGAGCACCACAGAAGTCTACACTTTTCAGTAGAGCTTTTGGGTCGTCTTTGCTCCTGTAACGATGCTGGTTCTTAGGTCCAGAATCCAATAGAAGAAGCAGCTGTACTCAGATTTAAAGGAGTATGGTGCACGGGGTTGGAGGTCAGCCGTAATAAAATATAAGCAGACTTTGGTGCACAGAGTTTGGTGGTCAGGAATAGCAGTGAGCACAATGCACTAAACAGCCAGAACACTCAGGCACCGGAAGCCTCAAGCTGAGGGTTTCAATAAAGCAGCAACAACTGTGATTATTTACAAAACAGGTGGAGTCCATAATTAATCTCAGGATACATTAAGCACACAAGTAAATGGCTGAGGACAGCAAGGTTTTGGATAGCATCATGGCAGGGGTACTAACTACAATAAGAAAAATCATGGTTTAACTCTCATCATGTTCAGTTTCAAACACTCATGTGGTGCAGAGTGTTAAGGCAGCAGAAATGCAACCTGAAGGTTGTGATCAATCCACGCTTGGTTCAGGTAGCCGGCTTATGGTTGACTCATCCTTTCATCCTTCCGAGGTCGGTAAAATGAGTACACAGCTTGGTGGGGTAAATTACCTGAAATTACATAAATTACCTGAAAGCTACGGAATAAGTTGGTGCTATACAAATAACAAGGCATTGATTTTCTATGGTTGGATGTTCCAGGCTTTGGAAATTTCCAAGTGAATGGGACTGGAAGTTTTCTTTGTGGCTATGATCCAATCTGTGGAATTTGATATGGTGAATAAATCAAGATCAATTGTTAATAATCTCCCATGTAACGCGTTTCGGGCATTGTACTCCTTCAAAGTAAGTATTTATATCACTCTTCTCCAACAGTAATCAGAGTAGACTCATTTCTAACTGGGGATTCTACAACGTGAAGTCCGATGAACTTTTAAGATCTTTTAACTCAACCTCTGCAAAACCTAAAGCACAAGTACGGTAAGCATTATGTAATCATTCATTTCACTAACAAACATTCATAAACCAGATTGGGTTTGAGAAGAGTTAAGCAACATAATCTATAAGATTCATTCATTACTCAGAATGTGTTTTTTTACCATCTAATTCATAACACCTGCTAACACACAATATCGCAATTGCAGAAAATGGATCATTTATCATCAAGCTCCATTCTATACCTCACTTTCCTAAACAAAGAGCCAGATATCCCATATGTTTTGTTGCATGATGCTAAGGGAGAGCAAAGGGAATTTTTCTACCAGGTACTAATTTGTATGTGGGAGTCGGAAGATCAAAATTTGTCAGGCAGCTCTTGAAAGTGTTCATGTTATTTTCCAAAGGGAGTGTGAACAGATGAGTGATGCACAAATAAAAGTAATGTTTCATCTCGAAATATGGAGATGTTTTATGGAACAACATCTGTGTTATGTCAACATTTTTGTTAACCGAGATAATGGCGGAGAAACCAAGAAGTAATATAATCACTGTTGTCTGTGCAAAAGTACTGCGTTCACACGTTAGGGAAATGCTGCAAATTTGTTGCAGAATCTCCGCAGGTTAGAGTTATAGTACATTTACAGTAGAAAAGCCATAGCATTTTTTCCTCTACATGTGAACAGGATTTGCTTTAGTCCCATTCAAGTTTATAGTAAATGTATCCACTGTGGTTTTTCCACAGCGTGTTCGCAATGTATAACTGCACCTCAAAGGGGTTTCCCAACAACTGTTATGTTTGTGCAGTGCGCAACTACGATGCCCTGCACAGATGTCCCCAGAACATCATACCAAAACATAATAATGTCCACAATGGACCAACATATACATATATTAAGATACTAACACATAGAACCACATCCTGAACCTAAGGAATCTAGCCTGTCCCTAGATGGAGGATAGGAAAGGATGTACAGCAGATGGAAATGCCAACAGGGATAAGAAAAGGCACATGCAGACAGTGTTCTCCATGTTGTTTCAAGTCCCGTATTGTTTGTTCTGCTTAAATTCTGTTCCCTCCATCTGATAGTACGTGTCTACGGTATATGTCTTGTTGGAATCTCCTCCATTTGTCGGTGTGTGGATACTTCAATTGCCCCCATCCGTCCAGTGTGCAGATGCTTCAATCGCCTCCAGCCATCAGTGTACGCATGCTTCAATTCCCTCCATCCGGCGGTGTACGCATGCTTCAATCCCCTCCATCCAGCAGTGTACACAAGATTCAATCCCCTCTGTCCATCAGTGTACGCATGCTTCAATCCCCTCTGTCCATCAGTGTACGCATGCTTCAATCCCCTCTGTCCATCAGTGTACGCATGCTTCAATCCCCTCTGTCCGTCTATGTACACATGCTTCAATCCCCTCTGTCCGTCTATGTACACATGCTTCAATCCCCTCTGTCCGTCTATGTACACATGCTTCAATCCCCTCTGTCTGTCAGTGCGTGGATGCCTGAAATGTCTGTTTGTTTTATGTGGTGTGGCTACAGATTGCAGTTAATTGCGCGAGATCTAATTAGTAGAAAAACCTGGGATCTGCCTATCTTTGGGAGGCTTGTCTGACAAAGATTGTTGAAAACAAGAAACTCATTTAAAGCTTCTCAGGCTACTGTAACACATGGCATCGGTAAAACGCAACGATTTTGATAGCAGCGTTTTACTGCAAGTTTTAGTGGCGTTTTTGAACGCAGGTTACTGTGTTTGAAAGCGTTCTTTAATGCATCCTATCATTCTGATGGTTGATGAGGTGAGTTAAAAAGCATGAAAATGCACCAAAATAGAGACAGTGCAGGGCCCCATCATAATCAATTGGAGCGTTGTACCACGATTAGTGCGGCATTCAAAACTCTGCGGTAAAAAAACGCATGTGTGAGAGTGGCCAAAGTGTAACATTCTGCTCACCTGAAGTTATGTCCAGGCAGGCTTGGACTATCCCACAGGGGAACAGGTGAATCCCCCGTTGGACTTTGAGCCAGAAGTGGCCTCCCCAGCCACCCACACAAGCGATGAGTGGTGCAGTACACTCAATGCACTACATACATATAGCAATATCTCAGTCAGCCTATAATTCCATATAATGAACTGGATAGTTTATCTACTTATATGGATACTTAATCTGCCTGAGATGATATATCCCCGCCTTCCTGATAGCACTGCACGGGTCCTCTTTACCGATCATCTTACAGCCCCTTGCTGCTGCCTGTGGCCTGGCACTGTGTGACAATGTATGCATGGCTTACAGAACTGAAAGGATCACTAGTCCAAAACTAAAACCAGACAGCAGACTACTGAAGGAGCTACCAGGATTGGTAAGGTCCAAGGCAAAGGCTAGAGAGCCAAGAATCTGCTGCAAAAGACAGGGAGATATGTATTATTGGCATCTAGCTGTAGAGTGGGCCTCAAAATATTTTTTTTCGGTGTGCCCTAGTACCCCAGTCCAATACTGCATTCAAGTAACCACAGGTAACTTGATGAAAGTTATCCAGGGACACAGAGTCAAAGGGAATGACTTTCATCTTTGCCTTTGTACCACCAGCATGTCTTGTCATGTGATATGCTAGAGACTATAAGTATGAGTGCCAGAGAGCAGGAAGTTGTTGTTGTGTGTGGAATTCAGTCCATCATCTTCTGGATTTCTGAGTGAGAGTGCCGGCCACATGGGGGTACCTTCAACTCTCATGCGGTGAAGTGATGGAGGAAGAGGACCCCAATGCCAGGAGCCAATAGAGAGTGAGGATAAAGAGAGATTGAGAGAGAGCATGAGTAAAGAAAGCAAGACCACCGTGCAGAAGTCTTGTGTTACAAGAGTGTCTATGAAATGACCCTACCCCTATCCTCCTCTGAGAAGTTTCCCTTCCAGGAGTGTTACCTGACAGATAACACAGGCCTGCAGGACCGGTGTCATCCTGAGTTTTTTTCCCTGACCTCCAACTGTCTGTTCTTACCTACACTAGTGTGTTCCTGATTTGTGTAATATTGAAGTTTCCAAGTAAAGTTTTGCCAGACCCTGACTGTTCCTAGGGACTGAGGTACTTCAACCTTATATTGTGTGTGAATTCTCTTTATTACAGCCGAGGGTCATACCAGTGGGTAGAAGGAACGGTGGCATCACGCATGACAGAAATGTATTCCTGTTCAATCTATATTGGCCAAGGCTACATGTGTCCCTCCGGAAGGGAGCCTGGTAAGTGCCACCATGACAAGTCACCACTCTACCTTCCCAGATCCCCAGCGTATGCCCCCTGTCCTGAGTTACCCTTTGGGACACTGCAGATGTGCTGCTATGAATATCTTTTAGGCTGCACAGAAGATATGATCACCCTATGAATGAGCATTGGCTCGTTTGCCAGCTGATTGCTACACTTAATGTAGTGACCCAGAACTGCCACTTCATGGGAGAATTAATAGTTCTGGGGAGACTGTGAATATATGCCTGAAAATGTATTATGTACTTTATTACTGTCTTGCCTTGAAAGTGGTGGCTTAAGCAGAGTGTAGTTCAGAGAGGGATAGAACAGCCCAGTGACACAGCTTCCCACAGTTCAGCCAATCAACATTAGGCTGGTGAGAGGAGCAAAAGTTATAAAAGTTCCTGTAGTAGGCTAGAAAGTTCAGAAGAGAATCAAGAGTGAAATGTAACGAACTAAACGGTATCTCACAGCATTCCTGGATCTAGCTCCCAGAAAGAAGTGCTATATGCACAGAGAGGCTACATACTCCAAGAACATGGTGAAAATCCACAACAGGCAGTGCAGTGTGGCAAGGTAGCAAGGGCTAAAACCATCATCCTTGACTTGAAAGTTTTGTATCTTAATCGATTGAATGTTGAACTGACAAGTTCCTGAGTGGAGTAAACATGAGTTGAACTGTTTCCCCTGTCTCCTTGGACTCTTGTTTATCAGGCATGCACTACACTACCACACCAAGGAGCAGAGACAAGTGTTTACGCTCCCCCGATCTTTCACTGTACTGTAGTCGATTATGGGGTAGCTCTCACTTAACGGCCACCATGGGCTTGCTATATTTACACAAGGCAATGGTCAGGTAAATGATCAATCTAACAAATGTTCGTTTACAACTAGAGATGAGCGAGTACACTCGCTAAGGACAATTGCTCGAGCGAGCATTGCCCTTAGCGAGTACCTGCCCGCTCAGGAGCAAAGATTCGGCGGCGGGGAGCTGCGGGGGAGAGCGGGGAGGAACGGAGGGGAGTTCTCTCTCTCCCCCCCGCTCCCCCCTGCTGACTGCCGCAACTCACCTGTCACCCGCGCCGGCAGCCGAACCTTCTCTGCCGGGCGGGCAGATACTCTCTAAGGACAATGCTCGCTCGAGCAATTGTCCTTAGCGAGTATACTCGCTCATCTCTATTTACAATCATTATGCAAGGGCCTTTAGGTGGTTGTCTGACATTTATATTGACTTCTGCTGGAATGCAATAGAGAATACATAACAAACACTGTCATGTTAATATATACTAATGTAATTTGATCCAATGCTCAGATGATAACAAATTAAACCAGATGAAGAGTAAATATTATAAATCTCAGAAGGTGTCATTATAAAAAATCAAGCTGAATTTACAATCTCAGATCTTCTCACGTGACTAGAAGCACTGCGAGGTTCACATATTTTCCGTTTCTAACAAAGAACAAAGTACATCCTGCAGTCTGATGTCGGCGGGGGACATTTATAAATATAATTTGAGAATAAAAGCATTTGAAAAGATGATGATCAAAATACAACTGTACTTTGAATTAGGATACACAGGAAATTTACATTTCATGCGCCACCTGTGGCTCAACGTAGCAAATGTATGATGTCTACTGCAGCCGAATGGGGCGAAGTTTATTAGGATTAGATTATACGTGATAGATTTTAAAATATTATCTTGTTTTGGTCAAATTGTGGGGAAAACAAAGTCTTTGGATTAGAAGTGAAGTGAAAAAAGGATGATTAGCAACAAGATGGATAGACAAGACTAGTGGGGTAACTTAAAGCTCCTGGGCATCAATGATGCAACATCTGCCCCCACCTACCATGTGACTTTTAAACTCTGTGTGAAAAGAAAAAAGCTAGAAGAAGTTGTCGTCTTGCTGAAAAACTTGGCATGCAGTTACATCTCAGTCAGATATGCAAATGATTTTGTTGTGTCATGATTAGATGAATGGTCTTGCCGCTTGAAGGGCCTAGAAGTGGTTCTACCCTTGGCCTATAAAAAGGCTCTCAGAGGCTACATGTGTGTAGGGAACCTCTTTTTACACTTGTGTAGATCTTGTTGCCCACTAGACATGCATCTAGAACACAACTGAAGAGATTTCACCCAGTTAACAGAGTTTTGGAGGGCATGCCTTATTGCACTGTGAGAAGCTGGATGATTGTATCACAGAATTGGCCGTTCCTGAGCCATTCTGTCCAGACTGTAAGGAGGTGTTGGGAATAGTGGTTATGTGTGTTCATTTACACAATGCAACCAAGCTCAGGATTGCATGCGTGTCGGACCATCCAGAGACAGGTGACACCATCGTTAAAGACTCCTGTGTCTTTCGGAATAATTTCCAGGCGCTTGGATGAAGGACATTTGATCTCAAGCCGCCCATTACATGTACTGACTTTGACACCCACCATTGCCTCCGTTTGCAGTAGTGTCATGAATGACAAACCTTGACTGCATTGAGGTGGAACCAGGTTTTCTTCAGGGGCAAATTTAGGTTTATTTAGGGCACTGATGACGGTTGTGTTTGTGTTCGGAGACCTCGGGATGAGCACCTCAATCCTGCTTTTGCTGTAGAGCGGCAAACTGCCCCCACAGCTTGTGTGACGGTCTGACTCATATACGACAGTTGGTCCCCCATAGTAGTGGTATCATGGACAATGACAGCTTAGCGATATGTTCAGGACATCCTGCAACCACATGTATTCCTCTCATGTTGGCTTCCAAGAGGCATTTTCCAGCAGGATAATGCTCGGACGCACACACAAGGGGATCACAGGAATGTCTCCACGACATTGTCGCACTTATGTGGCTGCTCAGTCACCAGATTTATCGCCAATAGAACATGTATGGGACCATCTGAAACACCAACTTCGACAGTCTATGAGTTTGCAAAATCTAGAAGCTCAGTTACAGCAAATGTGGATCAGTTTACCGCAAGATATCATACGAAACCTGTATGCCTCCATGTCCGCCTGTATCACATGTTGTATACAAGCTAGAGGTGGCCTAACAGGGTACTAGAGCCTCCATACCTAACTGTATCATATCTTCCTTCCAAACTAGAGGTCGGCCAAACCAGGTATTAAAGTCTCCCTTCAAGTGTTCAGTTTTCTGCAATAAATTCAACTTAGGCTTTGATATTTAATCACTTACTTATATCAACCTTACAATCACACATGGAATTGAATGAAACTTTCTAACAACTGCTTCTTGGTGCTTGATTTATTTTGATAAGGACTATAAAATATTGCTGTCTTCATATGTGGCAGAGGGGCCCGAATACAGCTGTTTTCTCTGTGTTGTGAGTGGTGATGTTGCAAAGCCGATTCAGGATATGATGGAGTAGAAGGTATTAATAAAATATAGAATATTTATTAAACAACAGAGAAATGCAAGGAGATAGAAGTATATTCACAAGTAAACATTTAACTCTTACTGTAGATTTACCGTATTTTCTGGCGTATAAGATGACTTTTTAACCAAGGAAAATCTTCTTCAAAGTCGGGGGTCGCCTTATACGCTGGGAATACGCTGTAGTAAAAAAAAAATCAATCCCGCGGCGCTGCTGCAGGCTGTCGTTTCCTCCTCCACGCCAACAGAGCATTGCTTTTTGGAGGCGGGGCTTGAATGCCCCGCCTCCAGAAAGCTAATGCTCTGATTGGTTAACTCAGCGCGGCGTCAGGCAATGAAAGTCGGCGCTGTGTTAACCAATCACAGCCATTCAATGACATCATTGAATGGCTGTGAGTGGTTAATGCAGATATTACATGCAGATATTACCCATTGATATGACATTTCCTGTGTGCAGATCCGTGCCAAAAACTGCAGCAGAAAGTCATGGAATTTTACACATTTTTTTGAGGCAGAATTCACAGTGAAAATTCTGTGTCAAATTCCACCATGTGAACATATCCTCACATTGTCAGAACATTATCAATAACACTGTGTTATCAGAACCCCAATGGGTCCCTCTGATTTCACCGTCCATTGCAAATTGGTTCTTGAGAAGTGCGTGCACACTGACAGCTGACACTGGACACAGGTTGTGTGTATCAAAGGCAGTGTACTTCTGCTTTATTAATAGCATCATGGTACATGTACACTAAATGGACAAAAGTATTTGGACACAGCAGAAATTCAGCAAATATTAAGTTTGCCGAACGGTATGCCGGGAAGGGCATGGGTAAAATAAAAGGCTGCTCTTTTTGTAATAACTATTCATTCATCCGATGGAGCACTTGTGGGACGAACTATAGCGATGGGTACAGCACCGCCACCCACGCCCATCTTCACAACAATCTCCTTTCACAGCCTTGCACAAGGAATGACGAGCTATTCCTGCCCAGGCTTACAGAGAACTTGTGGAAAGTATGCCTAGACGTATTGCTACTGTAATAAGCAAAAGGAGGGCTTACACATTACTAAATAAAATAAAGCACTTTTTCTGAAGAACATGCAGTGTCCAAATACTTTTGTCCATATAGTGTATACTCCAAATGACATAGCAATAGAAATACATGCCCATAAAGTCATAAGAACTCATGGTAGGCTCTAGCTTTTAATGATTAACATATGTTAATGCCTTAAAGGGGTTGTCCCGCGCCGAAACGGTTTTTTTTTTTTTTTCAACCCCCCCCCCCCCCCCCCCCCCCGTTCGGCGCGAGACAACCCCGATGCAGGGGTTAAAAAAGAACGCCGGAGAGTGCTTACCTGAATCCCCGCGCTCCGGTGACTTCTTACTTACCTGCTGAAGATGGCCGCCGGGATCTTCTCCCTCCGTGGACCGCAGGGCTTCTGTGCGGTCCATTGCCGATTCCAGCCTCCTGATTGGCTGGAATCGGCACGTGACAGGGCGGAGCTACACGGAGCTACACGGAGCCCCATTGAGAACAGAAGAAGACCCGGACTGCGCAAGCGCGGCTAATTTGGCCATTAGACGGCGAAAATTAGTCGGCTCCATGGGAACGAGGACGCTAGCAACGGAACAGGTAAGTGAAAAACTTCTTATAACTTCTGTATGGCTCATAATTAATGCACAATGTACATTACAAAGTGCATTAATATGGCCATACAGAAGTGTATAGACCCACTTGCTGCCGCGGGACAACCCCTTTAAGGCAGGGGTGTCAAACTCATTTTCACGGAGGGCCTTATGGTTGCCTTCAAAGGGCCGATTCTAATTGTAAGACAGTATAGTAAAAGTGAACCCCATAGTGGCCCGATTGGTAAAAATGTCCCCAGTGGTGCCCACTATTATACATATATATATACACACACACACACACACACACACAGACGCACACTATTCTGCATATATAGGAACTATTCTATGCATATAGCACAGACGCACACTATGCTGCGCATATCCGCACAGACGAACACTGTGCTGCGCATACACGCACACTATGTTGCACGTACACATACAGATGCACACTATGTTGCACGTACACGGGCAGACGCACACTATGCTGGGCGTACACGCACACTATGCTGTGTGTACACAGACAGACGCACACTATGCTGCGTGTACATGGACAGACGAACACTATGCTGCGTGCACACGCGCAGACGTATACTATGCTGCGCGTACACGCACAGACACACACTATGCTGCGCGTACATTCGCAGATGCACACTATGCTGCGCATACGCGCACAGACGCACACTATGCTGCATGTACACGCACAGACGCACACTATGCTGCGTGTACATGGACAGACGAACACTATGCTGCGTGCACACGCGCAGACGTATACTATGCTGCGCGTACACGCACAGACACACACTATGCTGCGCGTACATTCGCAGATGCACACTATGCTGCGCATACGCGCACAGACGCACACTATGCTGCATGTACACGCACAGACGCACACTATGCTGCATGTACACGCACAGACGCACACTATGCTGCATGTACACGCACAGACGCACACTATGCTGCACGTACTCGCACAAACGCACACTATGCTGCATGTACACGCACAGACGCACACTATGCTGCATGTACACGCACAGACGCACACTATGCTGCACGTACACGCACAAACGCACACTATGCTGCACGTATACACAGACATACATACATACATACATATGCACACAAGGACACTTTTGCATTTTTATACTTACCTGCATCCAATGTGGTCCCACTGGCAGGTATACCGGCTGCTCTCAGTCCTTCTTGTGGCCCTTCTGCATACTTGGGCCCCTGATGTCTTCCCAGGCCTGCAGCCATAAATAGAGTTAGGGCCGGTGAGAGGAGTTCAGCACTGACCAGGCTCTCACCCTGCAGCTGCTCCTCCTCAGCGCTGCTCTGCTCGCTTCAGAAATCATATCTTCTGCAGTCTTCTTCCCTCCTCCGCGGCTGTTGTCATGGTGATATTGGCACTCTTCTATTACTGTCTGCACTAGACAAAACAAGCCGATAGAAGATTGCCTACTGACAATGGAGGGTGAGGGAACTTGCTACACAGCCGGCGGGCCACAGAAAATGAGGTGGCGGGCCTTGTGTTTGACACCTGTGCCTTAAGGTGTGTGTTATGACTAAAACACTTGATTTCCAAGAAACAGGGAGAAACTAAACTTACAGGAGGATAAACTTATCAATATCACTGCTTGGCCCGAGAAATGCAAAGGTGGGGGAGGGGAGAGGGAGAATGAGCAGCTCCTCTTATCAATATATAGGTCTCTCTTGTGAGAAAAGCCTGTGGGAGGTAAGTACAAGAATCTAATACATTCCATTGTATAATATAAACAATTTAACCATTTAGCTGCTGCTATTTACTAAGAAGGACAATATACCTATAAATATATATATATATATATATATATATATATATATATAGATATAGATACGCGCATGTTCGCATAGGGTGATATGAGAAACATATGAAAAGATACATACAACAGGATACATATATTATTACTATAACGACTGTACAAAGATTTGTCCTGTAAAACAGAAATATAACTCACATAACGTAATACACAGATCATCATGAAAACGGTTAACACTCTGCTATTATCCAGGTTGTCTATTACAAAAACAGCATTCATACTCTGATTTTAAAAAAGCACATAAAGAATGGGAGTAATTGAGCTAAGTAACAGCACATGGGAAAATACTTGGGTATACTAGTAGATCATAGACTGAACATGAGTCCACAGTGTGATGCAGTAGCAATAAAAGCAAACACAATTCTGGGATGTATTAAGAGAAGCGTAGAGTCCAGATCATGTGAGGTAATTATCCCCCTCTACTCTTCCTTAGTCAAACCTCATCTGGAATACTGTGTCCAGTTCTGGGCATCCCAATTTTAAAAATACATCGACAAATTGGAGCAAGTTCAGAGAAGAGTTAGTAGGATGGTGAGCAGTCCGCAAATCATGTCCTAAGAGGGACGGTTAAAGGATCTGGGTGTGTTTAGCTTGCAAAAAAGAAGGCTGAGAGGAGACTTAATAGCTGTCTACAAATATAGGAAGGGCTGTCACATTGCAGAGGGATCATCCCTAGTCTCATTTGTACAAGGAAAGACTAGAAGCAATGGGATGAAACTAAAAGGGAGGAGACACAGATTAGACATTAGAAAAAACAATCATTGAGTGGAACAGGTTGCTAGGGAGGTGGGAAGTTCTTCTTCAATGGAAGTGTTTAAACAAAGGCTGGACAAATATCTGTCTGGGATGAGTTAGTGATCCTGCATTGAGCAGGGGGTTGGACCCAATGACCCAGGAGGTCCCTTCCAACTCTCTGATTCTAAGACAGTAACTTGCTACTGCTCTTTGCAGTCATCTCAGTCCAGCCAGTCCAACCAGGTTGGGTCTCCCTCTGTTGGTTTCTAACACAACAGCAGATCTTTGGGTTTTCTTCACAGTCAAGCACTCGGCTTATCTTGGCCCATTCTCTGTCCTCCAGAAGCCTTCTGTTTACCAGGGGACTAGGCTCCGAATGCCTTTTTCTCTTCCTCTCACCATAAGCAGCTTCCCAGCAGCATCTCAACTCACTCACTTGGTCCTTGCATTTCTCCTGTGGCGCAGGATAAATTATCCTCTTATTTGTGGAGCCTTAGCCAATCAGTAAGCGTCCTTCAAGCATGCTCTGTTCAACCATGCCAAAATTTGACACAACTTTTGCACGAACAATTGCACAAATTTTGGCACAATTGTTGGCATGTCTCTCAGTGCATTGCCATGGCAACACTTTAACCCTTTACGGTTGCCCCTTACATCTGCACCCCCAATGGCTACACCCATGGATAGTACAATAAACACTTGACTGAGAACTGTATTGTGCTGAACAGAAGCTGGAGAACCTCGAGTCTTAAAGGGGTTGTCTCGCGAAAGCAAGTGGGGTTCAGAACTTCTGTATGGCCATATCAATGCACTTTGTAATATAGATCATGCATTAAATATGAGCCATACAGAAGTTATTCACTTACCTTCCCTGCGCTGGCGTCACCGTCTCCATGGCTCCGTCTAACTTCAGCGTCTAATCGCCCGATTAGACGCGTTTGCGCAGAAGGGTCTTCTGCCTTCGGCTCGGTCCGGCAGCAGCGGCGTTCTGGCTCCGCCCCCTTCTACGCGGCATAGCGTAGCTCCGCCCCGTCACATGTGCCGATTCCAGCCTCCTGATTGGCTGGAATCGGCACACGTAATGGGGCGGAGCTACGCGATGATGCGTAGAAGGGGGCGGAGCCAGAACGCCGCTCGTTCCAGACCGAGCCGAAGGCAGAAGACCCTTCTGCGCAAGCGCGTCTAATCGGGCGATTAGACGCTGAAGTTAGACGGAGCCATGGAGACAGGGACGCCAGCGCAGGGAAGGTAAGTGAATAACTTCTGTATGGCTCATATTTAATGCATGATCTATATTACAAAGTGCATTGATATGGCCATACAGAAGTGCTTAACCCCACTTGCTTTCGCGAGACAACCCCTTTAAATGGGTTTTCTGAATTACTTCAAATATTGATGGTAGTGGGTGGGATGTTGTAAAATAAAATAAAAACACATTACTTACCATTTAATTGCAGCTGCTCCCTGCCAACGCCCCCCTCTCCTGGCTGATCTTTCTTTACATTCTCTGCAGCAGTGACAGTGTTTGTATATAAACACTATAATTAATAGGAAATTATAGCACTAGTGTTTCTGGTGGCGCAAAGCGCTACACAGCTGTGTTACATGGTACAACCATTATGATCCCCACACATCACACACACAGCTCTACTACATGCATCCTTATTCATACACAGCTGTGATACATCTTCATCCATGCTGATTTCCAGACATCACTAGCTCAGCAGACTCCGGGATACAGTGATCAGCCCCTGGTCATGTGATCCCTGACTCCCCCCACATAGGTGATCACATGATGGTGACATCATCAGCAGTCCTTGTGGCTGCTGTCGGCTTATCCAGTATACAGCACTTTCTACCAAACTGCAAAATGGCTCCTACCACAGCAATGTCGTCAGTGCAGGTCCTTCAGCCCACCGGATCTCTTTTACCAAACTACACAATAGCTCCTCCCACAGTAGTGATGTCACCGCAGGTCCTTCAGCCCATCAGATCTCTTTTACCAAACTTCACAGTGACTCCTCCCACAGCAGTGACGTCACTGCAGGTCCTTCAGTCCACTGGATCTCTGTGGTGGTGGTAGGTCAGTGTCTTCTGTCAGGGCTCCTGAGTTGTGCCTGAGGTAATAACGGCTTAGTTGTATTCTCATTTTGTTATTTTTGTCCTCCCCTTCCAAGAGCCCTAATTTTGTTGTTCTTCTATCGGTCAGGCTTTGTGTTTTATATATGATGTAGGACCTGTGATAACATCACCAGGGGCAAAGCAATGATGCACACACAAACATACATACATACTCATGGTCAAGTGGTCATTAGTAGTTTGATTATAGTACCAGTGTTTCTGGTGGCGCAATGCACCACACAGCTGTGCTACATCGTACATCCATTATGATCCCCACACATCACACACACAGCTCTATTGCATGCATTCGGATTCACACACACACACACACACTACATCCATGCTGATTGTCAGACATCACCAGCTCAGCAGACTCCTGGATACAGTGATTAGTCCCTGGTCATGTGATCCTTGACTCCACCCACACAGGTGATCACATGACTTTGACTTCATCACAGGTCCTGGTGGCTGCTGTTGGCTTATCCAGTATACAGTACTTTCTACCAAACTTCACAATAGCTTTTCTCACAGCAGTGACGTCACCGTAGGTCCTTTAGCCCACCAGATCTCTGTGGGGGTGGTAGATTGGTGTCTTCTGTCAGGACCGCTGAGTTGTGTCTATGGTAATAATGGCTTAGTAGTATTCTCATTTTGTTATTTTTGTCCTCCCTTTCCAAGAGCCCTAACTTTGATGTTCTTCTATTGGCCAGGCTCTGTGTCTTATATATGTTGTAGGACCTGTGATAACGTCACCAGGAACGGGGTAATGACGTCCCCAGGGGCAAAGCATGAGAAGCACCCACACACAAACCTACATACAGACGGTCAAGTGGTTGTTAGTAGGGTACTATTATACCTTGACGCCACCGGAAGCTAGGGGTTTGCAAAGAGGAACACCCCTAGCTCCAGATTGGCTGCATTCTCTAAGGTCCTAGCAGCGTCTGTATGGATGTCTTCCTGGGCTGGAGGGTTAGGGTTGGCTTTCCTGTTAGGTTGCCTGTCCACGAGTGTATATTCATTGCCTTACCTGCGGTGATAATCCAGCCGCGGGGACCGCAGTGAAAGCTTTCCATAGCATTGCTATGGAAAGCGCTTCCCCCCTGTCCACGAGCGGAGAATCACAGCGATTCTCGGCTCGCGGGCGGCAATTCGCAGCATGTTGCGAAATTACTGCAATTCTCTGTAGTCAGCCAATCTGTCAGATAGGCTGACAGCAGAGATGCATCTGCCGACTCCTGCTCCCAGGAGTCGGTATCCCGCGGCGGATACCGCAACGCCCGTGAACAGGCAGCCTTAGGCTTACATTTTATGTAAGCCTAACAGGAAAAGTAACCCTAACTCTCCAGCCCAGGCAAAAATCCATACAGACGCTGCTGCTACTGGCTCTCGTCCTGCCGCCGCCGCTTCTCATGGCGCCAGGTCTCTTCCTGCCACCACTGCCTAAGGGTCTCCTCCTGCTGCCGTGGATCTCATGCTGCCGTTGACTTGGGCAATTATACACACCCCCAGCCAATCAGAAGCTAGGGGCGTTCAAAAATGTGTAGACAGCTGTATAATATTGCCAGCGCTAAATTCCGGTGGCGATATAATACAACAGTAACCGTTAGTAGTTTGGTGTGATTGCTGCAGCTGTCCTCCTAGAAGCTGCTTGCCCGAAATAGGATGTAGGGCAACGAGTATAAGCCCTACTGCATAGTTATGGTATAGGCCTGTCTGCGGACCAGGATCAGACCCAGACTCACAATTTGGTCAACTGCTCATGGCAGCTGCAAAGGGGGCTGCCTCCATAATCTTTTTTCTTCTATTCACCTTGTGTGCAGCAGCCCTAGAGCAAAGTCCCACTGATGTGTGATTACCAGCCACTTCCTCCCTTCAGTAGGCACACAGCAAGACTCGGTTATCGGCTTAGCTTCCTTCCGCAGAGCTCTCCTAGGTCTTGTGTCATGTGACCAGAACAGAAGATGAACGAGCTCCAGGGAAGAGCAGCTGATGACCGAGTCTTGCCAGAAAAGAGAGGGCCGACTGAAGGGTACGCTGACTCCTAGGGGCACATACTGTATATGCAAAGGAGAAAGACATGTATGAGGGGGGAGAAAGTACTGGTATGAAGGATATATACTCAGGGGGAGATACTGTATATACTGTGGGGGCAGTGATATAGACTGCTTGTTATATAATATGGAGGAGAATCTACTGGGTGGATTTATATACAGTGGGGAGAGATATATACTGTAGGGTGGACATATTGGTAGCAGTTAAAGGGGTTGTCCCGCGCCGAAACGGGGTTTTTTTTTTTTTTCAATAGCCCCCCCGTTCGGCGCGAGACAAACCCGATGCAGGGTTTAAAAAAGAAAACGGGATAGTGCTTACCCGAATCCCCGCGCTCCGGTGACTTCTTACTTACCTGGTGAAGATGGCCGCTGGGATCTTCTCCCTCGGTGGACCGCAGGTCTTCTGTGCAGTCCATTGCCGATTCCAGCCTCCTGATTGGCTGGAATCGGCACGTGACGGGGCGGAGCTACAAGGAGCCGCTCTCCGGCACGAGCGGCCCCATTCAGAAAAGAAGAAGACCGGACTGCGCAAGCGCGTCTAATCCGGCGATTAGACGCTGAAAATTAGACGGCACCATGGAGACGAGGACGCTAGCAACGGAACAGGTAAGTGAATAACTTCTGATAACTTCTGTATGGCTCATAATTAATGCACAATGTACATTACAAAGTGCATTAATATGGCCATACAGAAGTGTATAGACCCACTTGCTTTTGCGGGACAACCCCTTTAAGGTTTCAGGCCTGGGGTCTGAATTCATGTAGGAGTCTGGGGTTAAATTAAGGGACCTTTCACATGACTGTATGCGCAAAAACACTCATATTTGTGCTGCGAATGAGTTTGGCCAAGGTAGTTTTGCACGCACTATACTTTTTGCGCACGGTGGGACAGTTCACACGAGGGTCACCCCTTTCTGAGTATTTAAAGGCTGTTAGCCTAATGAGATCCAGATGTGTCCTTTTTTGCGGTTTTGCGCAACGTTTGACGCATCACCTTCCATATTTATGCACCTTCCATAGACTTCTGTGGGACTTTTGGTGCACAAATACACACAAAATTAGAGCATGCAAAGTTTTTTCCAAGTGCGCAAACTGTGTGCGTAAAAAAGTGTGAGAATGAATACGTTGAAATCAGTAGGGTCTATTCTCTGCATATTGTGTGCGCAAAAATAAACGCAATCACGGTCGTGTGTAGCCGACCCAATTTGAGGGTTTTGTCTACAGTCTGACGTTATTTGTGTTGTAATGTTCCTGGACATGTTTGCCTAAAGCCGGGTCCACATTGAGATATTTGGGGACGTAACTAATTCACTTTATAGAACTAGAGCTGCAGTACAAAGCAGCGCACTGTATGTGTTACATCGCATGTCCGGCCTGCGATACAAACCAACCACCTCTGAGCAGTGCTGTCGTTAACGATGAAACTGGATGCTATAAAGTGGAACCGGGTTGTCTTCAGCGATAAATCCAGGTTTAGTTTGGGTACTGATGACCGCCATGTTCGTATCTGGAGACCTCGGGGTAAGCGCCTGAATCCTGCCTTTGCTGTGGAGAGGCACACTGCCCCCTGCTGGTTTGATGGTCTGGGGCGTCCATCACATATAACAGTCGGTCCCCCGTAGTAGTAGTATGAGGGACAATGACAGCTCAGCAATAAGTACAGGGCCGCACACACACAAGCGGGTCACAGGAATGTCTCTACAACATTGTCACACTTCTGCGGCCACTTGGTCACCAGATTTATCACCAATAGAACATGTATGGGACCACCGGGGATGCCAGCTTCAATAGTCTATGGGTTTGCACGATCTGTAGGCTCAATTACAGCAAATGTGGGTCGATGACCAACAGGATACCATAAGGAACCTGTAGGCCTCCATGCCAGCCGTATCACATCTTGTATCCAAGCTAGAGGTGGTCCAACAGGGTACTAGAACCTCCATGCCTGCCTGTATCACATCATGTATCCAAGGTAGAGGTTGTACAATAGGGTACTAGAGCCTCCATGCCCGCCTGTATCACATCTTGTATCTAAGCTAGAGGTGGTACAACAGAGTACTAGAGCCTCCATGCCTGCCTGTATCACATCTTGCATCTAAGCTAGAGGCGGTACAACAGGGTACTAGAGCCTCCATGACCACCTGTATCACATCTTGTATCTAAGCTAGAGATGGTACAACAGGGTACTAGAGCCTCCATGCCTGCCCGCATAACATCTTGTATGCATGCTAGAGGTGGTACAACAGGGTACTAGAGCCTCCATGCCTGCCCGTATCACTTCTTGTATCTAAGCTAGAGGTGGTACAACGGGGTACTAGAGCCTCCATGCCTGCCCGTATCACATCTTGTATGCAAGCTAAAGGTGATACAACAGGGTACTAGAGCCTCCATGCCCACTCATATCACATCTTGTATCCAAGCTAGAGGTGGTACAACAGGGTACTAGAACCTCCATGCCTGCCTGTATCACATCATGTATCCAAGCTAGAGGTTGTAAAACAGGGTACTAGAGCCTCCATGCCCACCTGTATCACATCTTGTATGCAAGCTAGAGGCGGTACAACAGGGTACTAGAGCCTCCATGCCTGCCCACATAACATCTTGTATGCAAGCTAGAGGCGGTACAACAGGGTACTAGAGCCTCCATGCCCGCCTGTATCACATCTTGTATCTGAGCTAGAGATGGTACAACAGGGTACTAGAGCCTCCATGCCTGCCCGTATCACTTCTTGTATCTAAGCTAGAGGCAGTACAACAGGGTACTAGAGCCTCCATGCCTGCCTGTATCACATCTTGTATGCAAGCTAGAGGTGGTACAACAGGGTACTAGAGCCTCCATGCCTGCCCGCATAACATCTTGTATGCAAGCTAGAGGCGGTACAACAGGGTACTAGAGCCTCCATGCCCGCCTGTATCACATCTTGTATCTAAGCTAGAGGTGGTACAACAGGGTACTAGAGCCTCCATGCCTGACCGCATAACATCTTGTATTCAAGTCAGAGGTGGTACAACAGGGTACTAGAACCTCCATGTCTGACCGCATCACATCTTGTATCTAAGCTAGAGGTGGTACCACAGGGTACTAGAGCCTCCATGACCGCTCGTATCACATCTTGTATCCAAGCTAGAGGCAGCACAACAGGGTACTACTAGAGCCTCCATGGCTGCCCGTATCACATATTGCATCCAAGCTAGAGGCAGTACAACAGGGTACTAGAGCCTCCATGCCTGCTCGTATCACATCTTGTATCCAAGCTAGAGGCAGTACAAGAGGGTACTAGAGCCTCCATGCCCGCTCGTATCACATCTTGTATCCAAGCTAGAGGTGGTACAACAGAGTGCTAGAGCCTTCATGCTCCCGCATCACATCTTGTATGCAAGCTAGAGGTGGTACAACAGGGTACTAGAGCCTCCATGCCTGCCCGCATAACATCTTGTATGCAAGCTAGAGGCGGTACAACAGGGTACTAGAGCCTCCATGCCCGCCTGTATCACATCTTGTATCTGAGCTAGAGATGGTACAACAGGGTACTAGAGCCTCCATGCCTGCCCGTATCACTTCTTGTATCTAAGCTAGAGGCAGTACAACAGGGTACTAGAGCCTCCATGCCTGCCTGTATCACATCTTGTATGCAAGCTAGAGGTGGTACAACAGGGTACTAGAGCCTCCATGCCTGCCCACATAACATCTTGTATGCAAGCTAGAGGCGGTACAACAGGGTACTAGAGCCTCCATGCCCGCCTGTATCACATCTTGTATCTAAGCTAGAGGTGGTACAACAGGTACTAGAGCCTCCATGCCTGACCGCATAACATCTTGTATTCAAGTCAGAGGTGGTACAACAGGGTACTAGAGCCTCCATGCCTGCCTGTATCACATCTTGTATCTAAGCTAGAGGTGGTACAACAGGGTACTAGAACCTCCATGACCGCTCGTATCACATCTTGTATCCCAGCTAGAGGCAGCACAACAGGGTACTAGAGCCTCCATGGCTGCTTGTATCACATATTGCATCCAAGCTAGAGGCAGTACAACAGGGTGCTAGAGCCTCCATGCCTGCTCGTATCACATCTTGTATCCAAGCTAGAGGCAGTACAAGAGGGTACTAGAGCCTCCATGCCCGCTCGTATCACATCTTGTATCCAAGCTAGAGGCAGTACAACAGGGTACTAGAGCCTTCATGTCTGCTCATATCACATCTTGTATCTTTTTGTTAAAACCCTGTTCCTCATGCAGTAACATAACTAACCGGCATATACTCACCTCACCCCACTGTGTCCTGTTCTGCTGCTCCAGGTCTCCCCTTTGACATCATGTTTACAGGCTGCCCTGCCTGTTTATGGGACATTACAGGCTGCTGTAGCCAATGACAGAGCTCAATGTTCAATCGCTGAGCTCTGTCATTGGCTGCTGCAGTCTGTGACAACCCTTGAACAGGTGAGATTGCAGCTTGTAAATAAACAACGGTAGCGAGGACCGAGCGGCAGCATTGGACACAGCGGGGAGATGAGTATATGCCGGTTAGTTATCTTACTGCGTGAGGAACCGGCTTTTAACCAAGAAAAAAGTCGGACAACCCCTTTTAAGCATCTGCTGCCAATTCCTTCATACAGCAGATGATTGATAGATGTCTCAGCAGTAGGCTACCCTGTGCAGCTGATTATTGGAGAAGTCGTCTAACAAAAAGCAGTCGTTATAGGCACAATAACCCCATTAACAATTCAGTTATACGATAAAGTAACACAAATCTGCACTTCAGAATAGAGTGGGTGGTCAGAGACAACATAGGTGCCTAACCAGACTGTTCTGATTTTGCAATATAGTGATTTACTATTTGCACATAAGTAGATGGAAAATACCTCTACAGCGCCACCTATGAGAAGGCAGCATTCCTGCAAGTTAATGTCAGACAACAAGCCTTGTAACAATGACTGGGAATGTAAGCCGAAGCCAAAGTCTTCTTCAGAAAGAAAAGATTACCATGTACAAACTGACTGTTTAATGGTTTTCTGCCTTCCAACAGGTGGCGCTGTAGAGGCATTGTACTATCTTCCTATTTGCATAAATTTCCCAGAGCAACATGCACGGCCTTATAAGTCTCCTTGCACTTTCTAGGTGCTCTCCCTAAGGAAAAACCTTACCGCTCCCAACCAGGTAACACTATTCAAGCTTGTCGACAGTGAAAATCACCCTGCACCCCATTATCTGTTAAATATAAGGTCAGATATGCTGATACAAATGGTGACTAGACTCGTCCCTGTGACTACTAAACCAGCAGCACAGCAGGGACATTGATACTGGGGATAGGCTGCACATACCTCCCCCACCACTCATACATCATCAGATGTCCACTTTTGATATTGCTGCATTCCATATGCAAATGAGGCTTGAACATGGCGGTCCATTACTAGAGAGCGGTCCTGGGCTTTCACCTCTTGATCGATGGCTCAACTATGACACTAGCAGACGTCCTTACAGAAATCAATTTCCTTTCTACGTGAAACCCAGCAAAGCCGTCTAAATATCCTGCAAAACACGTAGAACCCAATGATTTCCTTCATTGACGTCTGCAGATTTGTTTCCACGCTGCGATCATCCCGGATGTGTCACGAGGCCCCATAATGGATTACTGCAGAAAGAAACATTCATTACGGAGCGTTTAAAGGAGCTATGTATAGTCAATGCTGCATTAATTCAGTGTAATGTGATTAGATGGCCAGCGCAGCTCCGACTATTTTTAGATGACCTGTGATGCAGACTCTATTATTAGCAGCCGCGCTGAACGCCGCCGTCTATACGGAGCAGGAAGATTGCCAGCTGTATGCAGATGTGCCTTGTACTCTATAGATAAGCAAATACTAGAAAACCCTCAGCAAAACCTGTTTCATTACTGTGTGACCTTTACTAATCCTAGCTAGTCATCCGTGCGGGTCAGAAACGTACAGTAGGTCTCCATTGAAGCGTAGGTAGACTGCTCACATACAACTAAAGTAATAAAATGACAAACAGCAAGTTGATTAATACATTTTATACCTTGTGGTAAATCAATCGCAGCCTCCCTGGTGGTCTAGTGGAGTGGTGATGCTAATGCCAACTTCCATGTTATTCGACTAATACGGGCGTAGTAAAGAGATTAATTCCAGCTTTCCTGGTAGTCCACAGTATTGAAGTGGTTAAAGGGGTATTTGCTCCTCAGACTTTTATGGCATGTCCAAAGGATAAGTGCAGTCCATCTCTGAGACCCTTCCCGATCTCTAGTTCCCATTGTTCGTGCCCAGGCTGTCTGAGGTCGCTGGGGGTGGTTGAAATTACAAAAACAGCCAAGCGGTCTGTATTGTTTCTACTACTCCTATAGAGGTCAATGGCAGTTAGGCAAACAACATACTACAGCAAACTACGCTGTTTTTGTAATGTCACCATTTAATGGCATTGATCTCTATAGGAGTTACGGAAATGGTGTTAGCCAAGCCACACTCTACTGTTTTTGTAAGCCTGACCACCTAGTCACCTCTTACATAGTGGTATTCCTGTTGCGGTCATGTTTGGCCGAGATGGGACACCCCTTTAGTGTCAGCCTTTCTAGTTTTCTAGAGTAGTGGAAAAGTTAATGTAAACATCCTTGGTGGTCTAGGGCATTGAAAGGGATTATTTCCCTATTGGTAAAGGGTATTGTAAGCGTTAATGTCAACTTCCCTATTGGACTAGGCTAGTAAAAGGATTAGCCCTTTCAGTGGCAGGTTTATAATTACCATGTCAGCGCAGCAAGCCCTGGAGAGTTTCCTGAGGTAATTTGAAGTGGCAAATGTGTACAGTGGCACAATAACTGTGTCCTAGCCAGCATTTCATCACTAGAGCTGTCCACGGAAATATTCCGGGGTTTAACTGCATGGTCAGTGCAGCAAGCCCCAGAGATTTTCCTGGCGGTCCACTAAAGGGGTTAAAGCAACCCTCCAGGTTTGGATAAAGGTGGACAATCTACTTCTCTGACTACCTGATGCACACTGTACATTAGTATGCATCGGTAGCTTAAGACATGCTGCACTGACTGAGACGAAGACAGCACTGGTCAATCAAAGCAGGTGTAATGTCTTAGATGAATGATGCTTACTATTGCACAGTGTGCCTCAGGTAGTCAGAGAAGCTGGTGTGGCCATCTTTGTTTGTCCAGGACCGAAGGGTCACATTAAGGTCAACTTTTCTGGTCTTTTAGAGTAGTGGAGTGGTTAAAGGGTTATTCTGGGCAGTATTGCTGATCTATCCTCAGGATAGGTCATTAATAGTTGATCATCAGGGGTCAAGACCTCTGGCAATCAGCTGATCTCAGCCCCTGTACAGGGCCTGAGATTAAAGTGACCCCTGGCCCTGTTAAATCAATGGGAGTGATGCCTTCTATTGCACTTTCAGCTCCAACTTCAATATGGGCAGAGCTGTCAACATCTGGCCCACTGCAATAAGTGCATGGTCTGAAATCAGCTGATCCTCGGGAGTCCTAAACAGCACACCCCAGCGATCAGTTATTGATGAGCCAGAATACTCTTTTAATGTGAATGTCCCTGGTGATCTGTGGTAAGGAAGGGTACATACACAAACAGCAAAGAGAGGAGAAGGAAGCAAGCACAGAAGACTCTGTACATACGTGCATGCACCCTGAGTGACTGGATGGCTACTCCACACAATAATTGAGTTAGGCCTCATGCCCACGGCCCGGTTGGATTCTGCCTGCGAAATATCACAGCAGAATCAGACCCGACGCCCCCCAGAAACCCTATACTCACCTGTCCTGATCCACCGCAAGTGTCTCCCCGGCACACGTGAGCAACGCATGATTCACCGGCGTTGGCTGGTGACGTGGATTCTCGCAATATTTCAGCAGTGCTCACAGCAGAGGTATCGCGGGACGGATGGCTTCCATTGACTGCAATAGAAGCCGTCCGCAAATAATAGTACATGCTGCGATTGTTTTCCTCGTGAGCGGAAAATCGCAGTTGATTTCTGCTCGTGGGCAGGGGACAATCGTTTACCACAGCATGTCAATGGATGGACATTGCTGCGGAATTTGCGGCAGGTGTCTGACTGCGAATTTGGCAGCGATAAGCCGTCTGTGGGCATTCGGCCTTAGAGTAGAAAAAGCAGATCTGGAGCTCCAACTGCTGCCCAGACATGCTGTACTGAGGAAAGGACAGAAACTGAACCGTAAGTTTATTTTCCTCAAGTATGTTGTATAACAAAAGTAGATTATCACAAAATGCTGTAATATATTTTCCATTTTTTTTAGCATTCACATGCTAGAATTAGATTATGTTATTATCAATTTTGCCATCATTTCAGATGTATGTAATCTACCAGACACAGAATATTGTGTTTTTACACAATATGGATAAAAGTTTCTGTAGTTACTTAGCAACTTGCAGTCACAGTGCTGAGGAAGCATCTCATCTTATTTGGGCTGTGTAATTTAATTTTAGGCTTGTTAGCCATTTTCATGTTCAGCTGTAGTCGCTTGGTACGCATCACACAATTAACTTTTTATCACATATTTCTGCGTGGGCTTTGCATTAAAATATGTTGTATATTTCAGGACTATTGAAGCTTGGAGAGGATCCTGTAACAGGTGTCATAGAGTGCTACAGCTGTCCATTTGGTTAGCACTGTGCACTGAATGAGCACTTTAATAGAGACACCCATCTAGTAGCACGTTTGACCACTTTTGGCCTTCAGAACCGTAGTAATTTGTCATGATGACCATCCACTGGTATCAGAGGACCCAGGATGTGCTTAGAAAACATTCCCCTCCCCACCATTACTCCACCCCCCACCAGCCTGACCTGCTGACACCTGGCAGGAAGGGGTCATCGTTCCATGCTGCTTGTGCCAAATCTTGACCTGCCATCTGCATGGTGCAACGGAAATCTGAATTAATCTGAGCAGCTGATGTTTTTTTAATGCACAGTGATCCAATTTTTGTGCTCTTTTGCCCATTAGAGTCTTGTCTTTCTGTTTCTCTTAGCAATGACGCAGGAACTGGTCATCTGCTGTTAAAGCCCAACCATGCTAAGGAGTGACAAGTTGTGTGTCTGGTCACATTAGTTGGAGCACCAGTGTTGTATTCAGAAACAATTTCCTTGATTGTGCACCGCCTGTTTGTCAGAATGATTCTTGGCATCCTCTTGTGACAAGTTGTTTCCATCCACAGGATCCGCTTTCGCTGGATGTTTTTCCTTGATCACACCATTCTCTCTATATACTCCCGACACTTTTTGTACAAGAAAACCCCACAAGGTTGGCAGTGAAATCCTGGCCCCGGCTAGTCTAACACCAATGACCAGGCCTTGTTGGAAGTCACTCAGATCGCTGGATTTTCCCATCTAATGGGAATTCACACTGAAACTGATCCACGAAAAACTTGTTATGTGATTTTACGCTGCACTCGAGGGTTACGGGTCTAATTTTATACAGGGAAGCTCCAATCATGAAAGGACCAGTGTCTCCAGTAAAGTGACCTAATTCAGTCTTTCATTGTCAAACTACTAACGACCACTTGTCTGTATGTATGTGTGTGAGTGCTTCTCATGCTGCGCCCCTGCTGACGTCATTGCTCCATCCCCTGGTGACACCATCAAAGGTCCTATAACATATATAAAACACAGAGTCTGACTGACAGAAGAACAACACAGTTAGGGCTCTTGGAAGGGGAGGACAAAAATAACACACTGAGAATACAACTAAGCTGTATTATCTCAGAAAACACAACTCATCATTCCTGACAGAACACACTGACCTACCACCACCACAGGGATCTGGTGGGCTAAAGGACCTGTGGTGATGTCACTGCTGTGGAAGGAGCCAAGCTGTGTGTGTGATGTGTGGGGTGTAGTTGAGCGGTGTGTTTGCATGCACCATGTTCCAGAGCTGTGTGGCGCATTGCACCACCAGAAACACTGGTACTATAATTTCCTATACAGCTCAGCAGTCCTGATAGCACACATTGACCTACCACAGAGATCCAGTGGGCTGAAGGACCTGTTGTGATGTCAATGCTGTTGCAGGAGCCAAGCTGTGTTTTTTTTTTTTTTTGATAATCAAGCTACTGTGAGTGTGATGTGCCACCAGAAACACTGCTACTATATTGTCCTAATAATTACTAGTCATGTAATATCCAGTAAGGGCATTTGATATGTTGCTGAGTTATGAGAAATTCTGGAGTCTGGACGGCCATAGAATTATGTATAAAACTTGCTTGTTGGGGTGGAGAACATTATTAGAGGCAGTATTGCTTTCTGTAACACTAGGGGGCACTATAAGCTTGTGGAGTCATAAAGAGAGCTCTATTACTTTCTGTTATCTTTGTTGTTTATTCGTTAAGTTGTTTCCGACTCTTCGTGACTTAATGGACCAGCCCATGCCAGAGCTTCCTGTCGGCTGTCGCCACCCCGACTCCACCAAGGTCCAGTTCATCACCTGAAGGATATTATCTATCTATCTTGCCATTGGTCGGCCCCTCTTCTTTTTGCCTTCAACTTTGCTCAACATCAGCATCTTCTCCAAGGTTACCTTTAGGGGGCACTATGACCTTGTTGGGAGACTATTATTTAGTAAGGACACAAAGGATGGTACTATTTGGGGGCACAAAGGGAGACACTATTACTTTCTGTGACACTAAGGGGCACTATTTGCTTATGTGGGCACAAAAGTGTCACTTTTACCTTCTGAGGCACTATTTGTAGGCAGCACAAAAGAGCAAATATCTTGTGGGGAGTCAGAAGATACGGGACAAAGGGGGCGCTACTGCTTTGTGGAAGTACTATAACTGTGGGGCACTGAGAGAGCATTTTTACATTGTGGAGGCACAATGGGAAAATCATTTTGTGGTGCACTAGAGGGGACATTGTACTGTTTCAAGATTAAAGCGCTGTGGAATAAGTTGACTCTTTACAAATAAAGATTATTATAATTATTTAAGGGGGCACTATTACAGTATACAGAGCATTGAGAGGGACATTGTGGGACATGATGGCTAGAGTGTGTAGAGATGAATCTTGGCTGGAAGTAGTCTTCATGGTGGTCTGAGCCCATATACAGAGGAAAACATATGTTGTTTGGAGTGTGCCCAGGAACTTTTAAGACTTGGGCAATGTCCCTGCCACCTAGTGCTGCAAAAAATATATGTCACCTGAGATTCTGAGTGATACAGATGAAGGTTATGGAACAGCCATGGCAGTAAAGAAAAGATGGTGGGGTTGGGCCAAGCGGAACTTTTGCACAAGTGCCCATGAGCATCTCGCTATATGCCTGTATTCAATTAATTTCATGGAGGATCTGCTCTGTAATTCAGACAGTGTGAATTTTTTTCACCCTGAAATATCGTTTTCGATCATCCTGTCATCCAAATGCTACTAAACAAAAGTACATAATGATGCAGTCCACACAAGCCCATTCCAAAAGTAGAACCCCCAGCCTTCAGAGTAAGAATCCCTTGCAAGGCTTAAAGTAATTTGACCATACTTCATCAAAGCTTAGGGAATATGGGCTGTGCTCTGGCATCTGATACCCATGCATACTTTGGGGTTCAAAATCCTGGATGTTTGCTTGAGTTGTGCAGTTGTGATGATGATCTTATTTCTCCTTTCCCATTGGATGGAGTCAGGATGATGCCCACATTCAGCACTGAATTTTAATAATGTCTAGCACTAAGTATTCCCAAAACAATACAGCTGAACGCTTTTATTCACAATTTTGCTTTGGGCTACTCCTAATGGCAGCCCTGTGGTACATTAGTTTTTACCCTTTAACCCCTCTAGTTGGGATATGCTCTTGGCTGCAGGAAACCCAAACCATTAGCCTAAGAGTAATCTTGAGTTCTATTACAGCTAACAGAGACAGGTCAAAATCACCGCAGTGCGATACAAAAGGGTTTGGTAGAGATGTGATCGATATACAAAGTCGAGGTCAGGACAGGGGGGGGTTCTTGCATTAAGGTGAGTGCAGGCATTAGCCAGATATAATGTAGTCAGAGTACAAGTTGAGGTCAGGACAGAAAAAGATGGGAAAGCTGGGTGAAACATGCAAGCGTTAAACCAGGAATCAGTTGGGGGTGGAAAAGCCAGATGCATGGGCTGGCCCTTTAAGAGTGTGTGCACCTTACAGACACCAGTGACAGAAGCCCTGACATGACAGATAATGTCTGCTGCATCTGACAGCAGACAAAGGTCTGGGGCCATAACTAGTGGAAGAGGGAGGTAGCAGGAGCCAGTGGCTGCAATCATTGACCGTGGTACACACATGTTGGTTCCATGTTATTGCTGGTGGTATTACTGTATAATTACACAAGAAAGTGAAATTCTTAGTTCTCGACCAAACAATATGCAGTTTCTAAAATAGACTACATCTGTGACAAGTCAATATAGCAGCCTGCATTTGTATTTATCCTTGGGAGTTCAAAGGGTACAGTACTTCACAGAGGATATTCGCTGATCTTGCAGACATAGGAACAAAATGCTCAAGAACAAATTGTGCACGTGACCCATGAACTCACCTTCTGGTAGATAAAAATATATGATTATCTTATCATCTATGTGCAATAGACGTGGATGGAACTGATGTGGTATTATCACATGTACCACATTTAAATGGGTCATCACAATCAGAGAGCTGCCCTTATGATCACTGCAGTTCGGGCTTCTGGAAACCATGAAGATCTGTTTTGATTGGGGAAAGTTGGCCAACCATACTTTTCTTTCGGAAATGTAGTACTGTATCACATGTATTTCCATTCTTTTAACCCTTTCAATCCAATTTGTATCCTGGTTTTCCTAGAGGGCTTACTCTTTTTTTTTTCTGCCGTTATACAACGGCACTATCTGCTGTCTAAAGTCAGTACTGCATGAGTTTATGCGTTGGATAGGCTCTGACAGCAGAGAGGCTGGCAATATACAGGAAGAGAACCCGGACAGATGTCTTCCAACATCGGAGCTGTACAGCCTCAAATCATAATGTCTTCAGAGGTCAGACAGTGGAATGGAAAGGGTTAAATCAGAGAACATGTAATATTTTACATGGCTGGGTCCACAGCTTCAGAGCAGAACCACTTTCTTAGCAGCTCTTCAGAAACCAGTCAGTAGACAGCAGTATCAATGCACTTGCTAGAGCTGCGTCAGAGGGTCCATGTCTAGCCAACCAGTACCCTGCGAGTTCCGTGACAGGGGTCAAGAACCTCAAAACTGCTGTCTACAGATGGGATTCTGGTTTGACTCAAAGGAAAGCTACCTCCAATTTCCTCCAGTTTTCCTCTTCTGGAGGAGAGCTAATTTGGAAACATTTTTTCCCATGGAGCATAGCCTGTAAGCGGAATTCTCCATGGGACAAAAAGCATGCAGAGTAAAAGCCCACGAATGGTGAGATAAGGACAGAAGTCATATTTATCTTTAGATTCCCTCTTGGTTATTTTATTAATTGGAAACCTAGCATTAACATAATTTAAATGGGGTTGTATCAAGAGCACAACCCCCGTTCACATGCCCTATCAGGGCACATGAATGTTGTACAGTGGAATCCCCCCCACCCCGCTCAGGACCCCTTTCTCCCTCTATACCATAAAATAGTGAGAAGTAAGAGTAACTCTTGTTCTGGTGGAGCTAAATGGTCATCTTGTAATATTATATTTCCTGTGGGGGAAACTTGTGTATGGCAAAATCAACGAATCAACCCAGGGCGATGAGCTGGGAGGGGTTGTGTAAGTCAACACAACCCCTTTAATAATTCTCTGTTCAACTAGCAGAGCTCCAAAATTAAGTGGAAACATTTTATTCATGAATGAGCCTTAGAACCTACATTAATTACTCAATCAGTAGCTCTTTTGGCCTATTGGACCATGTCAGCACAAACCAGGAATTTTGGGTTATTGACTTATAAGATATACCTATAGGTGGCACTAGACAGTTTATTCCCTTTCGAAGAGAAGAATTCATATATTGTAAGAGTGAGCTTTTTACCATGCAGTGTTAATCAGTTACCTAAAAAACATTGGAGTCCATGTCCAAAAGTCCCACACCAGTTGTAAGGGAGAAGCCGCTCACTGTGCACATTAGAATGATATGTTTAAATATTCATCATCTATTTGAATGAAAATTCATAGCTTGGATGTTGACATGGAGCTATAATGAAGATGAGATGATCGTAGCCACTAAAGGGTCCTTAGTGAGTTTCGTGAAATATTTTTGGATCACAACACTCAACAAATAATTTTGCCTGCCTCAGTTTAAACAGTGAATTAAGTAGACTGCTTTCTTGCATGCACTGCTGAGCCATCAAACGCTAAAGAGGTCAATATTAAATATGCTGACCACTCTCCTCCCTGGGTCTTCATGAAGATAATGAGATCCAAACAGAAGCACTCTCGGGATGAGGCCGGAAGTCCAGGTGTCACCTGAAGACAAAGAGAATGCACTTGCTGCAGCTGAATTTCTTCACATACAAGGAGTAGAACGATATTACGATTATACAGCGCTAAGCTTCGCCTGTGGCTGCCAGCCAGAAGGAAACACAGCCGATTCCCCGCTGTGAGCCCTCACAATAATATGCAGTAACCCGGGCCGCAGGCAGTCATACAGACACCTCTGCTTCAACTGGAGTCTTTTCACACTTAACCTGATCTTAAGGTTTCCAAAAAAAACTGCTTCTGGTAATCAGCGCTCCTTTTCCCTATAAAAATAGTTGTCGGTTAAAGGGGAAATATAAAGAATGCAGAGATTCTGGTCTACATCTTGTTTTTTTTATGCATGACTTTTCATAGGTTTTCTTCTATTGTTGACCTGTGTGCTATCAAGGGCCAGTCATTTATACCTTAAAAGTCAGGCAAGGAGGCCAAGCGGGTTCTTGTCTTCATCAGGCTGATAGTTTTTATGGATGAGAGGGCTCACAGGTTTCAATAACTCCTTTTTACTGTAGAATGGTTCGGTTTGGCTGGGTGGCTGCCTTATAACAGAAGGATCATGACTTAGGTATTCACTAACCAGACTCCTCTGTCATATTGCCTGCAAGAAGGCTAGTATCCAAGGCGGTGATTGAGGGGACAGGGGACAACAGCCAGTAGCAGGGCAGCATCCGCTCAGGCACTTCAGGTTAAATCACCTGCTCTGTTAAGCCATGCCCCAAACCACACCCATTTTTTTTTTACCTTGCTTAGTAAAAAATGTGGCATCCTTAACCATCATACTGTACAGGCCATGTATAAAGGAAATATACACTATGGAAAAGAGAGATATACCTGTATGGGTATAAGTGTAGTATGTCTCCACCGGAAGTATGGGTTGGATGGGCTCATCTACAGGTAATGCCCACACGAGCTTCGAACCGACAAGCAATCAGCCCCGAGGCCACAGCCACCTTCGAGTTCACAACTGGCTAGCATACGTTTTCTTTGCTGCTGAAACTAGGCCTGCACATCCAATTGTTTCGAGAAGGCATCATAAAAGCTGCTAAGCAGAAAGCAGTAGTGCTCGTGAGCTCGGAGGTAGGCGTGGTGACCGCTCGTTATCTCGGGTTTGGAGCTTCGAAGTTGGCGTGGCTGTAACCTTGGGGCTGATTGCTCGCTCAGCAGTTCAGCTCGAAGGTTGGCGTGGCTGTAGCCTTGGGGCTGATCGCTCGTTCAAGAGCTCAGCTCGGAGCTCTGGAATCTGTGAAGCTGTGTGTGCGGGAGCCAATCTGGAGTTTTTGGCAGCTTTGGGACTGACCTGGGCATTAACTGTAGCTGAGCCCGACCAACCCATACTTCTGGTGGAGACATACTACACTAATACCCAAGGTATGTGTGGCACTATAAAAGTCAAAATGGCAGAATCAGCTCTCTACACCTGCACAGAGATACAGATGTAGCAATTGTTAACGTGTGGGGGGGGGGCGCTCTGGTATTTTTGGGTATAGGGACAAAACAGAAAACTTGCGGCTTGTACTCCAAACTAGCTTCAAGTTCTGCAATATCCAATGATGCATAGCTGAAAGTCACAGGTGGGCTGTGGGCCTAAACCTCAGATGTCCAGATTCACAATGTGTAAAAATAAATTGTTGAATTAATTGATCGGTGTAAGGGGTGCAGCAAAGTGAATTAAAGGGGTTATTCCAGAATCTAATCCACAGGCTAGATTATAAAGGTCTGATTGGTGGGGGTCTTACTGCTTATACTGCTATCTCCAGCATTCCCACTGAAGTGAATGGAGCGATCGATTCAAGCTCCTCAATGTGAGGGTGTGCAGTGAGAAGCCGGAGACAAAAAACACCCCTCTTCTTGAGTTCGATGGGGGTCTCAGCAGTGAAAACAGTCAATTCTGGGATATCCCTTTTAAGCTTTAAACAAGGGGCCAGCTCCAAACTGAAACATTGCCCCAGGTGCTGGAAAACCTAGTTATACCTTTGGGGCAAAGAAAGGGGTGTCATATCATATGAGCCAGTGTCGAAACCAAGCCATAAGTGAAGAATCCACCACACAGCTCTGTGTAAGTATTTAAACTCCCTGGGTAACCCTTTTAATTGTAACATTTGTTGTTATCACTGTACACACAGGATATATCATCAGTAAGGTTGGATAAATTATTTGTAACTCATCCCATAAGAAGTAGACCTTCCTGGTAAGCGATTTAATAATAATAATAATAATAATAATAATAATCTTTATTTGTATAGCGCCAACTTATTCCACAGCTCTTTCAGGCATGGATAAATGCAAAACAATACAATTGCAACAATTACAATGTGAGATACATTGGGTTAGACACAAATGGGGTGGGGGTGGTACAGGAGGTGCAGGGGTTGGGGAACACAGGCAATAGGAAATTTTATGTACAGATCATTTATCAGAAGGCAAACAGGGTGGAGCACCATAGGGAGGGGCGAGGGACTAGGTCAGGAGATTTGGTATGCTTCCCTGAAGAGGTGCGTTTTTAAGGCACGTCTGAAATTTCGTACATCGGGAATTGTCCGGATGCCTTGGGGTAGAGCATTCCAGAGGATGGGTGCTGCTCTAGTGAAGTCCTGTAGGCGAGCATGTGAGGTTCGTATTTCAGGGGTGTTTAGTCTGAGGGTGTTAGCCGATCGGAGTGAGCGCGCTGGGTGGTGTACTGACAGTAGGGAGGCATTGTATGGTGGCGCAGCGCCATGCAGAGCTTTGTGAGTGAGGTAGAGGAGTTTAAATTTAGTTCTGCAGTGGATGGGCGGCCAATGCAGCGACTGGCATAATGCAGAGGCGTCTGAATAACGACTGGATAGAAAAATGAGTCTAGCTGCTGCATTTAGTATGGATTGGAGTGAGTCTAGTGCGGGGGAGGCCAATGAGTATCGAGTTGCAGTAGTCAAGCCGGGAGTGGATAAGCGCAACCACGAGCGTCTTTAGCGTGTCCGTGGTTAGGAACGGACGTATTTTAGCAATATTTCTGAGGTGCATGTGGCATGCTTGGGCCAGAGATTAGATATGGGGGGCAAAGAAGAGGTCAGAGTCCAGTGTGACCCCAAGGCATCGGGCATGCCATCTAGGGGTTATGATGGTGCCAGACACTGGAATGGAGATGTTGAGGGGAGGTCGGTTAGAAGGTGGAAAGACAAGGAGGTCAGTTTTAGAAAGATTTAGTTTGAGAAAAAGGGAGGACATAGTGTTAGAGACAGCAGACAGACAGTCGGTGATATTTTGGAGGAATGGTCCAGAGATCTCACGAGAGGAAGTGTATAGTTGGGTGTCATCAGCGTAGAGATGGTATTGGAGGCCAAATCTGTGGATGGTTTGTCCAATTGGGGCAGTATAGATAGAGAAAAGAAGGGGACCAAGGACCGAGCCCTGGGGTACCCCGACAGCGAGAGGAAGGGGAGCAGAGATAGAACCAGCAAAGGAAACACTGAAAGAGCGGTCAGAGAGGTAGGAAGAGAACCAGGAGAGAGCAGTATCCTTTAGACCAATAGAGTGGAGCATAGTGAGAAGGAGATTATGGTCGACAGTGTCAAATGCAGCAGACAGGTCAAGGAGGATTAGTAGGGAGTAATCACCTCTCGACTTTGCAGTCATCAGGTCATTTGTTACTTTTGTAAGGGCAGTCTCGGTCGACTGTAGAGAGCGGAAGCCAGACTGGAGGGGGTCGAGGAGCGAGTTGTCAGAGAGAAAGCGAGTAAGGCGGGAGTAGACCAGGCGTTCCAGTAATTTGGAGATAAAGGGGAGGTTTGAGACGGGTCGGTAGTTGGCAGCATTAGTCGGGTCCAGGGTTGGTTTTTTAAGCAGAGGGGATATAATGGAGTGTTTGAATGAGGAGGGAAAAGTGCCAGAGGTTAGGGAGAGGTTGCAGATTGTGGTGAGGTGAGTAATGAGAGCTGGGGAAAGGGAGCGGAGGAGGTGAGAGGGGAAAGGGTCGCTCGCGCAGGTGGTGGGGCGGGCAGCGGAAAGGAGCCTGGAGACTTCTTCCTCTGTCGTTGGTTCTAGCGTAGATAGTGAGTAGGTGCTGGGTGCAGTGCTGATGAAACTGGGGTCAGGGCTAACCATGCAGCTTTCAGAGATTTCTTTTCGAATGTGGTCGATTTTTTTTTTTTTTCTTTGAAATAGGCAACTAGTTCTCCAGCAGTCAGGTCTGTCACAGGGGCCTGTTCCTTGGGGCTGAGGAGGGAGTGAAAGGTCTCAAAAAGTTGTTTGGGGTTGTGGGATAGTGAGGAGACAAGGGAGGTGAAATAAACTTGTTTGGCATGGTGAAGGGCTAGGTTATACATTTTAAGCATGAATTTGAAGTGGAGGAAGTCTGCTGGCAGCTTTGACTTTCCCCACAGCCGCTCGGCGCACCTAGAGCACCGCTGGATGAAGCGCGTTTGGGACGTGAGCCAGGGTTGCCGTGGTCTGCGTTTGACGGCTCGCGTCACGGGCGGTGCCACTTCATCCAGGGCACGGCTGAGGGTGGTGTGGTAGTATTCGGCTGCCCGGTTAGGGCAGGGGAGGCGAGACATAGGCGATAGGGAGGACTGAATAGTTTCGGCAAACTGTTTAGTGCAGACAGACTGGAGGTTCCTAGAGGTTCGATAGATAGGAGGGTCAGGAGAGATGCTAGGGTGCCTGATGGAGAAAGAGAGAAGGTTGTGATCTGAGAGTGGAAGTGGGGAGTTAGTAAAGTGAGAAGCAGAGCAGAGACGGAGGAAAACTAAATCGAGAGTGTTACCATCTCTATGAGTGGGGGAGTCAGAGATTAGTGATAAGCCAAGGGAGGAGGTAAGTGTTAAAAGCCGGGAGGCAGATGAGGAGCTAGAGTCGTTAGTAGGAATGTTAAAATCACCAAGGATGAGGGTTTACTCCAAAGATATCTCCAAATGGGGCTGTCTACTGCTGGACCATTATTGTGTCAAAGCATAAACCTACTGGAGGATCCTCTGGTACTTCGCTGTGTCAGTCCAACTCTACATGTTCATTAAAGGTTGAGAAATGATCTGTAAGATACAGTATATTAGGCAATTAGATATTTATTAACTCCCCCAATTTTGCAGCCCCCACTTGCATGCCTAAGGAAAGATGATGTCCTGATTTAGGCGGGACAGTCCCCCTTTGAAACCCTGTGTCCTGCTTTCCTCAGGATCCCAGATGGAACAGCCATTTGTCCTGCTTTCGGGACGTCTGTCCTACTTTCGGGAAGTGGGGTAAGCATTAAAGTGATTACTAGCTGAGGTGCTGCAGCTCCCTGGCCAGTAATCACTCTGCACCGCTGCAGCCAGATGCACATACTGGGGGTCACTATTACCACTGAGGCCACTGTGGCAG